>NC_066837.1:22715803-23315803 GCF_001640805.2 Lates calcarifer | reverse complement strand
TACTTCATTTAGCTGGCTGTTTCATCTTCCACTCCAATGGAAATTTCTATTGAAAATTATTATTAATTTATGGAAAACTTACTAATGATGTATATTTAAAACTGCAGACCTGGTGGCTTATTAAGGAACCCATAACATTATATTTATTACTCACCAACATCTGTAACAGTGGATTTAATGGTGCACTCAAAAAGTTTGTGTTTAAATGGAATTTTCACATTTTCTTTTATTCCAAAGTGTGTTTGTATGTCACCATTTGGTGGCACTACAGTGACATGATTAATTCAAACTCTGAACTCAGCGATCATGAGTCTGACTTTACAAAGCCTTATTAGTCTGAAATAGGATTTGGGTTTTACAAGGGTTTTTTTTAAAATCTATATTAACTACTTTAGAAAGCTGCACATACACAACTAAGCAGGTATAGATAAAGTACACAAGTATGATCCTCCAACATCCTCCAGCGTCAGTCATAAACGTCCTGGTGCACAGTGTGTGCAGAATGGACTGATTATGTGTTTTTGTAGGTTCTGGTGTCACTTCAAAACACAAAATTAAAATATATCACAGTGTACTTTACTGGATGATGCCTAATTTCTTTGACTCCTCAACTTAGTCAGTTTGATGAATGTATTGACTATCACTATTGTAGATATAATGGGTGAAATATTGTAGTAACACAGTGGCTCCACTACTGATGTGGTCTCAATTATTGATCTCTTATAGACCACCCACCTGGGAGAGCTCCCCCTGAGGCAGTCACCTCCCTCTCCGGATGTCACCATAATACCATGACTTGATGGAGGAGGAGTCTCCAGTTTAATAGCTGTATGCCTTGTCAGCACCAGCACAAATTTTGCCTGCTGTGCAGTTTGTTTGTTTGTTTGTTTTTTTTGTTTGTTTGTTTTGTTTTGTATTTATGTGCATCAAAATGTAACAAAATGTGGAGTGGATTAATGCAGGTAAGATCAAATAGTCTGTATGCATGTTTACACAAACATATGTAATACACAACACAGAAAAAATACACAGACTCACCAAACACTCATAAGCAGAACTGAGTTCTCAGGTTTCTGGATGCCACTGTTAAATTAAAGTAAAGCACAAACCATAAACTGAAATCACTGTGCAGTCAAGCTTCAGATCCTTTGTTACACTCAGTACACACATTATTTTTCAGATGTATATTCAGATTCAGGCCCTGTGTTGGACTGGTGATCTGTACAGGGTATGTCTTGTCAGTACCAGCATGGGTACCCCACATGTGTGAGGTGAATAGCATCAAAACATCAGCACTGAATATAACACTGATTGGTGAGTTCGTGTGAGATTATTGGTAGCAAAAACTGTGTGTTTTTCTTTTTGATTTATCCAACAATAATGTGTTGCAATTTCAGCACACATACAGCAGAGGGTGGTACAGCCTTATTTAGAAAGCAAGACCCAGCACAGATACCACTGCCTTATTTACAGACCTCTGTCATGCTGAATTTATGGTATCACTTTGTAACTTACATATTAAAATGTTAAGATTAAGTATGATTATTGCTTGGTTAAATGTTGCATTTTAAAGATTTGGGATAACAAATTCACCCACATATTTAGTAGTTCATACACTTTTATATTCAGTGAATGAGCATGTTATTTGTATTTGTGGATACCCAGTATCTTACTTTTCACTGGATATATTCTATGTTTATAACAATATACAGTATAGAAGTTGTGCAGGAATTTGAAATTCACTGTGTAACGGTACACCAAATCATACCACAACACACACAATGTGTCAGTAGCTATAGATATAAGTGAAAACTACTGTTTAACCTGTATTCATCCACTTGGGAGTCAGCTCCACCCATGGGAATCAAAGTAGTGCCTACTGTAAGTACGTCGTAACTGTCAGACCCCATCACATCAACTTTCCACAATGTAACCTATCATCAAGTGTATATTATATTACACAGACACATACACAGGCCTCTGTAGTTCAAGTAATATCCACACACACACACACACACACACACACAGGGAAACACACACACAGAGAAACACACACAAATAAAAATGTAAATGTGCACGCAATAGCGTCACGCATGCTGACACTGGCACACGCCAAAAGAAAAATCTTGGCCTGGCTAATGGAGTAAGGGAACCAGCACTCCCAGTGATGTCAACAGGCCAACACATACATACTCCCTTGCTCCCTCTCTCTCTCTGTCTCTCTCCCTCTCAGTGGGGAATGACTTTCTTTTATTTAATTTCTTTTCCTTTTTACACCCTCCTGCCAGAGGACACTGAACACGATACTAGTTTGAAGACAGGTCTGCTACTCTAATGCCTGCTCAGCTTACAGCAGCCCAAAACCTGTGCTGCAGACATTACTGCACAAATGTGATCAAACAGTGAATGCATGTGCAGAATACATGCTCACCACTAAAATAGAAACAGGAAATTACATCATCACTGGTTATGCATGTTGACGGTCCATGATGCTCAGACTGTGTGTGTATGCGTGTGTGTGTCTGTGTGTGTGTGTATATGTGTCAGGTTGGGGAGGGCAGCACGGTCACAGGTGACTGTCATGTTTAATAATGATTATCACCACGCACCTGCGCCCCCACACTAATTAACTGGACGCATATGCAAATGAGTCCGGGGATTAAAAAAAAAAAAAAAAACAGCTCGTGGAGTGGCAGTGAGCGGTTGTTCAGCTGCTGGATTTGATTAGGGTAATGAACGGTCAGCGATGGAGGCACCAGTGGTGGTAAAAGGAGGAGAGATAAAGGAAAAGGAGGATATTAGGGTGAGAGGGGAGGAAGGAAGGAGTATTAGAAAGAGAGGAGTAGGAGGAGGAGAAACAGAGATATCACCGAGGTAACATAATGGGAACAGGTGGACGAGTGGCCTGTTGACTGAGGGAATAAGAGGAGGGTTGGTGTGGGGGGGGGTGATGATGTTGTGTTTGTGTGTTTTAGTGCAGCTAATCCAGGGCCACAAAGTCTTACAGCGTGTAAAAAAAAGCTCAGGCATTTTACAGTGTACACACTCAAATTGTTCCTTTTTCCACTGCGATTATGTATAATTATGCATCCAAATTATTAGGAATGGACAAAATGGTGTTTGTGTGAGAATTTATTGTTTGTATTTACACATACTGACTGCTTCCTTTCCTCCTGTTTTGCATTTTAACTCAGTCTCTGCTACAGCATCACCTAAACCGCAGAGTGGGAAGAAAGAGAGACAGAAAACGAAGAGTGAGCGCCTTTGAACCTCATTCATTTATTCCAATGCATTCCAAACACGCATTCTATATCTCCATACTGTGATCCGGGCCGCGCATGCATATACACCTACCTCTAACAAAGCAAATTGCGGTTCATCCAGCTCGATGGCCCCAATCTCAGTTGGGGGAGGCAGGCTCGTCACTCACACAGATAAGGGTGAATTAGGGTCTCGCTCTGGGTTTTACATTTCAATTTAGCCTCCGGCTTCAGAGCCATTAGGGGCCTAATCTAAAGCTTGGTCCGCAGGGTTCTCTTTCCCTACCAATTGCAATATTGTTTTATTAACTTTCCAGTATGCCGGAATGAAACTCCAACAGATTCATTACTTCGCATTAAGTTCATATTAGGGTTATTTGTGATAGGAAGACCTCTTATTTAAGAATATGCCAGTAGTCAGTGTGTTTTGTAATGCAGTGTAGCTGTATTACCAGCTGGTTTATTTGGGCGAGTAGAACAGAGAGTGCGAGTGTAATTGCAAGTTGATAATGTGCCTGGGCATGCAGAATGACCAAGACGGCTCCTGCCAACGAAGCGTGGAGGAGGGAGGGAACATTGTGCAGGTGCAAAGTCAAAAGGGGACTGTAACTCTCTTAAGATAACTCTCTGAAGATCACGCTGTGTTGCAGATTGTGCATAATATCAAGACAAAAGTACAAGCTTGATTCTTGTAAGCATGAATGCTTGTCATGATTATTTCAAGAAATTACAGCTTAAACATGAAAGGAATGGCTTAAGGCTTTTGTTTGAGTGCTTGAAGAAAAAAACTGTAAAATCTCTGATAAAAAGCTGAGGGGGGAACTGTGACAGCAGTTTTTATATGCAGTATTGGACAAGTTACTTGAAATTTGCAATTGATTTCTCATTATATATCACTGAAATAGAAAAAGTTATTACATTATGTTACTAATTACTTAACAGCAGAAGTAATTAGTTACATTACTAGTCACATTACCTTTGCCCAGCATCTTCAAAGGCCCCTTTAAACAACTCCAAAGCTGCCACACTCACAAGTCACAATTTTTGTATAACACATACAGAAATAGATAATTGGACATTATGATTTAACAGCCAGGAAATGGTTTGGAGGTATTTAATGACCACCATTAACAGCTAGCTTAATGTTAGCTTCTGACCCTATGTAGCACTACAGAAGTCTAGTCCCCACAGTGAGGGCACATTGTTTAAATACCCTCAACAAAATCCAGGTGATTACATTAGCAAGCCAGTTAAAGAACAAGACACAGCATGGAAATTGGAAAACCTTGGAGTTGCCTGGAGGTGTATTTTACTCATATTTTGGTGGTGGCTAACTGCTCCTCAAGCCTCTGTGCCAAGCTCTTCCAAGCACTTCCCAGTCCAGTCTGTCCACTGAACACAGAGAAACCAAACTGAGGCTAACCCAGCATCTGATACTAGATGTAATCAGATGTCTGGTATTGTATTTTAGCACTGGTAAAACAGCAAACAAATGGAAAAAATGTCAAGTAAGACAAGTACTGGGGTTAACACAGTGATATGATTGTTGACAACATGTAAATAAGACAATGTAGGAGCCTCCCCACACCTCATGCTCCTGTGCCAAGCTAACACAGCCCAAACTACCAATCAACACACTAATTTACCAACCCCTGGTAAAGCAGTTAATCAGCTGGACCCCCAAACTGTCCAAGTAACAGAGTGTTGGGGTGACTAATAACTTAAAAGTAAATACATTACAAAAGAAATCATGTCACTGTAACACCTTAATTACTATCCAGGTTAATACTAGAGGGCAGTTTCAAATATTACCTGTGATGCTGCTTATCTGCTGTCACTGGTAAGTGAGTGGAAAGGTAAAACTTCTTTGTTGGGAACTCACTGTAGTGCTTTTCTTTCTGAACCTCCCACTATGGCCTCTCTCCCTCTCGTCTCCTCTTGTCTCCTGTCTGAAGCTGTTACTATTTATCTGAACTACCATAACTACAAACACTTATACACATAGAGGTCACCCCACCCCCCTCCATCCCACCACCCACCTTTTTCCTACACAGGTTGGGTCAGTTTACCCCGCTCTGGGGTTTTTGGTGCGGCCTGTGTTCCTGAGCCCAGCTAGCAATGGTGGAGGTGGGGGAGGCTTGCCAACAACAGAAAGTGTGTATGTGTGTGTGTGTGCGTGTGTGTGTGTGTGTCTGTATGAGAGAGAGAAAAAGAGAGAGGGGGGAACATGTGGTAGTAATCTGGTTGTTTTACTGTCTGGCTCTGGTGGTGAAAGTGTTGGGCAGGGGCTACGAGCGGTCTGGATCGTGTCAGAAGCCGCCGGAGTCAGGTTACCCTGACAGGACCAGACTGGGAGTGAGTACAGTGGGGGAGAAAGGGAGAAAAAGAGGGAGAGGGGGAGGGAGAGAGATGAGGGGTAAACAAGTGAGTGAAGGATGGGACTGGAAAGTAAGAGAGTGAGGTGGTGAACTTGTGAGAGCCAACCTTCTGACTTATTCTGTCCTCCCTCAGGACATTTTTATTAATCTCAGTGTGTATGTGTGTGTTAGTGTGCAATCCCTCTTTATATGTGTGTGCGAAGTGTGTCTGCATGAACCTGGGCCAGAGGGCTCCAAAAGACGACCACTTGAACTAGCCCCAGCTGAGAAAACAAATGGCCTTGACTCTGTCTCGCCCTCCTCTGCTCTTCTCTTCTTCACTCCTCATCCAATTTTCATCTTTTTTCCTTGACGATGGGCATTTAATCAAGTAAGGGAGCTAATCAAAGCCAGAGGAAGGCTCCTGAACCCTCAGCTATCTCCTCCCTAATCCTAAAGCTCTGCTTCTCATTTGCCATTGACCTAGAGGACCAGAATTGTCCACTGAACCCCGCCACAGGGACACGAGGAGGAGCTGGATTGCTGGAGAGTTTAGCGGTTAGTAAGAGGTTATACAATGTGTGTTCGTCTGTGTGTACGTATATAAATCCATATTCTAAGGCACAGCAAAATGAAATGTCAACAAACCTCTTCAACTGTAGTGTGTAAAACAGGCAGAGGATGAGATGAATAGGGTTCAGGAATGAGGGAGTAGAGGGGAGAAGTGAAGAGGAGAGAGAAGGAGAGGAGCAGGGAGGATGTAAGAGGCACATGGGGTCACAGGGGTTGAGGTGATAAGTCGCCTGCTGGGGAATTAATAGGGAGCAGATGGCGCTACCTTTACTTAATGTAGGGGTGTGGATACAAGGGGAGAGATTTATCAGTCTGTATGAGAATGGAGTCTGCTGATGGCTGGCGGGCCGACTCCCCCACCTGAGGCAGGATTTAGCACATTCTTGGTTCACTGTGAACTGGGAAGTGTCTGTCGAATGGCAAGTTTGCTGTCAAAAAGGGGGATTTAAAATAGTAAAATGTGTTGGTTTTCTTTCTCCTTTTTTTTTTTTTTTTTTGGTATGATAAGATGAGCTTAGGGTTTCTAAGAGTGGAGAGGTTTGCTATTGTCGGTTTGAATACCCAAGGTTCTTCTGCTGTTCTGTTGATGAATACTTTAAATAGATGAAGGCTGTTTTCCAGGACAATTATACTTATCAAGTGCACACGGTTACCAATAGAAATCTAGTTCCTAAGCTCTTCTGTTGCTTTTCTTTTCACTCGATAAAGTCAGGTTATCTCTCAGTCTGATACAGATAATTAAACTGTGAGGAAAGGATGAACTCTTTCATCCTTCTTGGGAAACCAATTCTAACTAAATTGCATTCAAAGGAGTAGCACGTAAAATGTAGTATAAATAATTAGCTTTTTAATATGAGAAAACTCTGCTAAATGTCACCACTAGAAGAGCACAAGGTAACCACTGAAAGAATATTCTGAGTCAAAATTCAGTTGCTAATGTGAGTTTTTCATCCCTTTAGCACACTAGAATTACAAAAAAATGGTTTGTCCGATTTAAATAGTAACGTCTTACCTAACCAGAATAGCCCTTTTTAGACATAAAAAGCTTTATTTGATGAGCTGTACAAGCTGACTATGTTATGTCTTCAACTTGATCCAATCCCAGTTATTTCTATGGATACAGCAAAGGAACCAGAGGGAGCTGAGTGGGCCTATCACTCTTATCACTTTAGTGATAATGGCCGTCACATAAAAGATGACCCAGTGAACTCCACAAATGCCAGAGTGGCCCAATTAGCCACTATGCATTTCATACAATTTGCAAAGGGCAAATGTTCCCAAGCTGTAATTATGTACTCACATTGCCCACCTCAGGTGACATGCCAACCAGTCTTGACGTCCATCCGTTGCAGAGGTCGCCATGACAGCACTGGCAAAAACACAAAGAAAAATGAGCTGCGGGGTCTATCATTGTGTCCGTAATTGGTCAAGTTGTGCTTGTTACCTAGTAGCGAATACATAATGGATAGTGCTGATTGCACTGTGAGATGGACAAGGAAATGTCACTGTGGGGGATGGATGTGGTGTTGAGTGGGATGCTGTTGGTTATGTCTACAGTTTAACAGCGATTCTCTTCATCAGCATCAATTTGTGATGAGACGTAATGTAATTTAAAATTTAATTTAAATGTAATTAAAAACTATTTTAAGACTATGAAGTGCTTTGATTCACTCCTGGATGCAAAGGTTTCCTCCAGCCCTGCCCCCAACTGACCACTCAGGGATGACGAGCCAACAGTGTCACAGTCCTGCTCTGCTTTTTCATGCAGTTTGAGGGTGCGCTGCCACCAGGTACTCACAAACACTCCTTAACATTGCTGCTCCAGGGGTCACTCAGAGTCACAAACCACTCTGCCATGATGCTGTGAGTCCAGGGGGAATGATTGATTTGATCTATGAACTGTACTGTATGTGTCAGCATGAATCCTTGTAAAAGATGTGGTCATGAGACAGTGATGCCGAAGAACCGCAAGCCTCAGAAAACTCCCTGAAATTATAAAATGGGGCATCTCTGTTCTCACAACATACTGCATTGTTGCATAGTTTCTTCATTGTAATTTTAACTACCTTAAAGAGCTATTCCCTTAAAGGGTTAGTTTGACATCATAAGGAAATGTGAATGTGAGCAGCCACTTAGCTTAGCATGATAGCCTGGCCTGGACCTAAGATTTAAAAAAGTTCTACAGCACCTCTAAAGCTAGGGGTGGCAGGCAGATTTTGTTACTTATGGCCAGAGCCAGGCTAAGTGTTTCCCCCTGTTTCCAGTATGCTAAGCTAAGATAACAGACATGAGAGTGGTATCAATCTTCTCATCAAAATGTTGATTCTTACGATCACCGATGACAAAGCTTTAGACTGCTAAAACCAGTTTGACAACACTTATTAGAAGACATCTCTGTACATATTGTAACATCTCCATATGCTCTATGAGCTTCTGTTTGACTTTACTTTGTATGATTTTAAGTCGAAATGCCCTTGATAAGCCCTCTATAAGTGATAGTCCCAGATTATAAACAGTACCTTTAACAATTCGGTAACATGGTTTGTCTTAGTCTGTTCCAGGCTCTCCTGGTGCTGAGGTCCAGCAGTGTTCAGGAGATGCTGCTGTGAGGCAGGCCCTCCCTAATGTCTCCATTGCCTGCACCTGACCCCGGTAGCCAGCAGTGGCCAAATTTAGTTTGGAAACGTGCCACCATGGGAGAGCCGACAGGCCCATTAATCAGCAGGAGTCTCCCCCCTACTCATTCTGCAGGTCAGAGAGGGAGCAGCGCACACACACACACACACACACACACACATACACAAGTGAACGCACACATAGAGATCCACATGAACTACTGTCATGCGCAAACACATTTCACAATAGAGTATAACACACACTGACTAAACAAATGATTGCTGAAACTTTAAAAGAACTCTGACAGCACCTCCTCTCCTCACCCCAACACTACCTATCCTAAATCCTCCATCACCTCCTTTACACACACACACGCACACACCTGGTCACAGCCCTCCATCACTCCAAGTCTGATCTAGTCTCATATCCCAGCTCTCTTCTCTGTCTGAGCCAGGTTCTCTGGCAGCCTGGGGCCCCGGTCGTAGGGGTTATTCACACACCACTACCCTTGGCTGACACTCCATGCGAAGGATGAGGAGAACACACACACACAAACACACACACACAAGCACACAGGACCAACAGATACAAACTTAGACACAGACACTCATAGTGACCCTCAGGAACACAAACATAAAGATGAAAAGCACTTACACACACAGAACATCTGCAAAATATGATGGATCGAAGTGGTGGATCAGAGCTGGAGAATCCATACTTTTTGGGAGGCCACGATGGATGTGAGCTGGAAAAAAAAAAGATTTTGAATATATGTGGTGCAAGGCCAGGTTGAATGTGATGTTTATTATCGTGTCTGAAATGAACTCAAATTGCTCTTGCCTTTGGGAGTATGCACAGAAATCGGTAAAGATGTCCAACTTTGTCTGTAGAATTCCTTACATCACCTGTTTTTGGGAAGTGAAAAAGCGGCAGTCTGTTTGAAGCAGCAGCTAATTGACTTGTAATCAGTGTTTACTATCTCGCAATTAACACTCAGAGACAATGAGATCGGAGGATGTGGCACCAGCAGAAGGCATTTATTGGGCAATATCCCTGAGGTGTGGGAAGATGCCAGAAAGTAACCGCAGAGAATGTGTCTGACAACTGGTAAGCATTTATATGCAGTGTCACTGGTGCACTTATCCTTTCTAATGTGAAACTCTGTGGGGAGAGGAATGGTGGGATTGGGCTAGATTAATGAAGGTTACCAAAGTCCCCAGATGTTTCCGTGGTAATTAGAGGCCTTTGTTTATCAGGAAAACAAGTCACATCAAGAGCAAAGCATTCATTATAATTTTTCATAATCTTAATAATTCAAGTGTAGCTGCTTCATTTTGTTCCCAATTTATCATGCTAATGTTATGAATAAATCTACATAATTTTAACGGTGCCTGTTGGATCAGCTAGCAACAGACTTTGATAAAGCAAAATATTGAATTTGTACTTTACATCTATTGATACACAAGACATACAACAAATCAGTAGGTGAAAGTTCAGTAAGCGATAACATGATGTAACAACCATTCAAAAAGTACATTGTTTTATAGCTTTGTCGACTTGCATAGATATTAATAATTAACCTTTTTAAGCATTCACTCTTGGAAATTAGATGATTCAAAGACCATTTCTTCAAAGTAATTAATCTACCTATATAGCAGGCAGGATGCTCAAAGCAGCACTTAACTGATCCTATCACATTACTGAATAGTTTGCACCAAATATCTTCATCCCCAAGAAACACTGCAAAGCACTGAGGATTCAGAGCCAAAATAATTTACAGTTAAAGGTTAATCTGCTTTTTGATTTTCACAAGGTCATTCAGGGGCTGACGAGTTCAGCTGGACAGTGCTGGTTGCATTTTGTCTCGCCCCAATTGTCTTGTCAGAAATCAATTGGAGATCACGACGTGGTTTTGCAGCGGGAGGTCAGTCCTCACTGCAGCGTAAATATTTCATCCTGGACTCACGTCAAGGGGCTTTTAAAGATGTGTGCTGGACCATGCTCCCCTCTTGCTGCCCTCTGAAAGTGACAGGGCTTGCATTTTAGCCCACTTCAGGACCAGGTTAAATCAATTAAAATCTATTATTCATATGGCAGAGCAGTGACCTCACTGAAAGCCCCTGTAATTTTCAGAATAGAAGGAAGAAAAGGAACTGGCAGTGAACTTTGGCTTCTTGAGTTTTCAAGAGAAAACAGGGAGCAAGTATGCTTGTTTTAGAACTCAGGGCTTGAAAATAAATTTGCTGATTGAAACGTGCTGTGCCAGGACAAGACCTGAGTCACGTGCCTTGGAGTGTTTTTTCCGGAGATGCTATTAGCCTTCATGTGCTAGATAAATGAATGCAGAATTGTGTTGCAAGGGCTTTCGTGATCAGGACCTCATGTGCATGTGCAGCAGTCGTCCCATGCTTATTTGGAAGAAAATTGGCTCCACATTTTGGATTGCAGATAAATACAGTCTCACTTAGGCTGGAACATATCATTTTTACCACCAAGATTAAAAACCACCCTGACAAGGTCACTCCTAACAGCTGTAGCCATACTCTGAAGCATGGTGAGCCTTCACCTATTGTTCAGCAAAGTGCAACTCTCTCCTTCTCTTTGTAAGGAAGATTTTCAGTGGTATAGGCTCCATAGATGGCAGCAGGCTGTTTGGTTGGATAATAAGCAGAGAGGAGTCAGAAGGAGAGAAGTCATTAAGACCTGCTCACATATAATCATCCTAACGCCATCACCATCTCTCTATCTCTGTTTTTTTTTTCTCGCACGTCTCTCCCTTTTGCTCTCCTTCTCCCTCTCAGATGAAAGGGCCTTCTCGGGCTGCATAGCGAATGAAAATGATGGAGAGGCTGATAAAAAAGAAAGAAGGGAAAAGATGAAAAGTGGTTTTGAAGTGGTTCGCCACATTAGTCGGCTTCCCCCTACTGACCTTCCAATTTAAGCAAACAATACATTGACTCGGAGCTTGGGTATTCATGGGGATGGGAGTGCAGCTCACAGAAAATAGGTAAAAATGAGATGGGTGGAGAGCAGGAGCAGTACATAGATAGATAGACTGTAGCACTCCTTTACTGATGAAATAATGTTTGTACATGTACATTCTTTTGTGCTTGTTTTTCGTCAGAAGTAGAGGGCACCGAGTGTCACATTTGACCACACATTATAATTTGGTTTGGGGAAAAAAAAAATGGATTGACTGTGTATGTATCTTTTTGCCTGTTTAGGCAAAGAGGAGAAAACCAGAATGTTTTGTTTATCAAGCAGCTCTGTGAGACTGTACTGTGACAAAGACCAGTGCAATGAGCTAAATGCTAACATTAACATGCCAACATGCTTGCAATGACAATGCTAGGTGTTAACAGGCATAATGTTTACCATGGTGAGCTTCTTAGTTAAGCATGTTAGCTTGCAAACATTTGGTACAGTTGGTACTTTAATACATAAGAAATAACAGTGCCAGCTAATAGGAATATTTGGTCATTTGTACTGAACAAACGTTTGTCCTGATGATGGTGCTAAATAATCTAAATCGAAAGTTAAATAAATATCTTTGAGGAAAATTAATATTTGAACCTTATTTCATGCTAAACCATTCAATAGCTGTTGAGACATTTCACTTAAAACCACAAAACTCAGGGCGCTACAGGAAAATTCAGGGGTTTGCCAAAGTCATTAGGATTCATCCTCCGGACACCATGGACATCTGTACTGAATTTCATGGCAATCCATTCAATAGCCTTTGAGGTATTTCAGGACCAGTAGTGGGCCAACAACTGACAGACCAACACTGCTATCCCTATAGCCATATCACTAGTGTGCAAAAACTCTTTATGTAAACTGATAGCTGCCAATATTTGCTTATAGGCTATGTTTGTGTGCAATAACGGCATCTTTAAACACATGCCTTGTTTACATGCAGGTGTCTTTTGCCTTGTACCCCTCCAGGGCAGCATCAGTAGGCGACTGCTGTAAATGGACTCTCACTATCGCTTAAGATGGCGTAACACATCAACCAATCACATGATCCTCTCCCCCTCATATCCTCTGGCCTCAGCTGGTACCGTGGCATTATCAGTGGAGGAAAGCAAACATTTATACAAACATATACACACGCGCACACACACACATATGCCACCTCCCTCATGTATGGCTTCAGGGCCATTCCAGGAATGTCAAAGATGGTTTCACCCTTTGTATGTCTCCTCTTTCACCAACGCTGTATGATGTTGGCCTGTGTGGTTTGAGATTGTCATGGCCCAGAAATCCATTCTGAGTGTCTCACATGTAACAAGGCCATCTAGCCTCTGAGGGTAGAATATGATGCCAGCAGAAAATGGTGGTAAAATCCTACATTGATGGTTGTCACTACCAGAGTGTGAATTTTAAATTGGTACAAACAAGCTGGAAGATGTGGTGTTAGGATTCAAAATGTAAGAGGAACAGATGAAGAGCGTTGGCTCGGAAAAGTCTCAGATTCACAGCCTCGTTTAATTTCAGCTTAAACCCAGTATTGCGAGGCTTGCTCTACTTAAAAGGTACTATCCACTTACTCCAGTAGAGTAAGCATATTGTTTCTATCTAATTGACACTAAGCTCATGGCTATTACCATGTCAACACTGGATTACTGCTGCCTTTGAGCCTGTGGAGTGGCTGACTTGGCCCACATTCAGGCCTTGTTTTCCTTTCCACTCTGTCGTCTGCTGCTCACACACATATAGTCGGACAAGCTCACATGCTCGTATAGTGCCACATGTGCACGCACACTCAGACACACGGAAGCGCTCTCTCCATCTCTCTGGCACGTACACACACACACACACACACACACACACACACACACACACACTCGTCCTGTCTTTCTTTCCATCCCCGTCTCTCTCCCTCTTACACACACACACACACCATGTTCCAGCATTAGACAACTGTTCCAAGGCCAATTTCTCCGCAGCTGAAAGTCCCTCTCTCCCAGAAGCCCCTTTGGTTCAGAGGCTAGACCGGCTAGTGATTGGCCGGTCAGAGGCTAGTCTAGTTGGTGATTGGCCAGCGAAGGCCCCTGGTGCACGGTGACAGTAATTAGCACACGCCAACCATTAACAAACACAGATTAGGCATGAACCCGCGTGGCACGCTGCCATCGCCGTAGTGTGTGGATGTATGTGTGTGAAGAGTGGTATTCCCCTGTGTGTGTCTGAGTAGGTCTCATTTTTGTGGTTTGTGTTTGTATTCAAGATTTGGCATGTGCAAATGTGTTTGTTGCTGGTGCTTGTGTATGTGTATGTCTTTTTTTCCCTCTGCTTGTGCATTTATCCAACCTGTCTGTATTCACAAGTGTATGTGCATGCACATGAATCTATCAGTGCATGTGTGTGTGTGTTTGTGTTCAGCCTCATTTCCTCTGTGCCTGCTGGTCAATTTTGGCATTTGGATAGAAAGATGCTGTGCATTCCCCACGGCTCCTTCGCTTCCAGCACTGAATTAGAGATGGGGCTATGATATGTGGAAATGATTTTTTAAACGCCACCAATCTCTGTTTCCCTCCCTCTCTTCTTTTCATTCTCCCTCTCTCTCCACCGCCCCCCCCCCCCAGGCTGGTGAATCTGCCCTGCTGTGTGCGCTTAATGAAAGATAAGAAGGGTCCTCCACCACTGACACTGAGCCACGGACCCTCAGAGGACTGCACTAATCTGCTTGGCTCCTAATGGGGGCCACTTTGTGTCTGCCGAGGATCATTTCATATCAAACAAATTGTGTCCTGTGAAACCCATTACATTTTGGGCCCTTTGGAGATGCTTCGCCCTTAGCTGACACATAGAGGACATCTTCGGCCTGACTTTTGATGCTGTAAATATTTCTTAAGATGGTCTTACATGAGCATCTCTTTTCTCGTCAAAGATGGGCTTTGTGTGTCTTTAAAACCTGTCCTGCGCCTTCCATTAAACAGAGATAGGGAGGGAGGGGGTTCAAACGACAAATGAGGAAACTGGTGAGAAGAAACACAGAGGGATAAGAATGTGGTAAATGGAGGATGGAGGGATAACAGAGGGAGCGATGAAGGGTTAATGAACTCAGTTTCTCATCTTACATGTATTCAGTTTCGTAATTGTCTCTCTGCATGCGGTCCTGCAGCATATGCTGTCGACATCAGGAAATTCAAATAATGTTTGACACATGTTTAAAAATATCTTTATTTACATGTGATGATGGCCTTGTGATTCGGTTATGAAAAGGTGCTGATGACGCAGAGCTCACAAATCACAAGTCTGCAGTTTCAGCATGGAATATAAGTTGTTTATATTAGGCAGAAAATATGGTTAAAGGTGGTGTAAAATAGCCAGCATAAGAAGGTGTGAAAACACCATCACAGACAACATGTTCCTAATACATCTCCACTCACCCTGCAAAGCACAACTGCCACAGTAAGCAGCAGCAGCTGCGACACATGTATAGTAAATTTCTATTTGTATTGACAATAGTGTAATCTGCTGGGACAGTGTTGCCCCTTGTGCAGGTCATCACTCTTAATGTTTACGTTATGTATGTGTCCGTATGTGTGTGTGTGTGTGTTTCTGTGCACATTGTCTGGTGTGTGTTTTTATGTGAGCATGTGTCTCTATGTGTATGCCATCAGTTCTGCAAGGGAGAAAACGGGTAGGGGAGGTGGGAGGAGGTGGAGGGGGGGTTGAAAATGATCCGGGGCCGATACATATGAAACAGGAGGGCTCATACATAAACATAGCTCCAAGGCCCCGGGGCCAGGCAATCTACGAGGCAAATTGCTCACCAGTCAGCCATGGAGGCCGCACTGTTTACTATGCATGAGGTCTTGTGACATGCTTTAAAGCCGCCCCTAAAACAGGATGACTGGGCCAGTGGCAGCGAGGAGTTGGCTTTTTCTATTGCTATGGTATTCTTTCCTGTGAAAAATATGCAGTGGGTGGAGAACGGATCATCGTTTTACTCTGTGGAGCTGTTGTATGGTGTACAGTAGATGCTGCATGAAAGGAAAAATATGGGTGTTAGTTGTATGCCTGCCTGGCTGCCTGTGTGTCTGCGTGTAACAGTGTGTTTATTTGTGTATGAGTGTGGAGAGAAAAATGGTGTTTGCGATGCAGCTATGGATGGACTTCACTGATGTTTGTCAGGTTATATGTTTTGAGGGTGTTTCAGCCTTTATTTACAGGAGATAGCAGAGACGGGGAAAGATGACATTCAACAAAGCTTTATGGCCAGCATCGAATAGCAAATGTTGCACTTACACAGTATGTCTCCAGCACATCCACATGTCTAGTATCTATCAGAATGAATAGCTTTCCATCCAAATGTACCACACGTTTTAACCTAATTTCAAGAAAATCTGCAAAGGTAAATGCAAATGACTCTGCATTTCCGTACATTACAGTATTAGAAGTCGGCTCCATCAAGATTGGTGTTGTTAATTCTCTAGTGAGGTGCCATTAAACCATTCCAGAAGACAAGGGTGCAACAAGATGATGTAATTAAAAGAGCATGTGTTGGAAATGTTTGTTTCATGTATAAATGTGAGGAATGTTGTCTCCTCCTCACTCCACACAAATCTTATGTTTTCATCTGCCGCTTGTTTTTTATCTCTTCAGTGGAGCAGAGGTTTGGGTGACGCCTCATGTACGTCATGATTTATTGGCTAAATCGGTTTCCATTGAATCACATTTTGCTTTTATCGATACACCATCTTTTCCACCTCAGCCAAGCGTGAAAACTTTTTTTGGATATTTGGACTTTTAAAAAATAATTCTGTGTTTTTCTTATGTGGAAATTAAATCTGCATATAAATACATGGAAACATGGGATTATAGGATTATTCTTCCAATGTTTTTTATTTCATGAGATAACAGAAACCTGACAGAATACTTGTTTTCTTTCTGAAGCACTAAGAAAGTCAAAGATTCTAACTGTAGTATGCTTTATTTTGATGCAAGTAATGATTTAGTAAGAATGATAGATGTTTTGGAGTGAAACTCTTTAAACACATGAAAGACCAACTCTTTGAGGTTGAACTTCAAACACCCCATCATTACATGTGAGCATGAATGAATACAACTGAGCAGGACACAATAACAGAATGGGGAGAGATGTTAACATGTAAACAAGCCGCAAGCCGGGACCACAGCTGCTCCAGCCTGCATTTACCAACCCAGTATCCCAGGGGGAGCCCTCCTCAATTCAATTTCAATCTGCTCGACCCCCAGGGTTCAAGTTCAAGTTCAAAGTCAGGCAACCATGGCACCAAACAGGAGAATTGCCCACCCACGAGTCCCAGACCAGAGTGAACTATTTTAACTATAGATGGGTTCAGGACAAATCCAATACCAGATCTATTCAAATGTCCTTTATAAGAATGTCTTTCCGCAAGTGTGTATGTGTGTGTGGAGGGGTGGGGTGGGGGGAGACTACTGTCACATTACAAACACCTTTACTGCCCCTCTCTCTCTTTTTCTCTGTCTATCTGTTTTTCTCCCTCTCTCTCTCTCTCTCTCTCTCTCAGGCTATAATTATGCTAATAGCATGTATATAGCTGTGGCCCCGGAGGCTTGGGGCGTATTGAAGGCTCCCAGGTCTTTCTCTCCTGTAACAGTATTAGGGTGCTATTGAAAAGCGGACGGCGGGTGAGAAGGGGGGCAGGATAGAGAGATAGCGCAGGGTGGCAAATGGGACATGACCACCGTGCTCTCTGTCACGCCGCCGCCCATTGTCTGGCCAAAGAAAAGGGCCTCCGCCGCCAGTGGGACAATAATAAAGGAGCAAGAATGGGCTGTGCATATTAAACAACACAACGGACCAGGCAGACCAACCTGCATGGGTACGATGAAGGGGGAAGAGGAGGAAAACAGACCGAGAGAGAGAGGGAGGCGGGTGTAAAGGGAGTGGGAGGGAGTGGTAGACAGAAAAGGGTGGATGATGTGAAAAAGGCACAAACAGAAGCTGAGGCTCAGAGATGACTGTAAAAACAGAAACGTTGTTTTGTTTCATTAAAGAGATGACACCTGCTCGTGTCATAAGTCTACTTCAGCTTACAATAGAGAGCCAAAGTCCTAATGCCGCTTCTGGGCTCACTGCTGCCTCTGTAACTCAATTTATCATTGAAAGTTTCTTTTATCAGTTTCTCTGAATTGAAGTCTAATTTCCTTCTCAGAATCCTGGAAATCTGGGGCTTTAATCATCACCTCAAAAAATATGTTTTTTATCATCTTGATACTTAATGTCTTTTCCCGAAACTTTATAAGAATTGCTTATTGACATGAATTTGATGACATGTCTCAGTTCTGCACAGAAAATGATGCCTTACCTCTGCTGTAATGCTTAAATACTATGGATTCTGATATGCTCTCTATCTATAATTGGTGTTGACAACTACTTTTATATAATACTATCCTCCCAAATGCCAAATGGACTCATTGGCATTTTGGAGGGATCCATTATTTCATATTGAGTCTAACAGAGAGTTACACCTCTTTAGAGTCTAACTGACAGGATGATATACAGCATATGATATAAACATGGAGTAAAAACAATACGTTTGGGTGATTTTTGTATTTGTCACCTTTATCAAATGTGCAAGTCCAGTTTGTGGCAAAAGAATGGGTTACCACTTCAATACTCGTCTACATAATGGGTTTTAATAAGGTCAGAAGAAAAGATTTTATGAAATACTGTACCCTTTTGTCATGTTCAAAAGGTCAAGAATGACACCATAGGCTCAAGTGTTTCGACATTCGATATTCTAAGGTAAATGAATATCTATTACAGCACCTGGTATTAGAATTTGAACCATTCATTATTTTATCTTTTGCTAGTAGCGTACTAGTGTGCATACTGCATCGACTGTTGGAGTCTTCCCCCTCCAGCATTCTCTTCTTTTTTCTAAATTATTTTCAGACATTTTATGCCTTTGTAAGATAGGTGACACTAGGCCAGGGATGTTGTGAATGCTTTAAACCCCTAGGCCGCCACAGCACCCACATTTGATGCCATCTTTCCAACTTTTTAGCTGTGACGTCTGTACTGTTCAGACCTGCCTGTCCTGCTACTGTTACAGCCATGTCTGGACTAGCCAGTCCTACTCAACAGGCCTCACTACTGTATGTCAAGATGGTCAGATGCTGTTCATTTAAGGCCTATTCTTCTCTAAATACACAGATAAACTAAACTGCACGTCATACTGCTGAGTAAGGTTTAGCTCCAATTTGAGTTTTTACAAATGTGAGTATGATTTAAAATTAGGTTTTCTTACTTCTTGAACAGAACCCCAAAGTTCCACATTCACTTTGGCTCTCCACACCCATCCACTCATCTCCTCTTCCACCACAAACATAGATGCCAGACATCAAATCCTCCAACACCTCAGTCATCCAGTATACAGTGTAAGAACCAGCATCCTGTCTGTGTGTGCCCCCTCCCCCTCCCCCCACCCTCCCTGCCCTCCTCTCTCTCACTGCCTGAGTATGTTGAGAGGTGTCAACTGTAGAGGCGTGGGTGTGGGAGGCTCTACCATGGTTCACGGCTATCGCATGTGCCTCGGTGGCTATGCAGCGTGGGTACCATCTGTCCGCGTGTCGCACAGTGAGCTGCTCTCTCACTTTGTCACTTTCCCTGTCTGGCTCTCTCTCTCTCTTTCTCTCTCTGTCTGCACATCTTTTGCCCTTCTCTCATTCCCCCATCCCGTAATCCTTTATCTCGCTTCCTGTCCTCTTTTCATTCTCTCTCATCTCTGCATACATGGGTGCCGCTGCAGCATGAGGTTATCAGTTCATTACAGAGAGACAGAGAGGTGTGGGTATATCAAACACACAAGACTTTGACTTGAAGAGCAAAGACCTGCACACCTTTATCATGGAGGGTGTGCAAACACCTGCCAGGTTTTTTTGTCTTGTATAACTTCAAATGAATTGTGATGAATGGACACCGTAACCATGACATTGCCGTCAACACAAAAATGTGACTACTTAGCTTGCTTTGTTGTTTTTTCTCTGTTTGAGATTGATAAAAACAGAAGGAGCTGCAAGGACACTATATGAAATGAAATGTTGTGAGGAGGAGACACAGCAGCACCTCTCGCAGGCCAGTGAGTGGCAGTGTGCCACAGTTAGAGTAGACCCTCTTCAAGTATTATGTGGTACATGTGTAAGTGTGGTGAAAGAGTGAGTGAGCATATGTCTTTATCTGTAAAGCTGCTGCTTGTATCTTTTTTAAATGTACTGGTGTGTGTGAGGGGAGTTGCACAGCTTATTGTGTGTGTCCTTGCATGCATGTGTGTATTTTGATTCGTGTGTGCCTGTGTGTGTGTTTGAGTGCAACCCGGTGCTCAGACAGACAGGCAGACAGAGTGAAGGCAGTAGCCAACTAACCATAATATTGTCATTAAGGAATTCAGCAGATTAATAGCCTTAAATACCTGGAAATGTCCTAAGATCTAGTGTCTTTAGCTTGTAATTTCCTCCTTGGGTCCTAAGCACTAAACCCGCTGTGTTGTTCTTGGCATTCCTCAGTCGGACCAGAGAACATCGCACGGACACTGATACCTTCCTTTGGGATCCATTCTCCTCTCCATTTGATGGAAACCAAAAAAGGGCCTTTGGCCAGGCAGGTCCCATTATGTCTCAATGACAGAGCCCGGGGGTGAAAAATGCTCTGTTCTTTCTTCAGCGCACCTTTGGGTCTCAGCAAAAAATGACATATGCCCCAATGAACGGAGAAGGGGGTGATTTTCCTGCCAAATTCAGGTCAAGTTGTTTGTTTCAGCTCAAAACTATTTTTCTTAGTTGTGAATGATCAGAGCTGTTTTCTTACTTCCATCACCCACTGCCTTCATAGGAAAGAATGGGCAATAATCAAAACCTCCTCTCATGTAGCACACACACACTCACCATTTTATTTTTGAATCATTTTGACTATTTAATCGAGTGTTTAGCAAGCATGAAAATAGCCATAGGCACTAATGATCACTGAGTCCAGAGCCCCCTTTGCTCCCTGTCACATTCCCACCTCATGACCTCATGACTGGATGTATGCATTAAACAGATGTGGCTGGCTATGAGGGGCCTGAAACAGGATAGGACAGCCTATAGCCTCTAGACTGGTCTTCTCCGGCCTTGAAGCCAGGGGCCTCTGGGTCCAGAGGACAGGATAAACAGGATAGATGTGTGTGTGTGTGTGTGTGTGTGTGCGTGTGTGTGTGTGTGTGTGTGTGTGTGTTTGTGTACGTGTGAAAGAGACAGGGAGAGAGGGAGACCCATAAATGTTCAGGCAATTTTCCTTGTCAGCGTCATGTGAGAACAGTGAGTTGATTTTCAGTGTAAGATGCTGCAGCAATTTGCTTGCTCAGGAAAAAAGCAAGAATATTTTCACACAAAAAGTAAACCTTTTTTTGTGTTTCACAGTTATAAAAAACATCTCAGGACATTTGTTACAAATAGCATATCTGTGTATTTATAAAATACTATATACTATTCCTGAACATTTTACAAATGAGAGATCTTGTCATTATAGGAATGTGTTTCTTAAATTCAGGTCAGGATTCCATTTATTCCTGTTAAGCATGAAAATCAACTTGCAGGGACACCTGTAATCCAAGTAATCCATATTAAGTGAGTTTGTTCTTCCTGCTTTTAATATGTTGGGCCTTCATTCAGTGGGGCTGAATGTGCCACTTGACAGTGGGCCTCTGCTTAACATATAATTCAAAAAGGTATGCTCCAAACTATAAAGACAATATGGACTTTGGGAAAAGGAGCAGGAACATAAAGTTGGCAGCAATGCCCTTCAATAGAAAATACCAACCTGTCATATCTATCCTGTATTTTTTATAGGCTCAATGCAGATTTCTTCCACATTTGAGACTTAAGTGTGAACAAAGAAAACCTACTTTACATGAATAACTTAGCGCAGCATTGTTGAGAGGTTCAGTGTGTGAAAGTGGCAAGCGAGTGTAAAATCAGTGAGAAAAAGAGACTTCAGATAAGATGTGGATCTAAGAAAAAGATGTAATATTTGATGGCAACAGATTGAAGCTACCATACTAAAAGACCAGCAATTGCTTTGCTGACAAAGTGATGAATTTTGTTTGTGATAGCTGCTCCCCTGGAGAGAGGGCCAATGTGGTGCATCACTCTTGCGTCTGCAGAGGGCTTTACCCACTTGCCACCATTGTCCTCTGCACCTCCTTTAATAGACACATTGTTCCACTGAGTCAAATAAAAGCATTAAACATAATCAGCATAGAAGATGGATAATGTCGAACAATGAGTGTACGTCGAGCAGCCACACACTGCGCCCTGCCGCAGTAAGTTGTGTTGCTGTGCTAGCAAGGAGAGCTGCCATTAGTGAGACTGTCACCGACCCAGGCGGTACACTCTAACTAGCCCACAGCCTCAGACTCATCTATTCTCAATATGCCACATTTTTATTCATTTTTTTCCCCAAATCCTGACACGGCAATCTGATGATGAACCAGCCCCATTATTTTTTGTACGCCAGCAGGAAGAGATAGATCCCCGAACGTTGTGCCTTCATAGAACCAACATTATCCCTCTATGTCAGAGGTGGGTAATATCCTGGCGGTGTGGGAGTCCAGAGGTGCATACAGAATGATGTCATTAATCCTCCAGGGCAATCTCTCTCTCTCTCTACCTCACTCTCTCTCTCTGTACAACTGGCAATGCTGAAAACAGAGCCCCATTTGCATGCTGCATATGTTGCCAGGTGGCTCTGTGGGCTGCGGGTACAAATTAGATTTCCTGACAACAAGGTGTAAGAGAGAGAAGAATAGTGGGAGCTAGCAGTTTGGTTATTTTCTTTCTTTCTGTCTCTTCCTTTTTTTTCTTCCTTTCAACAAACAATCTTCTTGTTGTGCATGCCTGTCATTGTTGTGCAGTGTAATCATAAATTATGGATTATGTCTTTTCCAGAAAAATAACAACACTGGTCATTTGTTAAAACAGCTGAAAGAGACCCTTCTGTACCAAAAAAAGAAAAAAAAAAACAAAACAAACAAACAAAAAAAACATAAGAAGTATAAATCTGCAGAGCTGAGATCTTCATGGGTGGAGGGGTGTACAAGGCACTTGACTTTAACACAGAAAACCAGGGGCTTGAATCCCTTCTCCTAGGAGTCAGCAATGCTTTTCTTTAATGAGCTGTTTTTTTTATTTTTTTAAAACCCTCTCCTAGGTATTAGGACTTTGTGAATTAGTCTACAGCCTAGACAGGGAAGGAATACACAGGTCACATTTTCACTAAAAGGTGACCTATTGATCAGCTGTGGGTAAATGAGGGGCCCCACACACACAGACCCCACCAAGGCGTACACCTTGACCCTGGGTGTGGAAATAGAAAAAAAAAAAACAACTCTGAATGGGGGCTTAAACTTTTCAAACTGGACTTGAAAGCTGTGAGCTGTGTGCCTGTCTGGACTGTTTCTACCCCATGGGGTAATGACATTGTCTGTGTCAGTCACCCTGGAACTAGCCTGGATGCTCCAAAATGGCTTTAGCCCACATTGTTTACTGCCGCCTCCTCAACAGAGGACAGGAAGGCGTGTCTGGGCCGAGGATGACATTAGCATTCCTTATATTCTTCATGTGGTCCAAGGCCTTGATCTCTCAGGAGACAATGAAAAGGGGGCATCAAAGCACAGCACAGACCGTGTTCATTTGAGTGTGTCAGCACACCCATGCATGTGTGCTCGGTCTTACGCTGTCCACCAGTATCAAGAAACGGAGCCTCCTGCCTCGTTTTCCCCAAATTCAACAGTCCACCATCATTGATCCGTCCCTTCAATTAGTGGCCAGGTTTGTCCCCAATCAATTCCTATCTCGCCCTCCCTCCTCTATCTGTCTCTCTCTCTCTGCATTTCTCTTTCTTCATTTTGAACATTACCTCCTCACGTCCCCTGTCGCGCCCCCCCCCCACATTCCTACCTCACACCCTAAGGTCTTGGGGGTCACTCCCTCCAAGGTGATTCGTAAACAGCAGCTTGCTGAGAAATCAATACTTTATCAACAAGCCACAAGGGGCTTTTGCACTTATCCTATATGATCTTTGTGGTAAAGGCCTCTGAGCATCCATCTCCTCCTCTGGTCCGCTCCCTAAGCTCTGTTGCTAAGACAATCAGAAGAAAAGAGAGAGGGATGAAGGGTGGAGGAGGGGCCGAAGGAGGGAAGGAGAGAGGCGCAGGGAGAGGGGATTGTGCGAGGTCTAGAGGCTCGCTGTTAGAGGAGGGATTTGCTGCTCCGTTGCTTTTAGCTTGATCTGCATCTGATTAAGGAGAGAGGGCAGAGTGTTGTCCTTCACCCCCGTGCTCTCCTGTCCCACCATTATGTACCCTGGCACTGAGATCCATCATCCACCTACCACAGGGTTGGCTGCCATAGCCTGGGGACTTATTAGACCAGTCCTGCTCTGTTCAACACAGCCCCACTCTGCATACCATGGAGGGTAAAAAGCCTCTGCTGCTATAACATACTGTATATTTACCATGCATCCCAGTGACTCAGATGAGGTGAAATGAACACATGCATATAGAAAAGTACATGTGCTAGGACTATCATGTTTGCTAAATGCACTGGATTATCAATCCTAATGTTCTGTTTGGGGTCCCTAAGAACCTGGCCCCTCTTTAACCGCTCTTAAGCGCATCATTTTATCACCTTGTTAGCTAAAATACATATAGTTTTCCTTGTGTGTAGATTGATAATTGCACCTGCAATTGACACTTTATGACATAATGTGCCTGTTGGATATTGCTGGCCTGCTACACATTAACCCTTGTGTGTTTTGGCTCATTCTAACATTATCATATTTATGCTCTTGGTTACCTTTTATGTGTGTAAATGAAAAAGAAGTTTTTGTGTACTTGTGTTTACAAACTTGCTCATCTCAAACTGGCCCTTGAAGAATCTGAATAAAGCATTTTGAATTGCATAGAATTTAAATGAATAAACATGGTTTTGAACTGATGACATGTTTTATAAGTCTGCCTCAGAAAATTATCCATTACTTTTAGTAATGACTCTCAGAGACTCCAGCTGGAAGGTTAATACAATGGATTTTTAAATTCTTTTTAGGTATGTTTTACTGGCGCCGACAGTACTTTTTATGCAGCACTTTTACTCTTAAATCCCAATATTTTAAGCAGTTTATTCATAAGAGATGTAAAATAGAGTTAAATCTCTCTGGGATCTAACTTACCACAAACAAAAGTAATGTCACTATGCAGTAGGGCTCGTTTTGAATGAATCCAAACATGTAATTCATTCAAATTAATTTGAGTGCAAAGCATGTAGCATAATGCTTGTGTCTGAGATACAGTGAGCTGTGAATGTCACATAAGCATGTGAGGCCGGTGATGTCCGGCCATCACTGGTCATAGAATATCTTACCTTTCAGTGTGATCTTTTTATTTTCCCAAGTGGTGTTGTACAACCACAGTGTGTCTTAAGGTTGTGGTGTGATGTTGAATTTTATATTGTGGGTTCAGTTTCCTCATAGTTCTGAAAACTTTTGAGAGCTCAGACAATGAGGAAGAGGAGCTGATGTCAGAATAATACAAGGATTCAAAAATCTAAAATCGATTCAGATAATTCAGATAATTTAGATTCATGAACAAATGTATAGGAAAAAGAAAGTGAGCCAGAAGCAGTTCAACATAGTTTAATGGGGCATGTTTGTGTCTTAAAGGTTAAATCAGCAATTCAAACTTTCTGAAAGAATAGTGGCACAAAAAAAGAAGAAAAAAAAGTGTTTTCTCTCTCAGATGTATTGACTCAACTACTAATTAATTCTTTACAAGCATTAAAATGATGATAAGTTAGTTTTTAATTCAGCTGTAAATCACAAGGTTGTGGAGGATAGTCTCTGTTCTCTGAGCTGTCTTGCTCCCTGTGGGTCTCGTCCAATAAGCCTGCATCAAACCCGTCAGACCGAGAGTGAAAAGTGGAGGAGCCCGGCGTGTGCAAACATCAATCCTAAATTTCCAGCCTCAATACCATCATGACCTTGGTTTGGAATGACATCTATTTGCTGGCTGGCTGCACACATCTCTTTGCAAATTGTATGGGCCAGGCTAATTTGTTTTTATGCACGTTTAGTCAAGAATGTGATGCCACGTTAGCTTTTGGGAGCACTGCCAATGTGGTGTGGGGTTCCGAGTGACAGACAGAAAAAGGGTGATTGAGGATGATTGTTCTGCCGGTTGTGTTGATATATGAAAAGAAAGACCCGGTGAACGCATCCAGGAATGAGTTCACAACAGATAGGAGTCCTTCTGGGACCACCTAAAGCTGAATATCATCATCTGTGCATGGAAATAAACAATGACCTTTAAAACCCAAATCCTAGAGTGAAGACAGGTACTGGGAAGTAGCTTAACAAATCTTTAAGTAGAGTACACTCCACCGTGTCATAAAAAACCTTATAAAACATTTTAAGCATGAATCACTCTGAGTAAAGAAAATTTATAGACAAAAAAAATGCACATGAAAAAAAAAATCTTGTCAAGCCTGTCTGCAGTACGCTCCCTTGACCTGCCAGCAAAACAATCGCTGTGCCCTCACTAAACTGAAATGTAAACACAGTTCATGCAGGAAAATATTTGCCTTCCTCATAGCTGAATTGACCTCTCAGTTCTACGCAGTTAGCCTCAAGCTGCTGTTTTATTATCTCTTCGGCACAAAACTGAGTTATGCTACCTTCATACCATCATCAGTTTTTCAGAGGCGAGGCCTCTATAGAGTAATCAACACAATGAGTTTTCATTCACAGGGAAACATAATGAACCCCTACACATGACCTGACTCACAGCAAATTGATAATGTACAGTACACAGAGAGCACCAAGAGATAAGTCTTTATCATACACAGACATGCATAGTATACATTCTCTCCCTACATGTCCTCCTATGACCAGAGCCCAGTTCACTGGGCTGACAAGAAGCCATCTTTGTAGTACGTGACAGAAATAGTCCCAATGGCCCCTACATGCAGGGTTCTGGGGACATACATTCAAGTAAATACTATCCATAACCTGAGATGTGTTCTTTTCCATATGCCCTGCACATACTGTACGCATTGGGCAACACAGACGGGTGAAAAGGGTCACACACAGATATGGATCTGCACACAGACACACACACACCCACCTAAAGATAAATGTACATACATACTGTACCAACGCATGCTGCAACACACACTGGTCTATGCTCTGAGGATCGTGTCAATGTGTCTGCAAAGGTTACATTCCACAGACATAGTTCACCTACGTCTTAATGTTATATGCTGTATGACTGGAGTGTGTTCACTGCTCAACATGCTTCACACTGTAGTTACAGAGCGGATAGAAAAGACTGAGCAGAGGGCAATGGGTTTATTTCTGAAAAAAGTTTCAGAGGCTCTGTCTGTACAAAATAAATAAAATAATACTCCTATGGCAATAAAAGGAGTAAGTTCACCCAAATCACATAAAGTCATATCTTCTAACTAATCCCAAGTTCCATGCAGATACTTTAGGTTGTATTTGCAGTGGTATTGAGATATCAGCCTCTGAAACATGTGCCTCCAGCCAATACAATGGAGGTCAAAGGAATTTTGTTTGTTCTGCTGAAGGCTATAAAAAGTTACATATGAAAAACTCAATCAGCTCTTTTACTTAAATAAAAGTAGAAAAATCACAGTGTAAAAGTCCTGCATTCAAAACTTTACTTACTGTATGCTAACTGTACGCAACTGCATCAAACCCCACCACAGTGCCAACACATGCTTTTGATCTTGAATGTGGAAATAACTGGAACACAATTGGTTAGCACTGGTCGAGCATTGAATGAATCCCAACTTGTCTCCTTTTGTCCTTGCGTATGAGAATTCAGCATGATCTCGGGTTTGCAGATAATAGATGTCCTTTCATGCATGGGAGGCACGATAGCCACACACACGCTGGCCTCACCCTTTGGCTGCCCAAGGCTACTTCCTCGCCCACATCAAGTGAGAACGTCCGACCAACATTTGATTGAAACTGGAATGAAGAGATACAAGAGCATGTGGTATGGCTTCAGGGATGGAGTGCAGTTTCGACGCAATCTCACAGACGGAGTGGTATCAGAAATATCAGGTATGCTTGTATACCCGCAGGTTATTCCATAGGATTAGAAACCAGCATTATCTCTCCACAGCTTGAATGTGAAAATAGAGCACGATGGGTTTAAGTGTCTGTCAGTCAAAGCACACTCAGGCATGCTATCCAGCAAAGGCTATCAAAGACATCATTTAGCATTCAAGGAGTCTTATGCAAAGGACGCACAAATATTCACCATATAATATTAACTGCTTCACCCAAATCAATATTAGTGATGGATTTAGATACATAGGTTGCTTTTTTCACAGGTTTAAGAGTTGATACATGTTTGAGAAAGGCTGAAAAACATGTTTTCCCTGGTAAACAGCAGGTCACCTAACCGCTTAAGCTGCAGTGCTGATTTATACACAACCACAAGTAGGAAGCTGTTTCCTCACAGAGGATTAGGAACATGAACACCTACAGAGTTACCTGCATCTGTGTACTGTACTCATATGGAGAGGATAAATCAAGTCCATATGTTTATCCAAGGACTCGGTCTGCTTCTTCCTCACCTGCAGGCCTGTGGGGTCAAAGGTCATTTCTGCATCCAAAATCAACAGCTGAATAATCACTCCTCTTCTTCTTTGCCTTTCTCTCTCTTGCACCGTCCTCTCAGCTTCATTTTTCTGCCTTTTTTTCCCTTGCTTTCTGCTGCTCTGTCCCCTAATTTTACCTTCCATCCTTGGCATCTTTCAGCCTGTCACTGATTCATGCTCACCTCCTCCCCCGACCCACAGCTCCTCTGTCCCTCCATCCGTCACTGTGCTGTCCCGAGGCGAGCGGGCAGGAGCCGGGCTGACTGAACAAGAGGTCTTGGAGGGGTGACCACTCCCTGCTGTCTGCTCAGCTCGTGTTTGTTTGATGACATGACTGTCCATTTAAAAGGTAAATTGGTTGTGTGTGTGTGCCATGGATGGTAACTTATTGTTTATGCAGATCTTTTGTTCTAATCATCATAATTCATGAGGAGACATTAGTGAGCATTAGGCATATGGTCTGAACATACAGTAATATTGTAATGACTTGCCTGTTTTTTCCACTGGTTCATCACTTTTTCCAAATGGCTCACTAGCTGGCCAGATAAAACAGGAAAAATATTTAACACCCATATTTTTGCTCCATTTCTTTGTATGAGGGCCTTTTGTTGACAGTGTCCCAAAGACATCATCCATATATAAAATTAAGCAGCTCAGTGACTGATGTAGCACTGCAAGCTAATGTATAAATGCATCACAGAAGCATGACTGGAAATAAATCCTATATGTACATGTAAAACCTTGTATGCATGGTAGCTTTTCACCTTCTGAATATTGTTAAATTGATCAGCTGTCTCTTTTTTGACACCCTTTGCAACTATATATATATAAGGTTTTTACCCAACCACATAAAAAAAAGTATGTGGACAAATGACAAAGGTTGTGGTTTGGCCTGCTATAGTGGCGAGTAGGAGCTTTTTTTCTGTTATGTCACATCTCCTAGCCTAGGCTGGCTGAATGGTCGTTTGAGGTAAAATTTCTCTTAAAAATTATTATTACATTTTTAAAGCAGATTTTTTTGGCCAGTTAGGGGCAGTGACAAGAAGTTGTGAATGCAACATGGACATATCATCGCCTTTTAAGTTGATACAGCAAATTTGATTTTGCTTATTTGCACAATAACCAGTTATGTAGAGCAACATTAGCATTCATTTGGAGTTGTGTTTTTGTCCTGCCAAATTATGTACATTATTCACTCTCTTCTAGCTCTGCATTTAGTCTCTACCAACTCCTGTGGGTAATATCTGGCTCTTTGGCTGCTAAATGCTTCGCTGCATTCACAAGCTAGTCACTAACTGTGTTTTAGATTGCAGGCTATATAAATATATGAAGCGTCTAACTAGCAGGTTGAACTAAAGGTTGTTGAGTTTACAGTTTATGTGTCTATTTGCTTATCTGTCTGTCTATATTGGTGCTAAGCAGGTAGCTTACAGTGTGTTTTTCTGAGCTTTTATAGAGAACAAGAGTGAACCACAACAGTACAGCTGTAGACATTTAAACAACAAGCTGAAACTTTGAGCTATAAACCTCTCCAAGCTGAGGCAAGCTGCAGATTCAGGTGATAAGTCTCTGTCTCTCTCACTTACATTGTCACATTATTTGTGCATTGTCATTTGATAAATTGTCATTATAAAAATATTCATTATAACTGCTCTAAGGTTAAGGAAAGGTTAGGCCTATGGTTATAGAATTAAAAAGTAAACAAATCCTGTCCCATTGTTAGCATTGACTTTTTCCAAGACTACAATTTTTCCCTTACCTTGACCAAGTGCTTTGAATTACATAAACATAACCATACCATACATAACCAACATGAATCATGTTTACAGTTAGCAGATATTGTGTGGTTAATGTCAGTAAATATTTTGCACATATGTTGCACATGTATCATTGTCTCTTTTCTCAGTTTTTTGAAAGAAAATTCTTTCAGAACATATTTGTTGCTGTAGAAATGTACTTGCAGAGTGTTTGCCATTCAACATGAAGTGCTTGCAGAAATACACAGGAAGGCAAATTCTACAAACTTTCTATAGTGACTTTTTATAGTCTGTGATATCAGAGGGTAACTTCAGAACCCCTATCCCTAATTTCTGTTTAAAAGACATGGAAAGAGGAGATATGGTTGATATTTTATCTGCATACATTATCTGTTTCAGCACATTATCTGTTACAGCTTATGGAGAGCAGTGTAGCATGGGCTCAGCAGCCTTTGTTGTTATCATGATATGGATCAGACCAGGACCAGTATAGAAGTTATTTTAATTTTAAAGTTTTAATCCTGTGTCATGCTTCAGTTTTATGAATATCACTTTGTTTGCATTGTATGCTGCTTGTGGTTTGTTTTATATTTGTCTTTATTGTAATTTTTGTGCATGTTTCATACATAAGCAAACAACCATTCACATTAATAAGCTGTGCATGTACATTTTAGCTGGCTGATACAGTAAAACACAGAGAGAGTGTGTGTGTACTATGTCATTGCTTCTCTGTGTGAGCTGTTTCATGCTTATGTTAGGTCATGTTTGTATCCAATAGCATTTTAGCCACGGCTGGACACAGCCATGCATGGACTTACAGCCATCGCTCTATTCTCCATCAACCACGATCACGCTCTCTCTCTCCTCTCTCTCTCTCTCTCTCTCCTCTCCCTCTCTCTCTCTCTCTCTCTCTCTCTCTCTTTCACACACACACACACACACATATCTAGGTCAAGGCAGCCAGGGGTAATGGGAAAAGCCTGAGGCGTATCTGCCAGGCAAATGATCTTATGAAATGATTAAAGAGTGGTTTCTCTCACTGAAGGCATGGATAAAACAAGACTAGTGGTGCATATGCAGGTTTATGTATATGTGTCCGTGTGCATGTGTTTGTGCGTGTGAGTGAGAAGGGCTAATCCAGGCTCAACAGTATCCACCCAAAGGTTCCCTGGGAAGAAGCAGTAAAGAGGCAGTTTGGTGTAGCATGGTGGTGTAGTGGTTGGAGAGAATATCTTTCAGTTGAAAAACATAGGATAAAGCCCATATGTCTGTTCTTTCCTGAAGTACTTGTGCAAAAAAAAAAAAAAAAAAAAAACACCTCCAGGGGTGCTGTACAGTACATCACACCTCTATAAGTTTCTCAACACCATATGCCAAAACATCACATACTTATTTTCCTCTCCATATCACTTTCACCATGTTGCCAGACAACCATAAATCATGCTGTACTGTGGAAGGTAATATTCATGGAGTGACAATGACATGTTTAATACAGATTTTGATGCACATAATATAGGCCATCCTTAGCCCGGGGGAGACAGTCTCTGTTCTGCATGTGTTTGAACTGCTCGTGAAAAAGGGAAAGCCTGGCTGCCAGGCTTTAAATGAAATTCCACTGGATTAGTGAAAAGATACACAAAACCTGGGCAATCAAAACACAAACTAACTGCATTTCTAGATAACAACAGACGAAACAGAAAAAAGTGTTTTCAGTTCTCTTTTTTTCTTTTCACAAGTTTACTGAATCAACCCTTTAAAGCTACAGTACTTGATTTGGTTATAGATGGTAGAATGTTTTAACGGTACAAGTTGCAGATTTCTGCTTGAAATTCCACATTTCTCAATAACTGGGGGTGGGAAATGTGGTTTTAGTAGCTATGCTGTTAGAAACACAACAAATGGAGACAAACAATTTTTGCTTTTTTTGTTATGAACTTGTGTTATTTATGAAACACCGTAGCTACATGGCCACAATTATGTTTCTTCTCTTCAAAATGCTCCAGACCGGCTGCTTCATTCTTTCAAATTAAGTCATGACATGACATAGCTAGGCCCCATGCACGCAAATTGCGTGCGATGACTCCTCGCCTTGCCTTACAAATTTCATTTAGTATGCCCATGCATCATTTCCTGTGAATCCCTTGTGCATGTGCAGGTCATTTAAATGCAGTGGGAAAGGCAGACCCTGCCACTGATAATGCAAAAAAAAAAAAAAAAAAATGCAGGCCATACATGGTATCAAAAAACTGGACTTTATATGATATTAGATCTTAAGAAAGATAACTAACTTGACATTTTCTTATTAATAAGTCACCTTTATGACTTACAAAGCTTGCTTGATGATGTGTTTGTAGGCTAACAGTTATACAGATATTTCTTTCTTTTGGCAAACTGATAAACAGTTTTTATTTGCTAAAGAAATCAGCTCTATTGCAAAGTGGTGACAGATATGCAAACAAGCAGAATAAGTGTTAATGACTGCTAGCTTAGTGTGTGAATAGCAAGGTGTTGATTAGTGGTGTTGCAAGCTGCCGTAGCCAAGACAAGCCTGGCCCACCGCGGTGAGTTATAGCGTACACCCTTGGCCAACAATAACTAACTTCTGTCTGCAGCAACAGCTCTCACAGTCACTTCTGCTCTTGTCCTGACAGAGGCGGTGCTGTCTCAGCGCAGAGCTGAAGTTTGCCCTCTGGCCATGTGGGGAAAAGAGGGGGGAGGATAAATGAGACCCTTTTGGACAGCGGTGAAGTGACCCACATGTTTCTCTCTGGTCATCTCTCCATCTCTCCTCTTGTCCTCTCTCATTTTGTTCTATTTCCCTACTGGCCATCTCTCTTTTCTCTCCCCCCTCCTTGTTCTGCACTAATGCCAACACCCCGCACCATTAGTGTGGCCACAGTGACAGCAGACAGATGTTTGGTGCCACTTTTGTGAAGACGAAACACAGGACAGGAAGTGGAGTCCACACATGCAAATTTGTATACTAACATATCACACTGTGACAGCTGTGCCACGCTGTGTGCAAGTATCTCACTGCTATATGCAAAGCACATCAAGTAAATTCTTTGCACAAACACATATACACACACATACCCATATATTTCCGGTGCCCACATCAGAAGAAAGAGGCTCTGTAGCTGTTCCCGGTGTCACAGGATCACCCTCACCACAGATGACAAACAGATATAATCAGCTCTCCAGAGACCCATCCTGCTGCTGCCACATTCATTACAGCTGGACTAATACATACATCAAACAATCAGGGGCCACTGGCCACCAGACTATACTGACACACACACTCATATCCACACACATAACTGCTACATATTTAACACACATGCACATGCACACACAGTTATATACACACAATTGCACGCACTGTCAACAGTCATTGTTGTCACATCAACACATATCTCATATCAAAGGAATTGTCCCTTTGACCCTCCATGGCACATAGACCAGAATAATCGTATAATCTCCAAACTAAGGAGCGATATACATATCTAATTGACTGGCTGGGCCGTCCTGTCATTCCATCAGTGAGGATTTGCATGTGTGTGATGTATTAAATACTTTCTCATGCCTGATCCACCACACCATAATAACACAGCATGTGGATCAAGCCAAGGCAGACCTGGAGCTGATTTATAGTCTTACCCAGGCTGGAGGCTGTGTCTGGGGTGTTTGAAGTGACGTGAGTGTGTCTGTGTATGTGTGTGAATTGATGCATATAGATACAGATATAGGTGTTTATGCATGTGTCTGTGTGTGTGTGTGTGTGTGTGTGTGTGTGTGTGTGTGTGCGTGCGTGCGTGTGTCTGGGGGTTCATCCGTCTGATGCATGTCGTCTAGACAACATTTGTGCCCTGCGTCCGAAAGGGGTGATTGTCTTATGCAAATGAGGCCACGCTAGCTGTGACATGTCGTCCAGCATGTGGGTCATGTGATGAGAGAGACCGAGGCGAAGCAGTGACAGTTGATAGCCTGCTTTTTTTATTTATTAGCATGGCCATTGTTCACCATCACCTCTCCAGGCAGTAAAGACACGGGGAGCTATTCAGGCTGAGAAAAAGAATACAATGTGTGATTTGTCACAAACTTTATGACCAACATACAAACCTTTAGATGGGAATGAAAATGAATGAAGAAGTTTGCTTTCTTAAAAAAAAAAAGATTTACTTCCTTCCTTTAACAGTACCTAGCCATGCAGATAGTTTTGGTTTCATACTGCATCCAGGTTTTAAGATATTTGCCTCTGAAATTCCTGACACAATGCCAAAACAATGGAGGTGAACAGAATTTTGTTTGGGATGTTCATAAAATGTGAGCAGCAACATCTCCTCCTGAAAAAGTGTTCCAGTTTCACTGCACTGGCCTTGCTATGAATAACTTTCATCTGCTATTCCTCTTTGGTAGAAGCTAGTTCTAATGAAAATTGATCACTGTGTGTTCTTCAGAACATTGATCCTAGAAAGAAATGTGACTGTTGAAAATTCTGAATGTCGGTTTTCAGTGCTGTTAGTGCCTCAAAGAGAATTTTATTCACCTTCCCTGTATTCAGGCTGAGGCTCAGACATACAGATGCTCCAAACCTGGCAACTTCAAATACATATACATTCTGAAAACCTGCCACATTTTTTGCAGTAATATGCAGTAAAAATGTTGTCTGCCTGTCATTGGAGCCTGGCTTCCTAATGACTCGACTCTAGACTGAAAGCTGACAAGCTTAAGTTAGAGACTACCTCAAATGTTCATGCAAAATGACCACAAGAACTTTTCAGATTCTTATCAGAATCTGAACTTTTCTGATAAGAATCAGAAGTTCAATTTGTATTTTTTTTTTTTTTTTTTTTTTTTTTTACCGGTTTCCTCACATTGATGTACACAACATTATTCAAGTCATATCATGCGGTATGGCTTCTACTATTTATAGTACATGTGAGGAGTATAAATGGCAGTAGAAATTTAACAATAACTTCTGGTATTGACCATATCCAGTGTGACTCTGAATACAGATACAAATACAGATAAAGATAGTCTCTACTATCTACATGACCAGAAGCCATTAGAGTTAAGTTAGGAAATATGTTTCACTGTAATTTTGGTGAATTGACCCTTTTACATTTTTTCTTTCTAACAAGGAGAGAGAGAGAGTATGTATGTGTGTGTGTGTGTGTGTGTGTGTGTGTGTGTGTTTCTTAAAAGACATCTAAAGATGATACTCAAAGCAGACACCAACCTGTTCTGCTGTGTCCGTGACAGGGAACGAGCAGCGTTTCTTACAGATAATGATGAGGTTGTATGTTCAGTACTGTGGGATAAAACTCCTCTTCATCCCATCATGCTCTCCTAGCCCTTTCCGCCAAATGTGGCAGCCATTTTCTCGTAGGTCCCAGTCAAAATGCTCTCTTTAATTATGGAAAGCCAGAAAGGGCTGCGGTGGGGAAGGAAAACACTGTAAGGGTTGGGATACGGAGGGGTTTCTGGGACAGCAGGGAGCAGTATGGACTTGACAACCCAGGGCATGAATCGTGTAAATGGATTTCAAAACAGATGACCTGCATGCTGATCTCATGATCTCTGCCTCCCAGTCCTTCCTAAATGCAAGCTTTTTATTCTCATCTCTCTCTCATCATCTGGTCTGTTTTTTTCTTTCTCTCATATAGAAATCACACCGCCGCAGCCCCCCACCTCCCCTCCCTCACATGACACAGCCCAGGGTATTATCATAGGATATGTCCAGAGGTCCATGCTGACCTTTAACCTCGGTCTCTGGGATAGAAGGGGGCCCCGTTCTCTGCCTGAGCACAAAGAGTGACGGGGCCAGCGGCAGTATTGTTGGAGGGGGCTGCTGACTGACAGGTCATTTTTCACCCATTGTTTTTTTTTTTCAAACAGCAATTTTATCTTGCAAAGTAACGCCTTGGCAACCATGAAAAGTGTAGCTTCAATGTGCTTGTTATTGTTAAGTGATGATCCGATGCCATTCAGAGCATAAAGGTAGCCAAGGTTTTCTCCGGGTTGAGCTTCCAAAAAGGTTCATTCTGTTAAACATGAGCAGCATTTTCCCAATTTATTACTGTCTAATGGTAATCATTAGCAGTTTTTAAAAAAAGTAAGACTAAGGATAATAAACAGCTGTGAAATATGTCCAGACCTCTCTGTAATACTGTGCAACTTAAACAGAAAAATAAACCACGCAGCCACAACACAACATATTTTTCATGTGTTTGTTTACTTGAGGTACTTGTGTGTTTATAACTGCAAACACACCAACGCACGCTCGCCTCGGTAGCCGTGGCTCTCTCCGTCTTCTGTTGGTATCTGGCACTGTATCAAAGCAGGGGGAACGAGACGCGCTCCAAGTTTTAAATTGAATTTCATGCTGGATTAGCGGCACTCCTCTGAAATGCATGTGAGCCTCCCCTAATGACGCGCTCATCTTCACACTCCAGAGACACTCATGTGCATGTGTGTGTGCGTACGTTTGTGTGTGTTTCTCCATCAATTAGTACAAGCGGGCTAGTGGTACATAACAGATATGTTTGCCTTATCAGTGGAAGTAATTGCTTTGTTAGGCTCTACTGGCGGACTTCATCAGACTCTGTACATATTATGACAGTTGTTATTCTAAACACTTGTTATATTCAACAAGCATATATCTGTGGAGTATATCAAATGGTTGTTTTTAACCTGCGCTGACTGTCTGTAGTGTGGTCTGCAGCACTAAAAGTTCCATAAACTTGGACGCTGATCAGTTAGATTCTTTGAGATTGAAACAAATCAAGTGTACACGTGCTGCTTTCTTGTCATTCTCCCTCCCTCCTTCTGTCCCTGGCCAGGTCTGACGGGGTCCAGGCAGCCTTGGGTCTATCTGTCCTTTGCCATGTGTCCTCTTTAGCACTGACCCATGCTGGAGGAGCAGGGACTGGGGCCTGGGGGCGGAGGTGGTAGAAGAGGGAAGGAGTCTCTGTTTGTGTGTGTGTGTGTGTGTGTGTGTGTGTGTGTGTGTTGGGGGGGGGGGCTCTGCTAGAGGCAATGGGTGAGCAGAGGGCAACAGCGTGGGGGTTGAATGTAAGCCATGCAAGTCTCTCCTTCCCTTCCATCCACCACTCCACCCCTCCCTCGTGATCCTGGCCTGGATGACATGGATGAATAACAGAGATGTGCAGCAGTACAGGCTGCCCTGCCGCTGACCCTGGCTGCTCTGGCCAGGCCAGGGACGCTGTGTGTGTGTGTGTGTGTGTGTGTGTGTGTATGTATAGAAACTGTGCATGCACATGTATAGAAAGTTTCATATGTGTGTTTAAAGTGTGGGTATTCACTGTCCAGTATCCATGTGTGCAGATCTTTGTGTGCCTTCATTCTCTATATCCATATTTGTCTGTTCATGCATTAATATGTGTGTGGTGCGTGCATGTGTGTCTATAAGTGTGTGCGTATGTGTGGCCGGCAGGGGAAAATAAACAATGTGCTCCCCTTGTCAAAGGCAAGGCCCCAGGGCTGTGGAATATCTCGGACACACGGAAAGAAATCAAGCAAAAGAAGAGGGAGAAAAAAAGTGGCTTCTCTCCATATGGCACATGGCTGAAGCATGTCACTGTTCATGCATGCTTCTGTGTGTGTGTGTGTGTGTGAACAGCGATTTACTGGGCTTTGACAGTACCAGTGTATTGATAATTATTTGCATGAGTTAACCTTGTTACTATTTTGTCTTATGCAGGGAGTTCATATCCTCCTCTTTTACTGTCTTGTTAAACTTTCTGACAGCTACAAGACATGACCTCCCTCTGTATGTATCTGTGGATGTGTATAGCAGAGATATGTGGAGGTACTGGGCTGGATCTTAATGTCTTCTACAGCACTGAGGGAAAAGTTTGACACAAGAAAGAAAGAAAGAAAGAAAGAGTCAGATATCACATATCCTTAGACAGAGAACCAAAGCCTTTGAGACTAACTGATTAGTGTGAATGGAAGTGAGAAAGTTGTCCATATGTGTGAATATGCACTGCAAACTAGTCACATCATCAGATCACATTTGAAGATAGATAGAGGTGGAGAAAGAAGCAGATTATTTAAGTAAAAGTTGCAACATCACACTGTGAAAATCAAATCTTACACCCTTTGAATATAAAAGTAAAAGTAGTCTGTGCAGAAAAAAAATCCTCTATGAGTGTTATATGTGGATTTGATATATTATTATCACTGTACAATTATTACTGATGCATATCTGTGTAAGTAGCATTTTTTGTAGTTGGTTGAGGTAGAGCTAAATTTAAGAATTGTATGAGATCATCCTATCTTACAGTGTGAAATATTCATTTGTGAGTAAATTCATACTATAGCTGACAATTAAATTCAAAGGAAGTACAATAATTATTTTTGAATTCTAGTGAAGTGGAAGTGTAAAGCAGCTTGAAATTAAAACAAAACACACATATCTAAAATTTCATCTCAACTTATTATCTAATTGTAGGCAGAACAGAATATACAGTATGTGTAGGCTGATTCTTAGATGCAGGTACAGACGGGCCGAGAGCAGGAGCAGCTAAAAACAGCCATCAGCTATTTGAATCACTGCAGGATGCATAATGTAGCTGGATGGTGCTATGAATGAGCACCTTAATGCAGGACAAAGGTGCTGATTAAATTTACATTTTCACTGTAAAATTCAGACTATTCCTTTTTGAAAAATGATTCCAATAAATCTCCATCATCTCCCCTACACTTATACAGTGAGAAGTGAGGACATGTCACTATTTACATAATCTAAAGGGGTATTTCAGTGTAATATTACAAGAAATATTCTATTTAATTTAATCTTACTCTATTCTTTATGCATGAGGTTTATCCCATGCTACTGTACTACATGTACTACCACTGTAAACCTTACTGTGTGGTCTGGTGATTAATGGCACAATAAAGATGGACATTTCCGACAACTGTGGTGACACGTGTGGCAGTAAGGATGCTATGCAAATTCACAGCAATCAATCTTGGCACAGAAGTGGTTAAGTTTCAGAGGGAGGTGGAACAAAAAGCCAGCCATATTGGCGGTGCTGTGTGCCAAGTGGTAGTCATGGCCCCTGCCCAGCCCTCCTATTACGAGGCTGGCAATAAGTTGGCCTGCCCGCTGGGGAAAACAGGGAGCTGACACCAGGAACATATGCAGCAACACCTGATTGCTGTGCCACCGACACCACGGACCAGGCTGGCAGAGAGCACGAACACGGCACGTGTAGATTCAACACACACACAAACACATACACAGACACAATAATAGTGCAGGAGGAAGATACTGTGCATGTTTTATAATGATATATCCATACAATCTGGCTGATCACCTGCAGAATAACTGTTAAATACTTCATCACTGACTGAGCATGTAGCCTAATATAAATATTTTACTCATCATCACTTGTGCTACACAAGTATTAATGCCCAATGGAACACACACGTGCACAAACACACACACACTGACTTACAGAGCAAACCCACTGGGGATTAATTTCCTTATTCAGAGAGTGTGTATACAAGGCTTGGCTGGTGTGCCAGTCGCCCGCGGTGCACCACACGCTGCCATGCTGTGCCAGCAAACAGCACTGATGCCCTCCATTTGCAGTGTCACATATATCAAATGCATGCTGCTATCACTTAGCCCTCAGTAGTCTGAACCCTGCCCGCCTCGCTGTACAAGTGTGTGTGTGTGTGTGTTTGTGTTTAGCATCTGGCTTCATCCACTGCAATATACGCAGATGAATTTGATTGACGACAGTCCAGCATAAATGCCATGATTGATTGTGTGAAAATCAGAGTGAATGAAAGTGTTTTCGGGATTATCTGTGACCAGACACTCACCCCGCTCTGCCTCAACACAAACTGACATTTCTTGGGATTTTTATTTCCTGACGTTTTATAGAACTTTATACCAATTCGCAAGCCTGTGACCTTCTTAACAATCTCACACCCACGCAAGCACACACAAATGCAAAAGCACAGAGATGCACATACACATTTTAAATTGTACACGCATTTTCTACCTCTGTGGCCACAGTCAGTGCATCATTACAGAGCCATGTGTGGTAGACGGAAGAAAGCTTGAGAGGAGGAGGAGGAGAGTGGAGGAGTTGTTAGAGACTAGGCCTGCATTGTCTGCTCCCTCTCAAAAGGTTTTACTCTTGTTCATGGTCACGTTCTGAACTGGATGCGACCCTACAGGTGTCCCTGCTCTCTTAATGTGTTCCCCAGACCCTTCACCAGCCCCCCTCAAGCCGTCCGTCTGTGACCCCTGACCCGGCAGACCCCAGGAAGTATGGGTAATGGCAGGCTTGTCAATAAAGTCCAGGGTCACTAATAGACTAGCTTTGTTCTGCGATGTCAGCTACCAAAAAGGAAAAAGCCGAGGGGGGAAAAAAATCTCCCTCTAACCCACCGTCCTTATAACGTATGTGGGTCTATTCAAATTAAAAATGGGTGCTTGTGATTGTAAGCCCACAACCCACTACCTTTCTCTCCCCCTCTCCTGCCTGCCTGCCTGTCCTCATCTTCTTCCATCTCCTTGCCCAGCCCTTTTCGTCTTTAACTCCAAAGAGGTGCTTGTGCGCTGGGTCTAAAAGGTCTTAATGTGTCTGCATTCATGGAGCCAGGCTGTTTTTAACCCTGTTTACGGCCTTGCATCCATTTGGCCAGGAGTCCTTCACTCAGCGTCCCTCCCCCTCTCCATATCTCTCTCCATTTTTCAACCTCCTTCACTCTCTCTTGCTCTCTTTCTCTCTTCCACCCACATCCCAATCCTTTTGTGATAGGATATGAATGCACTTTGCTAGTTGATAATTACACTCTCCTTCTCTGCCCTCCTCTCTCTTTCTGACAGTGGGATCCACAGGCAGTCCTTATTCAGCCAGTAATTTGCCTGTCTCCTCATTCATTGAGAAGGTACAAATTATCCCTCACACGGGCACTGGCTATTCTCCCTCTCAGCCAGTGTGATGAGGACTGCACTAAAGAGAAAATAGCCAAGAATATGCACTTTGTATCTGCTTTAAGTGTAATCGAAAAGAGAAGAGATTTGTGTTTCATTGAGAAAGTACGGATTTCTAGTTGATAAGGGGTGCAAATGGAAAGAAGCAGTAATGAACACCTCTAATTGTACTGCATTTTGCAATAAACATTAGGTTATGATGATACAGGCATCTCCATAGAATGGGTTTCAAACTGTTTGTATCAAATGTTTTCACCGTATTGAGTAGAAAATGTTTAGCTTGAGAATAATAATTACAGTGAACACTGCAGTCATCCATCTTGAGATAATTCCCTCAGATGATTCTTAGCAGTTCAGTGTCCAGGCTCGGGCACATTTGGACATTTGCTCCTCATTGCCTTCTCATCAACACCCATAGCTGAGGTCTCACCGCCGACCCAACTGTGTTTAAGCCTCATCCAAAATAGTCCGAGCGACAAACAGATAGTTAGCAAATGAAAGGATTCCACGACAAATTACTTACAGGACTCTGGCTTCTTGTGAGCATATGTGTCTGCAGCCATTTATATCGCCTTTACGAGTGTATAGTTTTGTCAGGATTTATGGCTGGCTATGAATTGCGTACAGTATAACACCCTTCCAGGCTGGAGTGTTTTGAATCCGGGGTGGGTTTATTTCAGCATATCTGTGTGAATTTAATTACAAGTGCTTTGCTCAGTTAAGAAGTATGACAGCACCACGGGCCATTTTGGTAATTTATTTATGGGCTGCGTTGGCAGCGTCAAGGAACCTCATTGGCTGGGAGCAGGGTTCAAGCAGCCGGTGGCGATTACAGGGCAAACGTGACCACTGGACAGACAACAACTGGCCCTGGAGAAGTCAACAGGAAATGCTTTTTTAAAGACCATAATCATGTTTTGTCAAGTAATTACAGAACGAGGCAGAAAATACAAAAACACATGGCGATAATGGGACAAAGCATTGATCATAAATGTACAGAACAACGCCTGATGGTCATGGAGGGACAATGGAGTGCAGAGGCACCCATTGTTCCTTGACTCAATGAACTATGTAGCTCGTTAGGTGGAGCTTCCTAAGATTAAAGAGATGGATATGAGCGGAGGAGTCAAGGCCCGAGGTTAGAACTGGGGGCGAAAATCGACACTCTGCCACAGCAGAGATGATCCAGCTCCCGATCCCCTGACCTCACAGCGGGCTGCAGCCTTTGATTCCTCTCCTTCTTTTTTCATCCCCACATCAAGAACACACATCGTTTCATCTCTTTGCATATTATCAGACTCCACCCCGTTCTCCTCATCTCTAATAAGGAGTATCTGTCTTTTCTTCCTCTTCCCCTTCCTTTTCTTGTTCTCTTACAACTGTTGTCGCCTTTCTCCCTGTAAGGGGTCCGTAATTGATGGATTTCAATGAAGGGTGTGGGCTAGGTGTTGTATGTATATCTGCCAAAAGCACTGTGGCATTGATATTCTCCCCCAGGCAAAGGAAGAGAGAGGGAGAGAGACTGAGCGGGAGAGAGAGGTGACCCTGCTGGCTGAGTGGCAGTGGCCGTCATGCATAGCATCTCTAAAATGGAGGGATGGGGGGGTGGAGGGAGGGTGAATGTCACTTTCAAGTGTCTCCTCGGCACTCTCCCTTAATGAGAGATGGGTTCTGCTCCACAGACAGCCAAGGGGACCAAGGAAGGACCCCTCCCCGCCTCCTCCTCATTCCTCCCCTCCACCCCTCAGATCTCCAATCCTCCAAGGAGCTGACAGCTCGAAGATCCGCAAGCCTGCGTCTCCTCCACCTGCACAACCTCATTTCCTCATCATAACAACAACAACAACAAAGGTAGGAGGATTTCTGGTTACCGCTACTGTCCCTGTCTTCACAACATGCACTTCCTCCACACATCACTCTTAATCAAAATGACCCCCACTTACATTTCCACTGTACTGGCTCATTTCTTAGCTCCCTATCTCACTCTTTTCTTAAGTGAGGGACGCACTCTAATGCTATTTAGCTAGCCAGGGCTAGTGATTCATCCATTCCAGCTGAAGGGAAAGGTGAGAGGAGAGATCTCCCAGGACTCCTTGCAGCCCCCATCTGTCAGACGCACCCGGCCCACTGATTTACATTTACCGCAAGGATTTATGGGATGCCCGCCACAAAACGAGTCGAAGCAGCAAGAATCATGGGGCGAGAGACAGAGCGGGGAAATTATTCAAAGCAGTGATTATTTTGGGACGGCCATTACGCATGCACACCTGATCAGGGGGTGTCACCCGTGACTCCCCCCATCCACCATGATGGAGAGGGGCCTCATCCGTGCTGCGCTCTTATTTTACCTGGCTTGCATAAAGGAGAATTCTCTTAGGCACCAGGAGAGCCTACTAAGGCTAAATTAGGCCCCCGGACAGGCAGAGGAGAAGGGAGAGAAGAGCAGATGAGGCAGTTATGTATGCACAGGGGATTGAGATGAGGGATACTGGTCAAATTCACGATCAATCTTAAACCCATCGTATTGTGGCTATATATTCACAAATGCATATTCGCCACTTTCTCTGTAGTTATTCCTGTATGAGGTTATTTCAACAGTGGGCCAGATTCACTAGCTTCAAAACATATTTCAATATTTAAATAGAAAATAAGTGCAGCAAATGACCATAAATGTGTGAATCTTTGTATATTTAACAGATGACATTTGCTGGTCCACCTGCTCTCTCTGTAATTCAGAAGCCCAGAAAATGTCACAATGACAGCCCTCCTTTCAACATGGCTGTTAAAGCTCTGTTCACTCGCCACCTTCAGTGAGCATCATCACTTATAGTCATTACTTACAGCACTTTGCAGTCAGTAGCAGAAAAAGGTTAGCGTAGCCAAGTTTGAGCACATGCTCCTCTGCGGTAGCATTACAACTGAGGTCAGCTCAACTGCAACTCTCGGTCCTCCTCCCCTCTCCTCCTCCCCGCTCCCCGTCTCCTCGCCAAGTTCATTACCAGTGGCCCCCAGGAACGACCTGATTTCAATTCAGACGCACTTTGTTCAATTGCCCTACATGGGAGAACTTGCCGGAATGGGGCCAGTTGATTATGCTCTACCACCACTATGCTTATTTTATTTAACGCCCAAAACAGCAGATAATTTTAAAAATCTAGGCCAACTAATCATGAGATTTTTTTTTCCTCTACTTTCATCGGCTGCCTCATGTATCCATTTCTTTCTCATGTTATTTTACACTCTGAGGCAACATGCTGAAAATGTTTCATGGTACACTTAACAAGTGTCTGAGTGGTGTCAGAGAGCAGCTGACTAGAATTGGTGATTAGCCATTAGCAATTAGCTGACCTCAAGATGAAAGGGGTGCAGGACACGATCTTAGCTGTTGTGACGAGGTCAAACTTAACTGACATCCTGCGTATGTCTTGACCTCAGAATGACGAAGAGATGACTTCAAATCTATGCTGACTGATGAGCAGCAGGGCTAAACTGTAAGTGCCAAGTTAGCAGACGTGGTGTTTTAGAGAGTGGTTGTTATTGAGTCTGCCACAAGCATTTTCCTTCCCCTTTCATGTTCGCAGTGAAGGCAGCGTGGTCTCATGAAAGTTTGTGAGACTGATGTCTTAAATGACAGCTCTATCTTGATTTACATTTTGCTCATTTTTTCCATCCCTCTAAATTTTGAATAGTTTTTGATGGTTTCCTATGATGAAAGACATTTTTATTTTATCCACAGCTCCCAGACTCATTTACACCCATTCAAGTCAAAAAACCATACAAAGCAACCTCTGCAAAACCAAAGTAAAGCATTTAGTCCAAACAAACAAAGCTTTATTTTTTAAAAACTGCAACTTAAAATATCACTGGCTAATTTACTCTAAATGCCTCATTATATTTACACAGTGACAATTTCATTTTTTTTAAACAATATTTGTTTCGTATCACCTTAAAGTTGCATTCCTTCAGATTTCTATGAAATAAAATACTGTTTTTATACTATATATGGTTGGCGTTTTTTCATCATAAGACAGTGTATTTACATTCTTCTTCATTTAAATATCTCTCTATATAGTGGTTTTCATTGTTGGTGGCTGAGTCCACTATTCTGGTACTGAATTTAATTTGTCCACCTACATTCATGGGATACTCCATGAACTTTATATATGTTCTGACAAAATAGTTGCTTAAGTATTGTGTGCTCTGCTGTGTCCACAATTTGGAGACCTGCAGATGGTACTAAATTGTATTTATATATATATATATATATATATATGTGTGTGTGTGTGTGTGTGTGTGTGTGTGTATGTATATGTATATATATACACATACATATCAGGCCAAATTATTTTAATACAGTAACCTTTAAATCCAAATTTTCTATTTCATCTGACCTTAACTTTGCCAAAATTGCTTCAGGTGTCTTTTCCAAAACTGTACCCCTAGTTATATCTACAATATGTGTAGAAAGATCTACAGCATTCTTCTTTCACTTTTTGGGTAAGAAGAAAACAGTCTTTACTGCAAAGAGTCTCTGTGTCAGAGGAACTGGGGTGTTTTATTGTGCCTCTCTGGCCAAGGCTGTGATCCCCCTACCTATGAGACACATTTACACGCATTACAAAACTGGACAAAGTTCAACACTGAGCAGTGCAATATTTCTGTTTTACTACACACTCTTTTCCCTACTCATCTACTGCCTGACTGCTATATAAGGGTCTTTATTGAGATGAAAAGCAGACTGAGAGTCACTATTTGAGTCCGATTCAAAGAGTCTTATTCGTCCTATGATAGTCTTTTTCCTGGCAGTGAATGATCAGCTCGCTAAAAAAAGCTTGCTCTTTGTGCCAGCTGATCCAGAGATGATGAGTCGTTTCAGTGGGTCCAAAGGAAAGTTGATTTGCCCCCAAAACACAGAATCCTTATTTTGTCTGTTTGAAAGTGGAACACAGAATGAGAATTGACTGTAGTCCATCCGTGCCACACTAAGTCTCAGAGAGAAAGAGGTGTGAGCAAAGCCTACTGTAGGGCTTAAAGAGGCGAGAGGGAGAAAAGCAGCTTGGACATGAGAAGCACTGGACTAGGTGGGGAGATTAGTATCACAAGGATTCCTCAGAGGGATGAAGTGATGATGGAAAAATCTGCTCTGCATTATATTCTCAAATGTTGGTGCTGATTTATACTGAAAATCATCACGTTGACAAATTAAAGCAACATACCGCATTAACCCCCACACAGAGAGATGAAGAAAGCAAGGTTACAATTGTTAAGGACACTTTTCTAGCACCATCCTACAAACGAACAATAACGAATGTAATGGCTATTAATCATAATTAGCATATTCTTCAGCACCCAGACCCCTCATACCATTGTCTTTGTCATGCATTCATACAAACCGGCCAACATGGTGATGGTGGATATGTGGCATAACATATGTGGGAAATATTCTCAGGCTTTTGTGGCCTGACAGAAGAACTAATCTGTGGCTGTAGCTTTGCCTCAGATAGCAGGACTGAAAGGCTTTTAAGCGAAATAGGACAAAGGGACTCTTAATTTCCAATACAGCTTCGTCGGTTGTCAACCCAATTAACATATCAGGAGGGATCAGTCTGTGACAACTGTCAGAGCACAACCTCAAGACAAAACCACTATTGTGCCTGAAGGAAACCAACATGCCCTGGTAAGATAGAAGGGCTGGGAATAGGTAAGGCCCAACATGGGGTGAAGAGCTGGAGAGTGCATGCGGGTATAAGCATTGGCATGTTTGGGTCTATTCATTATCATTCCATTTCAGAAATATGTCTGCAGTCATGTAAACATGAATGTGTTTCTGTTTGTGGGTATGCACAAATTTATTCCCTCACACTCTTTTCATTTATCTCTGCAGCACTATACACACAACAGAGGCCGGCTGTACTGATGGCATTCGCAGCGGGTTTGCGGCAGTGTTGAGGCTAAGCGCTGGTGACAAAGAGAGATGCCTGGAGGACTTGTCAAACGTCCATCCTCACACGACATGAAGTGGACAAGACCCACAGCAGCTCAGAGATGGGATGCCGGTCTAAGCATATGTTACGTAGGGACAAAGCAGAGGGGTGAAACAAGGGGGTGAGACGGAGGCAGAGAGGGAAGGGGGTTAATGCTAGGAATGATAAGAGAGACAAACAGACAGGCAGACAGACAGACAGACAGACAGGGGAGTGTGGGTGAGAGAAATAAAAAGGGTGGGTGGGGGGGGGTTTGAAAGGGACCAAGAGGCTGTGCGTGAAAGGATGGAGGGAACGAGGGGGGCAAAGGGGTGAAGGGAGGGAGGGGTGAAGAGAGAGGGAGAAGTTTGAAGTAAAACTGTTGGGACGTGTGTGACATTAGGACATTGGGGCCCTGGCAGGAGTTGTGTCATTGGACCATATGACTTGTGTGGAGCCTGGGTGAAGTAACGCGTTGTAACAGTGGTGGAATGGTCACTGTATGTCACTGCCCTTTCCATCAGATGCCCTGTAATGACATGTCAAAACATTTAGAGGGGCGGTGCACTGAAATGTTGCTGATGACTAAATGTCCTTTGGCTGACAGAAATCGCTGTTTCGGTCAAGTATTTACTTTGTAATTTAAATCATACTAAATTTATCAGGGAAAAGTGTCAAATCCAGGCTGAGTATCCCTCTAAAAAAACAAGAGGGCTTGTCTCTCCAGGGCCTTTGTGATGAAGCTCTATGTGTTTAGTTGCTGTGGGCTGATGAGACTGAACAGAGTCCTTCAGCCATATAAACAAAGCCCCTCAGAAGAGAAAATGCCAGGGTACCCGAGACCTCCCTACCAAGAAATGGGACTTGACAAGAAACAGACACAGGTTCAAGCCTTGGCCTCCAGGCCTCACTGCATTCTTCACCATACGACAAAATATAAAATGGTGTGGAAATGTTTGATTTTTCCTTTATTGCTCCACAGGTTAGTCACACAAATAAAAAAGGTCATCTTAAATTAAAATAGTCATATCACACGGTAGAGAATGGACAGCATGTGTGTGCTGTATTTCTGACAAATGACTTTCATATGCTAATATTTTGCATCAGCAATCCGTCTTTGTAGGAAACATATTCCCACGCAGGTCACAGTCACTAACAGTATTTTATTGGTTTATTATTGTTTGCCCAAAATTGTAAATGCAGTCTATTATAAATGTTATTTTGAGGAGACTGGGCTAGTTTATGCCAATATAACATAATAACACTAGAAACTAGAAAATCCACCTGATGGCACTTTAGCTCTGTTAAAGGGGCACTTCACAGATTTCACACATAAAGTTCATTCACTCATCATGGGGAGTACTACTCAGCCTGTGAAAACAGATGCTTAATTTCTAATGTGGCTTTGAAAAGAGTTCTCCAAAGTCTGAAAAATTAACCCTGATGATGTCATCAAGGTTATCTCAGATCAGGCTTAGAGACTAAATATGTTTAATAGAATGCCTGTGCTATAAACTGGGTGAATGGAAATCAAAAAGATACAATTTACTTGCATTATGGGAAATGTAGGATCTAGAATTCTTTTTAGCTTCAGTGACACTGTGGACTAAAAAGCCAGGTTCAGTCTTACTGAACTGTGGAAGTAGAGTGCTAAATCACTATAGTACACCATTAAATAACCAAAATAAAAGATGTTCTTTACCTAACCATAACCATGCTTTACATATATATTAAAGGAATACCAAATGAACAAAAGTTGGCTCTGGTTTTTTGAGGGGAAATTTAATGCCTTCATTATAAACAGAGGAGGGATGACAGAAAATGAAGGAGAAAGAGATGCAAAAAAGGTCTCTGGCTAGATTCAAAGTAGGACGCCCAGTGAATTTTTTTTTAATATGAATATTTTGTCTAATATGATGACATCAGCAATCATTATCAGTCACTAAAAAGTCTTTCCTTCTTTTGCATCAAAATTACTATGTGGATAAATTCATCAGAGAGGGATAGACCCGAGTTCTTCCTCACAAAAGCCATTTTTCTCAGGGTGAGAGTCTTACTTACATCTGGAAAACCTCAATCTCTTGTCACTACTAATAGCTTTATCTTTATCTTTATTTACAGCTAACTAATGGCTGGATGCATCAAAATGAGCTGGGGATGTTGAGAGGCATTCTCAAAAATGGAGGACTCTACCAACTCAGGTAGACAGGACAGGTACTCTATAACAAGAAATACACTGAACACAACAGACTAATAATTATATTATTATAGTATTCTTTATGTATATATTTTTTCTTATTCAAAGTAAAAGTGATTCTAATCACAACAGAGCCATGTCACCCAGCAGCCAAAGAGCAGTAAAACATAGCCGTTTTGAGTACACAGAAACATTGTCAAAGAGACTGTCACTTCAAGGAACAACAGAGCAAAAGAAACAGAGTAGGCAACAACATTGTGGGTTGTGACAGGTAAAAACAAATATGAGGGCACTGCAGTTTAAACCCAATGACTTAAATGAGCTGATAATAAAGGACGCTCACAAGAAAATAACTTTTTCTGAAAGAAGCCTTCTAAAAAAATTAATTTCTGGTTGTAAAGAAAAAAAACATGATTAAATGTTTTGTTGAAAAGATTCTACTCAGAAACTCTTCTCGCTGTCATCAAAGCCTGAGCGTCCTTCATAAACCAACAATAGCTAATAATAGAGACTGGCCATCCCAGTGTCAGGTAAACAGAACTCCAGTTATGAATTGCTAATTGGCCTTGGGTCACGCAGTTAGCTAAACTGGGTATTCATCCTTCAGAGTTAAATATGAAGAAAAAATGGACTGAGAGAAGGGAGGGAAACACAGATAAAAGAAGACATTTCAAACTTTAATAACTTAAGAGAGCACTCACTGTGGGCCCTCGTGAGGATTAACTCGTTGTTCGCTGAACAGCAGCCAATCAATAACCAACAGGCCCAGACATCTTTATTCGCAGAAATGCTGCTCAAAAGGAGGAAAAGGAACAGAGCCCCCTATTCTGCTCTCTCTGCATGTTTCAAGGCACAGTGATATTCCTGTCTCCCCTCCTTAATCTGGCCTGCATTCAAGTAGTCCTTCTTTATGTGCAATGGGTTTTTTGTGTGTGTGTGTTTTTATGAATATATGCTGCATAGGGTGAGCAAAGATCATGACACCTAATGGATTAGAGTAACAACAATTGTAATGTATTTTAAAAGATATGCATAAAGCAAAATATGCTTATGTAAACTAAGGATATACTCTCAGAAATGACTGATAAATAATTTTTGTATTAATAAGAGGACAAAAATAATTCAAATAACCAGCCAGGGTGAAAGGAGCATTTGGAAATTGCAGATAAAGGATGAGAATAACAATAGAGGAGTGCACTAAACATGTGTTTGCCTCCGTAATCCTGGGGCTTCACTCCCACATCCTGGTTTCTTAAGGCTAATCCAACTGTAAACACATAACAATCTTAGCAACACATCTAATTATTAGAAATATGACAGAATAAGAGAAACCATGGGATGAGTAGGGGATGGGGGAAAAAAAAACAGTTTTCCTCTTAAGATGTGTGTCCTCATTCCTCCCTCCCCGATGGTGGACTCCCACAGTCCTTGGGCCTTTGTGTCTGTCTCCTCTTTATGAATAGAGGCTTAACCATGGCCTGAAGCAATGCGTCTTCTGCTCCCTCATTGATAGCCAATGCATTATTCATTTATTTTCATCATATCATCAGATGTGCATAAGCTTCACCCAGTTATTTTTGGGGTGCAGCATTTGTTGTTATTATTATTTTTTGCCTCCATCACTTACTCCAGATCTCACAGAACACATTCACACTATTCAATCATTCATAGCCTCTCAACTTTATCAAGACCCCAGCTGAGATGAAAGCTAGTCTTTATTATCGATTATCAGAGGGATTAGCGCCCAGTGAAAGTTAAGGTTAGCCCTCCCAATGCCACTGGTCAATGGGAGAGAGCCAGTCCTTTTTGTCAGGAGGGTGTCACTGCACACTACCATCTTATAGATGCTTTGTGTGAATGCAAAGATGGGAGAAATAAAAATCATACATGTATTCTCAATAGTCTTTTTTTCAGTTCATTCAAACTTTATACACCCCAGGCAAGCAGTGAAAAAGGTTTTTTTCCATCTTCAGCAGACAAAACACAAGCCGGCCAATAGGTAAGATGAGGAACAAAGAGTTTGAAACTCTATATCCTGTGTCCACAGCCCTGTGTGTAAGTCAGCGCCCTGGACCAATTATCCATAGCTCTTTCCCCTACCTTTCTTTACTCAGAATGAAAGACAAACAAAAACCCAAAAGCAGCTGGCTTGCTTGGTGCTTCTGTATGAAAGCGTTGCTTCTCTCTCGACCCTCTCCTCATCCAGTGCCCACAAGTCTCCAGCCTTGACCATACATTATCTTTCAGTCTCAATGCTCCTCTTCCTCCTCTCCTTTTTCCTCTTCTCTCCCTTTCTCTACCTCTCCAAGAATAAAGCGCTCCTAATGACCGTGGGCTCTCAAGGGCCTGCTGGTGCCCGGGTACTCAAAAGTGCGGTGCAGTGGAAAGGGGGGCACCTCCTCCTTCTCTTCCTCCCCTTTTATCACAGGTGAGAATAGAGGGTCAAGAGGGGTTAATGTGCTGCTGTTGCACAGAGGTTTGGGCTATCACCATGGCAGCAAGCATGTCGAATACCAAGGTGTATTTCCTTCCTCCTATAAGAGAGGTTTGTTTGTGACTTGTTTTTTTGGCCTTTGGGTTCAACTTCATTTTCAAATTGTAGGTTGAAAAGGTTTAGCTTTGACACTTTCAAGTAAGGTGAGGGTGAAAAAAATGACGTTTTAGTAAATGTGAAACTGCTGTTGAACCAGTATTAAGAAAACAGTCAAGTTCGACAGCCCAGCAGAGAGCACAAAATTATTGCAAAGATCCACAAGTTGCTTTTTAAACAACAGCACATTTGTTCTTCCTGCGGTCATATGAGACCAGCTGCACATGAACAAAAGGTCGCAGGGTCAAGGACTGAGGTCAGTTGGTGGGTTCAAGAGAAGATGACAACTGGCCAGTTGTTGAGTGGTTTAGCAGTGCAGCAGTAATGTACACACACATACTATACGTGTAGGGAAAAAAATACTTTTGGCCTTGACACACGTGGCACAGAAACTCACAGCTTTAATTGTGGAGAGTAGAGAAATTGTTTTGCATGGTGCAGACCTGAGAAAATTAATCATTAAAACCCTGCAAGGCTCCATGTGCTAATTTAAATTCCACTTCTGCAATAAATGAGCTTGCTCCTTTATTCTTCCTCCTTCAAACTTGAAACAAATGCAGGCAAATCTAAAAAAATTAATTTCAAAGGGTGTGAATTAAAGAAAAATTCCATCTAACCATCCCGATGTAATTTGCATTTTGATTTCTGCGATTTCTGCACTTTTTCTTTATTTTGCTCCCTCACACACACACACACACACACTCCCTCTCTCTCAAGGTTCTCGCTTTAATATCAGTGTGGATCAAAAGCCTTTCATTAAGGTTTTCTGCACTCCTTCCAGCATTGTTTGGCTGCTAGGATAACAACAAAGTGCTTTCCTCTACTCCAGGGCCAGGTTAGCAGAGAAGAAAGGAACGGTTATTCCTGGGCTAAGTTCACATCAAACACAAGGGGCTCCAAGTGAGAGAAGATGAAAGCACCAGGCCTGACCCGGAAGATTAGACCAACACTGCTGCCAGCTCTGTAGCACCCAGGGGCCATTCTCACTCCGGGATCCTACCCCTCCTCTTCATACAGCACAATGGACTTTAGCACAGAACAAGCCTAGAAGAAGAAGGGAGTAAAATATGAGGAGAGAGGGAGATGACGGAGGGAGAGCAGAGAAACAAAGATACAAAGAAACAGAGCGAGGCGGACAAAGAGAAGAGAGAGAGAATGGATGAGCAGAAAAGAAAAGAAAAATTTAATATAATTTCAAGAGTGTAAAACTGCAGACTATCCCAACCTACTTTTCTCGCCTCTGCTGCCGCCTCTTCTGACAGATAGCGGTGAGGCTAGGAATAATGCCGATTATCATAATTGCTTAAAGTGTGTGTGAATATTCATGATTTCTCCAGCCTTATTATAGCAACAAATCCACACCACAATGAATGTAAATGCATTGTGATTATTTTACATAGCGCAATGCCCCCAATCCTTCTCCCCCCTTGTGTGTATGTGTGTGTGTGTGTGTGTGTGTGTGTGTGGACTGCAGCTGTGGGTGTCAAGGTTGGGTGCTATCTCTAACTGGCCCTCATCAGCTGGCCGAGCTGTTGCTATGCATCATGTACAGAGGAGAGGAGAGAGGAGAGTGTAATATGAAAGAAAGAGGTAAGATGGGGGGAAGTAGGAGAAAATAAGAAATTGGGAAATGGGGAAGGGATAAAGGGGCAACAAAATGAGTGAAAAAGAGTGAAGGAAAGAAAGTGACCGGAGAGAATAATAGGCAAGAAAGGAGGGAGGCAGGGAGGGGTCATCTGTGCACAAAGAAATGCACTCTCTGCCATGATTTGAAGTTTTTAAAAGTGAGAGGTGGGGGGGTGGTGTGGGGTTGAAAGGAAGACAAAGAAAAAAAGACAGTGAGTGAAAGGAAACATAAGTACGGGATGTTGAGGTGCTGGGGGGGGCGCAAAGGAGTGGGGCTGAGGCACATGGGAAATACAAGGCACATAGTGTCATAATATCAAGATTACCCCCCCCCCCCGAACATACACACAGACGTGCACACACACACACATACACACATTGCGGCCCCCTCCTGCTCCTGTGCCCATGCATCTGAGGTGCCAGATGGCACAGGACAAACCCTCCTGAGGGGAAACAGCGTGGTGACCCCTCCCTCTCTCACCCATACTTTCTCACACATTGCAGACACATGGAAACAGGGGGAGGTGTGTGTGCGTGTGTGTGTGTGGGGTTATCAGTGATGCCCATCAAAGCATACTAACACACACACACACACACACACAAGTTATGCACTGTAAATCCTAAGATGCAGTGATATCAAGGCATGCCATGACATATTCTGAGGCAGGCAAAGAATTTGAATAGCCCCTCAAAAATTTGGCTAGCCTGTGAGTCTGCCGCGCTGTCTCACGGACAGTGCCCTACATCAAACATTAGCTGCCTTCACTTTGTCTGCCATCCAGGCTTCGCTACCTGAAGATATTATCTCACCTCCGCCGGCATGTTACACGGTGACCCGCCCCCAGGACCTTTGCCGCCATGCAGCAACAGGACCCATGAATCCTGTCCAAAAACTTTCATGAGGTGTGGCGATGGTGGTTATGGGTGAGCTGTGCAGAGACAGAGAGCGAAAGAGAAAGATGAGATAGGAAGCTCAGGAATGAATGTGGGTGAAATTAGAAGAGCCGAAGCATATTGTACATACTGGTAGTGGCCATATTAATCAAAGCACCTCCATGGCACATGTCATATAAGTGATGGCTGTGAAACTGTTACTGTAAATTGCTACAGTGCAATATATGCTTAAAGCGTAACTGGATTTATTACAACTGGGATGTACTTTAATAGTCTTAGCCATGATTTCTTTCAGTAGTGATAAAACTGCACTCACCAAAGCAATTGCTGAGAACACAGGAAAGTCCTGAATAAATGGTCAAACAAGTGAAGAGATTTTAACAGTTTAGCCATGATCTAATCTGCGTTATTTGGAGGAAAACCAAAACTAAATTCACCACAAATATTGGTATTAACCACAGGAGATCTGTGTACACACATAACTATGATAAGTACAGTAGGTCAAAGGTGAACCAATAACTTGGTCTGTAAAATGTGATGGATGTTTACTACACACCGTCTTGGATAATAATTTAAAAGTTCATCTTTGATTTCTCTTCCAAGTAAGTTTGGCTAACCTCATCTGGTCCTGACTGCTGATGTTTTGTGCCTTGTCTAAATTCTGTTAAACGATGACACCTTGAGCCCAGAATCAGCAATTTTGTGAAAACGATCTTATGATCAATAAGACTGATAACTACCACAATAACAAAAAGAATTAAAGTGGTAAATTCTAACTAGCATAATTTATTCTAATTAATTTGAACACAACCCATGTCGCCAAATCATGATACCTCCATCACTTCACTCAAGTGACAAGCTAACGTTATTGTGAGGCTGGTGTATTTTAAGTCAGAAAACAGCCTTTATTATAAAATTTTTCCAACTATGCCATTGCATCCTAAATGTTTCTTCATATTACTTCTCAGATGGTTTGTTGTCATGGTTGTCTGCTCAGCTTGGCTCTCTAGTTTTCCCATTATTTCCGTTAGCAAGCAAAGATAAGAACAGTAGCCTGGTTTACTGATAGCTGCAGGGCTTGGACTTGGTCAGGTTAGACAGACAGAATCAAACAACACTGCAGCACAAGATTTGTTTTGTGCAATACATTGAGATTGATTTTAATTCGAATGGTTGATTAGCTGAATCCATTTTTTTTTCCAATGTACAAATGGTAGTTAAAGATTTGAATAAAAAGTGACGGCTGTAATGTCTTCAGAGCTATTTGGTGATATTTGGCAATTTTTACATCCAAAATACCTCTGTCTTTTCACGGCTAAAGAGTGACCTATTTGATGGCGTCTCACTCCTCTCTCTGCGCGCCGGCTTGGAAGGAAAGACTGCACTGGGAGGACAAGCCAAGCCGTCCCAACGGGCTCCACCACTTATCACCAGCCTTCTGAGATTCCACCAAGATTCACCCCCTTATGAATAATCTCACCCACAGGCACAATGGAGCATTGGAAGAGGGAGGAAAAAAAGCGACAGATTATTTAGAAAGACACAGGGAGGGTTGGGGATAGTTTGAGGGAGAATGAAAAAGAGAGAGAGGAAAAAGGGGGAGACAGGAGAGAGTGATAGAGATGCGGGATGGAGAAAATAAAGGAAGAGGGAAGGAGGAGGGTGGGAGGGGACGAAGGGTAGACAGAAAGTGAGGGGAGAGGAAGTCTTTTGATGTGTTTCCCTCTCTCCAGATCGGGCATCGGAGCGGATGGTGGATCCGAAGCTGGCCCCGCTGCTTGAAGGGACTGACTGGTTTATTAAACGCTCCCACCGCCCCCATGCCTCCGAGCATGATGGGATTAATGCTGGCATAACCCTTTACTTAATTCATTACAGGGGGACGCTGGCTAATTTGATTTGATATTATTTTAATAAAGTTCTGTGATGATTTGGAAGATTGTTTCAGGCTATCAGAAATAATTTTCCAGTTATTACCGCCGTTCAGGCAAGTCCTTTGATAGCAGCAGTCAGTCTTGGTGTGCACAGAATACATTAGCCGTAAGTGCAAGTACTTTAGCTACAAAGCTACTGAAGAAATACTAATAATGAGACCACTCTGAATTGCTGAGTGTTGTGAAATGATGCTCAGATTTGCTGTGGGCAGGCACCATGTAAGACAAACATGACAGAAGAAGAAAGGAAGAAGGAGAACAGAGAAAGAGACAGAGCAGAGGAGAGATATTTTGTATGCATTGAGCTTACACATGTCACCATTGTTAAATCTCCTAGGGATACATGGTTGCCTTTCAGAGGAGCACCAGTGCTTTGTGTTATTCATGTGGTTATTGAAGAGTCTACTGCTAGCGTGGGTGTCTCAGAACAAAAAGATGGGCCATTTTCTTTTTTCATGGTTGTGGGTTTTGTTTGTCAGCGCGCAAATGATCAGATGTAGAACATGTAAAATGCCATGATAGAGTGTTATCCCTTGAAAATATCTAATAGTTTTATTGATAACTTTGAGTTTTGGTGCATGTTTCAGATATATTTTGGATATTTTATTGCGAATGTATTTGTACAGTAGTTTTATTGTATAATAAGGTTCTGAATCCATCCAAATATATTGGCCCCTCTGTGTTGGAATAATCCTGTTTTCCACCAAGCCTTTTGTCCACCTCATGTCATGAGCCGTTGCCAGTTACATATAATCCCACCACTGTCTCTTCACTTATTTACATATTCCTCAAGATAATTGGAGACACTGTAGATGTCTCACACTATTTCCTTAAGCCTGCGTCCAGACCCTGCAAGTTTTGGAAGAGAAGGGAAAGAAGTGAAGGACCGGGGGGATCAGGAGGAGGGGTCGAACTGTACGGTAGTGACAATGTTTTTGTTTTGCTTTTTCCTTAAACCCCAAATGACACACATTTCCCTCTGAAAAGATAAGCTCTCAGTCAAAGGCCGCGGGAGATGTCTGGGACCCTGTGAAAGAAGTGGGGGAATTACCTACCAGGGGTCTGGCATGAACGGGGAGGGGGGGTGGTGGTGGTTGAGGATGGAGAAAGAGGTGGTGGTGGTGGAGGGGTGTGTGTGTTGGGGGGGTTACTCTTATTCATTAGTCCGTCTGGGGTCCAAGGCGGGGTCACACAATGTGACGGTTGTTCTCCAGACCCCCAGACCCCAGCAGACACGTTTAATGGCCACCGTTTCCTCTCCAGACAGAGAGAGAAAGGGGGGGAGGTTGGAGTGAAGGTGACAGAGGGGGGGACTTTAAGAGACTTAAAAGAAGAGAAGGATGAAGAGAGCAGTAAAGAGAAATACTATAGTAAGTGAGAAAGGAAAACCAAGGCCTATGAAGGGGGAAATGAAGAGGAGGGGATTTAGGTGGACCAGCACTCTGAGCATAAGATGCATTTTTGGGTCATTGAGGTTCTCACTCAGAGCACGTTAGTACCTGCCCTGGGAGTGAAACGGCAGAGAGCATTCCACCTCTGGATGCCTCCTTCTCTGTTTTTTCACAAGCTCAAAGGTTCACAGGTCACAATTTAGAACAATTATTGAGGTCAGAGTTCATGGTTATCGTGGGTAAGTGGAGTTGCACAAATGTGGAATTTCACGGACCACAACAAATGTTTCAAAAAAAAAAAAAAAAAAAGAACACTCCTGAAAGTGGATGGTTTCCACTTTACATAAATACTTCAACAGCACTTGACATAAGCAGCTATAAAAGCCTATTAAAACTTTTATGTAATAATCGAGATCAGCACCTGCATAGCACAAGAGATGATGTGCAACTTCCCATCACTTATGGAAATGGCATGCAAATCATATGTATATCACACTGAATTTTTGTTCCATATGTGCGTTTTAACCAAGGCATTTGATAATGTCAAAATGTCAGAGGTTTCGGTAATAGCTAGCTTTCTTTAAGTTCATTATATCCGCTGAGATACGCTGCTCCAGGTTCAGTAGTATGGCCCCAGGCAGAAATCAATGTCCGCAAAAAGGTTTTCTGATACCACAGCAAGTAATCAAGGTTATAGAAAAGGGCACGCATTAACACAATTTCACTGAAATATGCAGAGTTCATGTGCATATGTTCCAAGATTAAATCAAAAACTCAAATGTCAAGTGTAAATGCATGCAGATCCAAGCAAATAGGGCAGAGCTGGTGATACTGATACTGTGACTGGGAGGCTCAGTGAGGTATATGAATTTCAGTTGATGATCAGTCAGTGAATGCAAATCAAAAAGTGACTAATGCTTAATGAATAACCTCTCCCAAGAATGTATTACCATACACAGATATCAATCATTTGTTGTCAATATATATATGAATGTTATATAGAACAATTTAGATGTTAGAAAGACTGACTGCCTCTTTTGTTTTTTTTGCCTATAACCATAGACAGACTCTGAACCATGGGAATAAATATTCATCAAGTTGAACACATGCTTGAACACATGCTGAACAAAGCATAATAGCAAATGATTTTTATCTAATGGACTGTTTTTTCCTACCATTTACAATAGGGTTTAAGATGGAATTAAAAGATATAACATTAACTACCTAGGTATTCGTTCCTCCATCCATCTCTAGAGGTTCCCTCTTAGTCCCAAGTGTGAAAGGTAGTAATTTGTCACTTTATGCCGGCTCCAATTAGATTAATTGCATTAGACAGGCTAGTTTAGTGAAACCCCCTCCTCTGGAGCTGAGAGACGTGGGTTTTCTGCCTTTTCTTCTCTCCGTCCTTTATACGCTGTTTCTATCCCCATAGGATTTAGACATGATCTTGAAAGATTTTGTAATCCGTTCATACATCGTAAATAAAAACAGCGAGGAAAATTATTTTGAGAAGATACACTAATTTCTGCACAAAAAATGTGTCATCTAAGTGTAGTGAGATATCCTGGATACATATTGTTTCCCTGGAATGATAACATATTTAGGATTTTATTTATCAAAACAGCAATAAAACACCACACCCGACTTAACCCACCTACATGTCTCAACCATGCTTAAGACACACAAATAAGACCTTGCTCCCCCATAAAATCCTTCATGTCTGCACCTTCCTCTTAAAAGTCTGGTGGCCAAAACACATGTTGGTGCTGCCAAAGCCTTAGTTAGCAGCGTCCGCACTGCTGACTAGAGCAAGAAGATTAGGGGTCATGTCAGCTCCAGATTATTGGAGGATTTTACATTTATAAACCTGTGCTGGCTCTAATTTAACTGCACCTTCAGGGACCTTAAAGCCCGGCTGGAATGAGAGAAACAGATGTGGGGCCCTGTTAATGGGGAAATAGCAGCGCTGGGAGAGCCCTGCAGTCACTTGAAAAGAGCCCAAAAAAAGCCATGGACACAAAGACAAGGCCAGACAGGCTCATTCATGCTCCCATCTTTTCCCTTTCTCTCTTTCTCTCCTTTCCCTGTTCTGATTTCCTTCCTTTCCTCTCCACTATTGCCACACTGTTTCTCTCTCAGCCTCCTCTTTCCTCTTCTGCCACCTCCTCTCCCCTGCCCTTTCTCCCCCGTCTCCTCATCTCAGGTGGAGCTTTGCGAGACAGGACTCAGTTTCATGCCATGCACTGCTCAGTGGGTTCCCTGCCAAGCGCTCAGAGTCCAGGGATACTCGCCTGGCACTGGCAAACTGGCCTGGGCCCAGGCCTCTGTAGCTCATGCTCTGGTCAGCTGGCAGAGCAGTTGAAAGTTAAACACCTTGGACTGTGAAATCAAAGGCATTGCAGTGATTTGACTTGTACAATCTTTGCAGAAAATTATGTCACCAAGTCCAAGGGGAAGGGGAATAGGGATGAAATGGAAAGAGATTATGGGATGTGAGATATTATAACCTGCTGCTGCTGCTGTATGTTTCTGAATAAGAGATGGTTTTAGCCACAGGATAGTTAGATCACTGCAGGGCATTTAATACTGACCGGAAACAAAGTGAGAGCTGAGTGAAGGCATACTATTTCTTTGATGTGTGTGTGGTTCTGGCTAACTTGCTGGTTGGCTGTGTAAACTGTGCTTTTTGTGTGCTTATGTAATGCCAACATTTCTGTGAATCCTAATCTCTTGTTTTCCCATCCTCTCAACCTCTGTCCTTCTGCATCTCTGTCTGTCTGTCTGTCTGTCTGTCTGTCTGTCTGCCTCCATTGGGTTTTGAGCCTGAAGTGGGTCAGAGTTTAAAGAGATCTGCTTTCCCATTTGAGGGCCCTGAGCCATCACCATACCTAATGACAGAGGTGTCTGGATTCCTCTGTCCTTCTCCATCTGAGACATCTCACCCTGGAAAGACCAGCTACCACAGAGAGGGCTGCATAACTGCAGACTGCTGGGTTACAGAGCAACATCTACTCAAAATGTATTACTAACACACATGTATAAATGCTCACAACAGCATTTATACATGTGTGTTAGTGTGTCTGTGTCACTCTGCACTGCAGTTGCCCTGCCAAAACACCACTGTGCTGAGCCTCTTCATGTACTTCTGATATTATATTGAGACAGTAAAGAGAAAAGATGTCAGAGGAGATGGTGTGTATGACTACTGAAGTGAGTGACGCAGACAAGGAGGGTGATTTTTCGAGCCAGCACAAGCCGACTGAGCAGACCGTAGTTATTGCAGTCTGTGTTGCAGTGGCGTGTAGTGACATTTCTAGGGAGGTGCACAGGCCACGGCGCAGGGTACGTGGCTAAGCTGTACCTGTGGCGTTAATTCAGTGCATTATAAACTGACCGTAAGGCAGAGCAAGAGACTTCTATCCCATGCTTCAAAGTTTGGATGAAAATGGAATAGTCAGCAGGCATTAGATCTTGTAAATACATTTTAAGAAATCCTTTTAGTCAGATTGGCACAAGCTGAAGAAACTGTATTGTTTAAAATTTGCTCATATTTTATTGTGTGTATCTCTGGGACCATCAGGCTGAGTGAGTGTCACATAATGTGTGACAGACTGTACAAAGTTGATAATCATAAGCAGTCCCTTCAGATCAACTTACTCATAATGTTTCTGGCAAGTCCTCTCATCTCAATACTGCAAAACTGAATCATCCTCAGCCACATAAAATTACTGCCATAATTTGGCCCATCACAGGGATACACACATGCAGGGACATACACCCACCCTTGTCATAGAGCGGCTTGGTGTGAGAGGGGCACAGTGGTGCCTTATCAGTGGCCAATCAGTGCCTCTGTTCCATATGGCACAGATCGGGAAGCGTCGCATGCTCGCCGGCTTCCCAGTCCTACTGCCAGACAGGCCTGTTAATTGGGCGACAAGATCAGAGGCAATATTATAAGCCAATTAAAGCGATCGGGACAGATTGCCAAGTGATGAGCTCCACTGCGTAATTGAGAGTGTGAAGTGCTTGTCGCCTCTCTCTCTCTCTCCCTCTCTCTATTACTGTCTCCTTCTCTCTCTCTGGGTCCATCTGAATAAGTGATGAGACTGCTGAGGACTGAAACTAGTTAGCGCATTAGTGATGTCACATGAGGCCCCTTCATCATTACTCTTAGAGCAGGACGCAGTGGATTTGGGTTAGAGGATTTGCTGCACCATCTCACTTTAGCCGTTACTGTCGTGAGTGGGCCCATGGCGCGGATGTACCAACATCAGAGCAGACGGCAGACATTATTCAGTGAAACTAAGGCTCTCTCTAGACCCATCCATTCAAGTTTGAGAGATTTGTTGTTCCATGAATCTCTGTTTGTTTGATTTCTGCCATTCTCCTGTGATTTGAGATCGGTTGTGTCATTAGTTTGTTTTGGGTTGGTTGTGTTTTTTCTTTCCTGTGCGTGTGTATATATATATATGTGTGCGTGTGTGTGTGTATCTGAGAGAGAGAGAGAGAGAAGGAGAGAGAGAGACTGATCCATACGACAGCTACTTTAATTTGTTCTGGGAATATTGTTGTACTGGTGCAGTCCACTGGGTAGCACCTGCATGCCAAGTTTGCTTAATCATGCAAAAAGAACAGAAAAATGCATTACAGATGTCAGACTATGTCCCGATAGAGACAGAGATTTGACAAACACCTTGAACCCTGAGAGAACAGCAGTGCAAAATTCATTTTTGTAGCATTCAGGTAGATCCCCTTGTCACCACAATATGAGTTTTGCCCCTGATATTTTGCACATGGGCCACACAGAGAGTAATTAATCATAATCTCTATCCTCCTGTTTAGTTTTTTTTTTATGCACAAATAGGGAACCCTACATTAACAGGAAATACAATGATGGTGAAAATAAATAAGGAGTTGCACCATAAACTGCTTATAAAAGTACTGTGTATCACATCAAGACAATACAATATATTCCCTTAATAATATGTGAATGTGAAATATTTTCAAGGGAAACTAATTGTAACAACTTCCTGTTTGATTATGGGATTTTACATCTCATGCTGAATCTGAAATAACCCTGATGACACTATGACTTTATCAGTTTATTTTCTCAAACTCAACAAAGCTGCTGCAGAGCCACAGAAAAACTCATATAACATGCAAGTGAAGAGATCTCTGTGTAGAATCAGTAGAGTGCCCTTTAATGCATTCTATTTTTAAGCAGCAAATATCTTAATTGAGGAGATCAATAAATTCAATAGTGGACACTATATCAGTTAAAAACCTAAATCACTTCCAAGTCACTGTTTCCCTCAGCCTGTATTATGTTTATTTGTTGCTAATGTCCACTTAGCTAGGACCAGAAGGTTCAGCAGCTGAACATTCAGTTTCGTGGATCTTGTCCTTGCCAGTATTCTCAAACAGCATCTGCAGGACACTGACCAGGAGAGATCACAACAGTCCCATAACAACCTCTTGTGGAACAAGAGGAGATTTCATCGAACTCAAGACAAATTACAAACCTCGGCTTGGATGGGAACCCAAAAGAAAAATCGCACAAGCTTAAGTAAAATTACAGCTTTTTTAATATTAATGTGTTGAGCTGAGAGACCTCCTGAGAATTTGAAAACAGCTGATGAAACACAGTAGTTACTGAGATATGTTTTCATAAACCAATGGCTATAGAGCTCATTTAAGCTCCTTGTGATTATGTTATGACAGTTATGACACGGAAGACTTATCTTTGGCGATAGCTCCATGTCATGTGTGGTTTGGAGGTAGCTGGTATTTAGCATTGCTCAAAACCAAAGTCTGTGGCCTTTGCTCTCTGTCTCTCTCTCCTTCTGCAACTCTATCTCTCTCTACCACTATCTGTGTCTCCCTCAGCCTCTCCCACATCCCTCCATAATACCACGGTGGCCCTTTAATATCCAACGGCTGTGATTATCCAGTCAAGTCAGAGATTTTCTCTGATATTTTCCATCTGATTTTTAAAACTAATGGGGTGTTGGTGCGTGTTTTGTGTATGATACACTTTTTAAAGGATTGCAGGGGCTCCTTCTGAGGGCTCCGAGCCATTTCAAATAGCGGCTAATGCTAGACTCAACTGGCTTTGTTTGTTTTAAAGAGGGGAGAGTGACATTTAGTGGCTAACCGAGGGGCGAGGGAGAGAACATGAAAGTGAAAGTTTCATTTTTAAAAAGAAAATGCCAGCCTTTCTGTTACAGGCAGGTTGTCATACCACACACACACTCCGAAACCACACACACATGAATGCGCGTGCACACACACACACACACACACACACATACACAAATGCAGTTCCAAACATAACGACCATTTTCAGTTTTCCCCATCAATCTTAAATGTCCTGCAAGGTGCATCCTCGTCACATTTTCGTGCACTTCTCTTTAAATGGGCCATAACTTTAAAGGGAGTTGACACCAACTTCCCATTACAAAACAGTTACAACTTTCACAACCTTTTTTATGAGCTTTATTGACAACTCTCCCCACAATGCCGAGCAACAGCAGTTCAATAGTTGAATTGTCCCTCTTTCCCCTTTTCCCTCTGCTCGCACTGCCGATGTTGTTCTAGTGCTACTTGGGGAATAAGAGACCTCACACTATGGGGACTTGTAAAACCACTGTCATGTTGATGGGGAGACTCAGCAGTGTGTGAGTTTGTGTGCATGTGTGTTTTGAGTGTGTGTGTGTACATCTTTGGATGTGGATATGAGCACACTGCAGAGACCAGTAAAATGCTGTCTGAATGAAGTCCCAGTGCAGCAGTGGTGAGTAGTGTTTGATGGCCATGTGATTTGTTTGTTCAGCCCCAATGGCCTTTTCTCCTGGCTGAGGGAGAGACAGAGAGGGAGGGAGGGAGGGAGAGAAAGAGAAACCAGGAGAGAGGGAGGGCTGATCGCTTCACACCTTCTCCCCTCCTAGCCCCACCAATGAGCCATTTAATCCTCCTTCCTACAGCTAAATCAACACCTCTCACACACTCTGAGCTGATTCGGACCACCACTGCCGACTGTCTGCTTCTCTGTCGGGCTGTCTATCTTGATGGGATTTCAATTGCTGTCACAGTGGGTGCGCAGTTTTAAAAAAATCATGTTGGTATTGGGAGAAATTAATGCTTACAAGATACAGTGCTTCAAAATAAGTCATGAGCACTGTCCATTTCATCGTCTTTACAGCGTCTTAAAAAATGGAAGTTCTTATCTCACAGCATTTTAAGCATCATGATGGAGAAAAAAGAGTGTGACAGAGAAGTAAGAAATGGAACAAGAGCACATGGGCAGAGTGTGTGAATGAGATATACTAATAATGGAGAAAGAAAGGCCAAAAGCATCAGAGGAAAAAGAGGGTTAGAGAGAGTATGGAAGGCCTTTGATGGGTACTGTAGCTTGTGGGCGGCACATTTAGCCCGGTGTGGTAATTGTGTCTCTGGGGTGAGATCGTTGGACCTGATCCTGGCTGAGATCAGAGAACTAGGCAGATCACTACAAAGCAGAAGAAGAAAGAGAAAGAATTATATGGAAAGACTAGAGAGCAAGGAAGAGCTGTATGTGCTCACTCTCATATATACAGTGCACCCAGAATGTATTCAGACCCCTTCACTTTTTACATGTTTTGTTGTGTACGTTTGAATTAATCTATTTCCCCTCATTATTCTACATTCAATACCCTGTAATTCCAAAGTAGAAGCAGAATTTTGCATTTATTCAATAGGAAAAGCTGAAATATCATACTGGCTAAACAGTTCAGACCCTTTACTCAGTACTTAGTTGAAGTACCTTTGGCAGCGATTACAGCCTTGAATCTTCTTGGGTGTGTCATGACAAGCTTTGCACACCTGGATTCGGGGATTTTCTGCCATTCTTCACCACAGATCCTCTCAGGTCCTTTTCAGGTCTCTTTCAAGTTTCAAGTCAGGACTGTGGCTGGGCCACTCAAAGACATTCACGGCATTGTCCCCAGGCCACTCCTACATTCTCTTGGCTGCATGTTTGGGGTCATTGTCCTGTTGGAGGGTGAACCTTTCGCCCAATTTGAGGTCCTGAGCACTCTGGAGCACATTTATAATAAGGATATACTTTACTCCATTCTGCTTTCTCTCAACCCTGACCAGTGTCCCTGTCCCTGTTGCTGAAAAACACCCCCACAGCACAATACTGCTATCACCATGCTTCACCGTTGGGATGGTACTGGACAGGTGGTGAACACTGCCTGGTTCCCTCCAAAGATGATGCTTAGAATTGAAGCCAACAGTTCAATCTTGGTTTCATGAGACCAGAGAATCTTGTTTCATTTAGGTTGGCTTTCATGTGCCTTCCACTGAGGAGAGGCTTCCATCTGGCCACTCTGCCATAAAGCCCAGATCAGTGGAGAACTGCGATGACGGCTGTCCATCTGAAAGTTTCTCCCACCTCCACACAGGCTCTCTGGAGCTCAGCCAGAGTGACCAAGGCCTTACCAAGGCCCTTCTCTTACCAAGGCCCCTCTCCCCCAGTTGCTCAGTAGGAAGAGGTCTTGGTTGTTCCAAACTTTTTCCATCTAAGAAGTAAGGAAGCCACTGTGCTCTTGGGAATCTTCAGTGCAGCATATTTTTTTGTAGCCTACAACAGATTTGTGCCTCAACACAATCCTGTCTCTGAGCTCCTCAGGCAGTTCCTTTGACCTCATGGTTTAGGTTTTGCTCTGGTATGCATTGTCAGCTGTGAGACCTTACACAGGCAGGCATGTACTTTTCCAAATCACGTCCAGTCAGTTCAATATACCATAAGGAGGACTTCAATCAAGGTGTCGAAACATCTCAAAGATGATCAAGAAAAGGAACCTGAGCTAAGTTTCAAGTGTCACAGCAGAATATTTCTGCCAGTGTGATCTTTTCTCACACTGCCAATTTATAAATTTCCCCCTGCAAACGTCTGTTTAGAAATAAGTCAATCTGTAATGTTGCTGTTCATCCACACTGGCCCTAACACTCTTTCTAGCATCCCAGATCACTTTTGGTGTAGCAGTTCCTGTTGCATTTGTTTTCCCTATTTGTATGTATTTTGGTATTTGTTACATTTCCCAATTGAAGTGTATTCCCCTCAATGTTTGCGCTTTCTCTCTTGTGTGTGCTTTGCCCTTGTCCACCATAAAAAGTAGCTCATTTTGGCTATTTAAATGATGTGACGACAAGCTAGCAGTAGGGGGTAACCATCTTGCAATAATGTGTGAATGCTCTCAACTTGGAATAACAGGAGGTCTTCTTGTTCTTCCCAGTCTGCAGACATTGCATGAATACAGTGTTAGAGTTGTGTGCACATGCCAATTGTTTGGAAATGTTTTCCTTGTAATTTATGCACTCATAAACTAAGGTAACAATGTGTCTCTCAGACCTTCTGGGAGGATATTGTGACTTAACCTAATATGATTTTCAAAATAGCCTTATCTGGCTGAAAGGGCAGATGCTTTTTCCTGTCAGGGTATCACAGTTAGAAAAAATAAACTAACTACATAGATTAGACACCACACACACGCCATGCATACATACTCTAATACACCAGAGAATCAACAGATCAATTGCCTGTGATCATAAAATGCAAAATAAAAAACAGTAAGTCCGTTTTAGTGCTCTCCCACATACTTAGTGGACATGCCCCGCTCTACTAATGTGTGAAAAGCTGTTCTTGGCTATTTTGTTGCGAGGCAGTGTACAGAGGGGCCACTACTTTGCTCCCTGCTGAAAGACCAACATACTCTCGTGTGAAACACCTCCTTATCTCCCTCTCCCAGAATGACCAGGTTTGTTTCCCTGCAGGCCCACCAACACTCACTCACACACACACACACACACACACACACACACACCACAGTCACTAATACACACATACACCACCCAGGGAGCTAGGAAGACTGTTCACGGACACAAGCTGATGCACACATAAAAATGTGTATGCAGTCAGAGAAATTCAGACAAACAAACGTACATATACTGCCCCCTCCCTCCTCCTCACGCGCCATTTCTTGCACTCTCTATCTGGTGACAGCCAGAGAGCAAGGGGAAACGTGAGCGTTGGCGGTCCAAGTGCCTCGGTGTCGACTGACAGATATAATTACAGGAGCAGTCTCTAAAACCTCCCCCCTCCCTCATCTCTCCCTCCTTACTCCACCCCCTTCCACTGCTTTTTCCTCTTGCTACCCCCCCACCCAACCACCCACCCACCCTCCAACGCCACTCTTACCCCCTCAGCCCTAACCATTATTTATTTTAGCAGCTCCAGCCCGCTTCAGAGGGCTCAGCAGCACTCACAGGGCCCCTGCCAAAAAGTGGCTTTCTGACTGAAAGCTTTCCAAACAAGCTCCGCTGGTCCATTTGGCCGAGATCCAACGCTGTGCGGTCTCCCTACTACCGCTCCCTCTCCCTCTCTCCCTCAAGAAAGAGGGAGAGAGGGAGTCTGGTTTGCATTAGGATGAATATGTGTGTGTGTAGCCACATGTGCGTCCATACTTCTACAAGTTTGTGTGTGTGTGTGTGTGTGTGTGTTGTTGGCGATTTGACCCAGACCCAGAGTGATGGTCCCTGGAACCTGAAGCCACACCACTCTATATAAACAATGAGCAGCGTATTTACACAGAGCTAAGAGAGCAGGAGACTGTGGCTCCTCCAGTGCATCACAGCAAAGCCACGTCTCTGATACTATGCAGACAACCTGCTTTTATGGCCTTGTGTGTGTCTGTGTGACAGGGAGAGAGAGAGATAGGGAGACCCTGCCTATACCCATCTCTGGTCTACCTCGCTCCCAGGTATCTTATCACTGTTGGTGAAGATACAAGTATATGGAGAAGCTGCTATAATGGCCCCTCAGATAAGTCTGTGTACAGGAGAGTGAGGTGGGCAGATAACACAAGATTAGATTAAAAAAAGTGGTCAGACACTGGAGTATAATATCTTCCATATTTTCTGCCAGTCAGCACAAACAGATGGAGAGGTGCCTTACAGGTAGGGCTGGGTATCGTTTTTTAAAAGAAGTGCGAGTATGAGAAGTTACTTTATTCAATACCTTTTTCTTTGCAAAAACCTTTTTTCATTCAGCAAAAGAAACCAAATTCCTTGGATGCTGATTTTTAAAACAGCCATACAAGAACTAAAATTTAGATATAAATCTGGAACTATATGATCAAAGAATAAATAAAAATATAGAAATATGAGCAGCCATTTCATAGATATTTTTCACACAGTTTATGATTCAACATATGACAACATGTGACAACATGTGACAACATGTGACATATGATTCAACAGACACATTTCAGATCATACCAATAATATATGTAGTTTCCTAATTTACATGACCAACATTAGAAACAAGAGACAGTTGAAGAGAAAAAGATAACAAGTATGTGTATGTGTGTGTGTGTGTGTGTGTGTGTGTGTGTGTGAACTCTGTGTGTGTGTGTGTGCATCTCGTGTCATGGCATTTGTGTGAGATATGTGTATGTGTGTGTGTGTGTGTGTGTGTGTGTGTGTGTGTGTGAACTCTGTGTGTGTGTGTGTGCATCTCGTGTCATGGCATTTGTGTGAGATGTTGCAGCTGTCCACTATTCCAGGAATCAGGAACCAGACCCAATCTCACCTGACCTCCTGTGAGCAGTGGAGTGTGACCGAAAACACATACACACATATACAGTGCACACGTATACACATGCGTTCACACATGTACACACGCATGCATACACAAGCCCCAGAGGAACAGAGCAACAGGACACACACTCTTCCCCTAGGCCAGCAGAGAGGAAGGAAGTAAGGGCTGGTGGTCACACAGCATGCCAACGGTAAACCTGCCTGTCACACACAAGTTGCCGTCTCCTTTCACCAGTGTAACCTCCAAAATGAATAGACACTGTAATGAAATATGTGAAGTTATTCACTTTTTATTCCTTTTTTAATCAAACATGAACTGGTTCCATTCATCATCATGAAACAAATTCACATCAACAATGTAGTTCTGCTGGGTTTTTAAACTTTTCTACTTTATGTGGAAATTTCAGAAACAACTCTTGTACTTATTTTACATAGCCTGTGCACTGACCAAGACATTACTTCATCATAACTATACAATTCTTAGAGCATGTTTGTATGTTGATTTCTCAATGTGGATGGTACAGTATACCTTAAAGGGGCTATAATGTTTTATTATCACTACATAGGCAATGTTAGCATTAACAGCTGTTTACTTACCAGTCTAGAGGAAACGTTGCAAGTTCAACATCAAACTGCATTCGAGCTGTCTCTAGCAATGGAAAGCAAAACCAATGTTAACTCTTCTTTTGTTTCTATTTCTGTTACTATTTTTCTTCTACTGAAGCATGCTAACCGGCTAGCTCCAGCCTACCAATACCATTTTTGCAACTAGTGAGTCACTGTAGTGCCCCGTCTGCCCCCAGTCCAACATGAGAGAATGGAGAAGTAGCACTGCCTGGAGGGCCTATGCTAACCTGCAAATGCAAAGATGGCTGAAGCTCTTGGTAATTAAACACCTGTTAATGCTATTAACGTTGGCTTTAGCTTATATACAGCACCTTTACCTCCTCAGTATCATCACTGATACCTGAAACCTCCAAACATCAAACATACATGACTCTGTGGAAAGTCTTTAACTTAGACATTTTGCATGTACAGTACATCCCTGCAAAGTGAAATCTTGAGATGAATGTATGTTTTAGGGTTTCAGGTTGCAGTTACAGTGTAATATTCATGATGCTTTTGTATGTCCTGTGTGAGGAAAAAACATTTGTTTTGTTTGGTAGAAAATCTAAATACTGAACTAAACATATTGTCTCATAGAAAACAGATGCAGTGTAGTCTTACGTGAAGCAGAACTGAACAAAAAGTCAAAGATGTCAATGTGCACAGTCACATTCAGGTACACTACCATTAGCTATTGAAACAGGTGGGTTTAATGGTCTCCCTGAAGAGAAAAGGCTTTGTCTGTAATGAGATTCAGGTGAGAATAAAGACAAAGCTAATTTCTTGTCTAACTGCTCATTATATAAGAATTTAAGGGCTATACTTTTTAGTTAAATACCTTTCCTGATTTTGAGTTGTGTTTGAAGGAAGGGAACCCTTTTAGATTTTATTTGTAGAGTTTGGGTCAGGAGAGAGTTAAGCCATTTGTTTGCAATAGATAGTTTATATGTAAATTGTTACATTGTTGTCTGACAAATGTTTTACCACTGCAACAGTATTTTTGGTGTCTTTGGTGTCCTTGTGGGTGCCTCATATGTGCATGACACAATAAATAGAATTAATAAACTCATAATATTAATTTTCTTGAGAAATTGTAGTTTTAGCATCCTATATTAGGTTATTTGTCAGGAACAAACAACCACACAACCATAGTCCTCATTTGTCACTTTAACCTGTTTATGCATTCAACCTATTTAGTCCTTTTTTCTTTTTCTTTTTTTTTCTTTTTAGAACTGGTAACCACTCTTATGAAATATTTGGTGGAATGGTTGCAGGGCACCATTGTCATTGTTTATGCTGCCGAATGACAGCGAGCAACAGCCATTTGAATGACTTCCTAGTTTTATGACACCAACAATGTACAAATCTGGAACAGCTGGTTTTATGTGTGTGAACACAATGCCCATGTTAATAACCAGCGTTTACAAGCGCACTGACTGAGTGATGTCGCAGAACAGAGAAGTGATTGTTCAGCTAGTTAGTTTGCAGTCGCTGTTTATCAGAGGGGTCAAGGCTGGCAGTTATTGTCTGAATGCAGCCACTGGTCCTCTGCTGCACGTACATGACTGTAATGAGCAAAAGGTTGCCCTCGCTGATAACTGTCAGCGAACCAGAGTGTCACCGCGCACATCAATCATTTCTCTGGCTGCTCAATTCACTTCTTTGTGTCCGCTCTTTCTTCCACTCTTCCTCCGTTTCCTTTCTTTTCTTTTTTTTTCAATTTTTTTATTACCCTGCAATTACAGCTTATCTGCAGTGGTAAACTTGGCCCCTCGACTTCCTTATCTCTCTGGCTGGGCAGAGCAAGGGTCTCTTGAGTAAGAAGACAGAGAGGACAGAACGAGAAGGAAGAGAGAGAGAGAGAGAAAGAGAGAGTTGAAAATAAGAAAAAATCTTGCAGAAAAGAAGGAGACCTCGAGCAAATGAATGGGCAAGCAGCTAAAAGGAAGCAGGTTTTACTTTTGACTTCCAAATGTATTGTGTCAGCCAACACAATACATTTTCTTCTTATTTTCACTCTTTCACACTGTCAAGCTGATAAAGAAAATAACTGGATTATATGGATTAATCCACATTTACTGAATAATAATAGTTTAAGGTTGAGGAAGTTTTTTTTTTACTTGGACTAAAATGATAGAAAAGTTGTGTTTTAACAACTTATCTCCCGAGTTAATATATATTTGCATACTCAAATATTAACCCACCTTTTACAATGCTTGTATTCAACCCTATTCTTTTTCATTTAAACCATCCCCCATCATCCCCTTCTTTTCATTCCCCATCGCCCCTCCTCAGCGTCTCCCTCTCTGTTGTCCCGGCTGGTCAGTGGGTTTGTGTGTGTGTGTGTGTGCATGCGTTTTAAGGGCCACTGGGGTTAGGGAGTAGACCTTGGCCTTGTGGTCTGACCTCATAGAAGAGACTGGTGTCTGGGTCTGAATGCCCTGTCTGACCTCGCTGTCACAGCCTGCATGTGTGTGTGTGTGTGTGTGTGTGTGTGTGTGTGTGTGTGTTCGTCCATCTGACAAGATGCTTTGTGTGCACATCTACGTGTGTTCCGTATATTTGCACGTATGTCTTCCTGTGCATGTTTGCATGCATACACCCTGTTATGCCCATGTGTGCATCCGTGTGGGGCTCCTATTTATATTTAACTATTTGCATGTGTGCACACACGCATGAGCTTATCTGTGCTTGGCCGTCTCTTCGTGTTTGTGTGTGTGCATCATCAAGTCCTCCCACTGTGTGTTGGGGGGTGCAGGGGAGCAGGGCTCTGGCCAGACGAGACAGAAGTGACAGGTATTGATCATCGTTGTTCCAGTCAAGCAAAGACCCTCTCAAGCCTGTGTGCTTTAGGGAGAGTCCTGTCTGCATTCTGGGAGAGAGAGAGAGAGAGAGGGACAACCACAATCAATGTCTGATCCTCCTCTCAGAGCGACGAGGTCAGTCTAGATTTACCTCTCTTTTTTTGTTCTTGAGTGATAGCGGTAAAATAAGATATGTCAGTAAACGAGCAGCCAAATAACAAAAACATCAAAACATCAATATTCATGTTTTTTTTTCCTTATGTCCTTGGTCAAAAAAAAGATATATATAGAAAAAGGAAATAGAGGAAACATGACAACAAAATGCATTGAGAAGTTTTTCTAGTAGAAAACAAGTCTTGCACAAAATCACACATCTGTCTGTCCTAATTGGACTTATTGAGAGCCTCCTCAGTTGTAACAAATAATGCATAGGATAAGAGACTATGACATTGTTTTCTGAGGGATGAGTTGCATACCTCAGGCTTTTCACCAAGCTGTCCTCGGTGCTCCACAGTCCCCCCGTCCCACCTCTTTGCCCTCACCCCTTCCACAGACAAATTGATTTGCAAGGGTCCGGAGCTGGCGAGCCCTCAGAGCACCACCTTTTTTGCATACAGAGCGCTGCGGGGATAGCACAATGACTGGGTCCAACAAAAGACGAGAGGAGAGAGGGATGAGGAGAGAGAGAGGCAGAGAGAGAGAGAGAGGTGGGGGTGTAAAGGTTGGTGGGTTTGCATGCGGGGGTTGGTTGCACCAGGCCAAACTCAGCAGGACAGAGAGAACCGGCTGGTTCAGAGGTCCACGATATCAACTAACACACACACACACATGCATGGATATAGCCACGGACTCACTCACATACATGCAAATAAGCACTCACACACATATACACACACACAACCACACACTGCAGTGCCCTCATGCCCTCAGCCCTCCCTCCTTGTCCCTTTATCCCTGTCTGGTTGGAAAGGTCAGTTCATGTCTGGGAAAGGGGGTCCCAGGATCCCCAAACCCCTCCACTCCACACACACATACACACACACACACACACAATCACACATTCAAATACATGCATACACATAGACACAAATGTAACAGCCCTGTCCAGTCATTATTATGTAAATTTGCCATAATTCACTAATACTGTACACATGTAAAGATAAAATACACACACAGTAAAACTGCCTTTGCTTGAGTTTGTGATGGTGGTGGTGGGGGCAGGGGGTCTGAGAGAAATTTATGTGTGCTGGTCAGCATCAGCTGAGCCCCCCCCCCCCCCTCCTCTTCAGACAGTGCAACCCCAACCCACTCCTTTCCCCCCGACCCCAGTGAAAGAAGAGAGTGAACACATTCAAATGGAAAACATAGTCCATTGTGACCAGTGTTTTGTCTCCTCACGATGTAAATAGCTACACTGGCCTGCAAACAGAAGTATGCAATTGTAGCAACGGTAGATAACAACACAGTCCCTGTCAGTGATGTCATTATATCAACTGTCATGTGACTTGTGGTGTTCTTGTCATACTTTTCCAATATCACTTTTCAGTAAAACTGCATGTGTATGCGTCATGTGTCTGTTTTATGTTTTTGGCTTTCTACTATGCCAAACATAATCAATCCACACAACAAGAAAGTAGTAGCATACAAAAATAAAGTGCTAAATGCACATATACATGTCTGCATGAATGTGTGTGTGTGTGTGTGTGTGTGTGTGTGCATGTGTGGATGTCTGGGCGTGTATAGAGATGATCTGCTGTCTGGTTCTCTTCCTTTTCCCCTGATGCCCCTGAGACACTGCCCCTTGTGCACGCACACACACACACACACACACACACACACTACACACTCTATATCCTTCATGAACCTCCTGACCTGGAGCCCCATGCAGCCTACCAGGACAGGGAGGGAAAGACAGGGAGAAAGGGGGAAGGAAGGTTTTGAGGAAGGGTGAGACCGCTGGCCCAGCTGGGGTAGGGGGAGGAGAAATGAAAAACCTCCCCTCCTTCCCTCCCTTTTCTGCCTCACCTCACCCTCTGCTCTCTGACCTGCTGCAAGGAGGAGGACTAACCATGTCTGGTCCACTGCATGGCTCCGGAGGATGAGTCGTCCAGCAGCAGGCTGCAGAGAGACATACACACTTTACACTGGCAGAAAACTGTTTGTGATAGCCCTGATTCTGCTTGCTAACATATTCTGCTACCACTGTGGAAGAATGTAGTAACAATCTTGGATAAGCAAATACCGTAATGTTACACTGAGCAGTTATTATATGACTGCCAATATTTAATACCATACTTTGCACATAGAGCTGCATATCTTTCATTTTTATGACTGCCATCAAGCTGTTTTCAATGTTGATTTGGCACCTGCCGAATTTGGCAAGTCATGTTTCATTTTAAGGTGACACTAACATATGTATTTGATGAGGCCGTCTGCATCCTTTCCTGCGTTTAGTGTTGAACTGTTTGCTGTCATTTAACCACCACCACCAGTCATGACACATTATTTGAAATTGAAAGTATAACATAAGAAGGTAAGGTAATGAGAACATCTCTTCTTTGCTTAGTCTCATTTCCCACTAAAACTGCAGCTAAGTATGTCTTCTACTAAAGCACTCCTAATTCTGTGTGTCTACTTTCTAATCTTTTCCCCCTTGTTTCACAGTATATGTTACTATTAACTGACTAAAGATAAATTACAGTAATGAGCAATGTGTCAGTTTTATAAGGTTTGATGAATAATAATAGATAAAAAGCAGTGATTTACATTACATTACATCATTTTCCTGTTAGGCACATACTGTATGATGAAAAACAAACAGGATATGGTGAAATGGAGGATGTTATGCTGTCAATTATATGATCATAGAGAAAATGATCAGACTGAGAAAAAGTCAAAAATCATGTGGGGGAGTTCACTTTTCTAAACAGTCTCATTTGTCAAGAAAATGCTGGGCAGGTAACATTGGTTACTGGGTGATGCACTGGCATTGTGCTTCATCGCACTGCTTTTACTACTCACAGTGTGCCCTTAAGCAATGCAGGTAACTCTCACCTGTTCTATTTTAGAAGTAGCAAACAGCAGAACAGTGTTTTGTAAAAAGCAAACTCCTTGGATGAAATGTCATGGCTGTTGATGAAAAACAGTACTTGTGCACAAGATGTCTTTCTGAGGTGAATAAAATAATAACGTGGCAGAGGTTTGTGTGCGCTGGCAGAGACAAAGCTGCTGGTTGTTGACTTGAAGCTTGAGAAGGGTCCTTCTCCTCTTCCTTGGTGTGATCTACGCTCTGAGAACAGCTGCCTGGAAGGAGAGATGTACAGACAAAACAGTGACATGGACCCATGTCGAGGACAAATCTACTGATAAGTCACAAAGGAGGGAAATGCAGGAGCAGGAGAGAGGGTGAAGGCTATATTGTGTCTGAATCTGTTATTTGTCCATGACACTGATGGAGTGCCATCGCTTTGTCTGTGCCTCCACGTGTCTCTGCAAGAATTTGTATATTTGTGTGTGTGTGTGTGTGTTGATAAGTGTGTTTACGTATTTATACATGAGTGCTTTTTGAGGATTGAACCAGAGGTCATCATTTCTTCTTCGTCCCCCTTTATACATATACACATATACTCACACAAACACACACATACACACAAACACATACTCCATGAGGATTTCTGCTGGTCCTGCCCCTGATCTGGGTCAAGGGAGACTCCATTCAGGTCCATTCCATCCCCCCAGAACCCCCTGCTGCTTCTGTGCTCCATCCCCGTCCCAGCAGCCTCTCACTCCTCCATGCCAGGGATTGTTTCCAAAGATTAGACTTAATATGAATATCCATAAACAGAATGGGACTCCCAGACTGTGAAAGCTATCAAAGACATATTTGCATCTAATCCTCAAAGAACCCCCCTCCCACCCCTTACAGAGAGTTTGCTACCCCCTTTTGGCCCCCCGAAAAGATCCTACTAAACCTTCCCCTGAAAAAAAAAAAAAAACTCAAACCTGCCATCCCCCAGCCCCCCCCCCAAAAAAAACCCTCCCCTCTTGCCCCCCGGACCATCCCATCCATTCCCCAACCGTTGGGCCAGACAAGACCAGACCAATTCTGTTGGGGATTATTTGGCTTAGTGATGAATAATGGATGACCATCTCCCCTCTGGCTCTCCACCACAGCAGCACCTCTCAATTGGCCTTGGCATCGAGCCATTCACTGGCCTGTCTGGATGGCTGCTTGGCCGGCTGACTGGCTACCCAACCCAAGAGATCTACATGGTGATTGCAATATTGGGAAAGTATGGACAGAATATTAGTCATGAATACTGGGGAGAAAAATGTCTAGTGTCAGATCCGTAATTTGCGGGTTAAGGCAATAATATCAGGTGTCAAGGCAGCTATTATCAATTTAGCAAACGGAATTACAAAAGTCCTGTAATATTTAATTTGATGCTTTTATTTTGGTGGTTAATGTTAAAAATAATAAGGGAATCTGTCAACATTCATGTAGCAATTTATATTTTTCACTTCACACACATTTGAAAGGGTATTTCTCCCCTGCTGAAATTTTTACTAGAAAGCTGCATCACTGAACATGAAGTTACTGAACGCTTTTCAATAAATTGAAAATATAGACCAATGGTCTTGGACACTGAGTAGACCATGGGGGCAGAGAGAGCGTTGTACAGAGCGTGGGAGAAAGGCCGGAACATTGTCCTTGCCCTGAAAAGCAAGGAAGCCACTCTTCTTTTATTCCTCCTCTCATCCTTGTTTTGCACTTTATCTCTTTTCATTCGCTCCGCTCTCCGTCTTATTTTCAATGGAGCACTTGGGGCCAAAGAGATGTCAGTTCTGTGGATACACACACACAAACGCACACGCACACAAGGACACACACCTGGGCATAAGAGCGCCATCTGAAAGGAGACAAGTTCATCCAAAGGGCCTGGCTAACAGTAACACAGGAGGGGCCAAGTTCCTTTGTGCCCCCGGTCTGCTCAGAAGCTTCTTACCCCTCACTCTTCCTGAAGACAGGCTCCCAAGGTGCAATTCGACAAGATGGTTTTTGTACACTCATTATTTGTGACCCTTTTTTGTCTTTCATTTTCTTGTTTTACGGCTTTGTTTGTTTGTTTCTTTCAGGCAAGGGTAGAGTAGCCTTGGGTCTTTTTGACGACAGCTGTGCTGCCGAGCGGTGCATAGAAACAACACAAGTTCAGCACAATGACTGACAAGCGCTTTGTAGGACAGGAGGCCCACAATGAATGTGTCCCTACTAAAGACCACCGGTTGGCCCCCATAAAGACCAGAATATTAGAGGCTGCCTGGTCCAAGAGAGTCGACTGCACTCCTGAAACCCCCTGAAGTAGTTTGGACAACTGCAAGCTCCAGCCCACAGGATGACAATATCCAGGCAAACGCTCGAGATGTTCACTGGACAGGCTAATTGAAGACCAAAAAAGGAGAGAAAAAGTGAGGATGAGGTTAAAAAAGAATATTTTGAAAACTGACAAGCATGTATGTCTGAAAGAGAGAGTAAGGTATAAAAAGGGAACAGAAGGAGTTGTGAGAAAGACCATAAAATACCAAATATGGAGGTGACACAAACTTTAACTCTCCCTCTCTCTATGACACAAACACTACTCAGGAGTAAGTAAAAAAAAAAAAAAAAAAGTTCATACACAAAACTTTAAATACTGCAGGGAGAAGGAGGTATGTGCAGGGTGTAGTAAGGTCAGTCTGGCAGGTCAAGCATGTGACTGTGGCCCTGCAGCCCCTCTTCCTCCCCCTCCCCCTGCTCTCTTTGACCCCTGGGCCTCAGGAATGAACCAGGAATGAACCAGGAGTGAACCAGGAGTGGCGCGGCAGTTCTCAGAAGCTTCCAGAAACTTCCAGATCCTTCTCACCCCTCAACCTCGACCAGTCTTAGCCTCTGTCACCCCTGCAGCAGCTGGAGCGGCTCAGAGAGCCCTGCTGGCCCCCACAGGGAGGGTCAGTACCGCCATATACACCTTTAACACACACAGACACATTAAAGGACACACACCTGAGAATACATATTAGGTAAATATAGATTTTTTAAAAAGGACATTATAAGCATATATAAACACAAATGAACTATACATGTGAACAGGATACAACAAGGGCTGTAGCCAGGTTTTCAATATTGGACCATTCTGCAAAACCATGGAATACTTTCAAGGACATTTTTTATGCTCAGCGCCAGTGTTTTTAAAATTGTCACTTTCTATCATATCTGTCCATGGCAACTACTGTATAGTATGGTTTGAGTCAGAGAAAGATTGTGGTTTTGGCAAATAAATTATGCATAAAGTATTGTTAGGCAACTAAAACACTTACAGGGTCACTCCAATGATTTAGCACTGCAGCTCCATAAAATCAAGGGACTTGCAAGAGATAGATTTTAAAAAAGAAATTAGAATAGCAGAGGCTGAGATATTCTCACTTTTAATCTAAAGTTTCTAAAACACTGGGCCCCACATTTCCCACAAACTAAGACTTTCATTAGACCCTTCCACCCTGGTAAGTCTTTTAAACTCTAAGACTTTCTGCTAAAAAAAAGTGTCCAAGCCCAAGTCAAAATAAGCCTGATGACATCATCAGGGTTATTTTACTCAAGACAAGTAAACTTCAGGTGTAAAATTGGTGGAGTGCTCCTTTAATTGCTGGTCTGTAACAGAAGGCAAACTCTGGTCACTGGCACGAAAGTCAAACAAGCTGCATGTTGATCCACCACCCTGCCTACTGCACCTGTATGTTTCACCTCACTACATATAGGGTGCACTATGCTGGCCTAAAGGTTAGAGAAGCAAACTTGTGACTGGAATGTCAGCGGTCCAATCCCTGGACCAGCAGGATTTAATCTTAGTGGGGAGAAGTGAAAGAAACAAACAGTGCTTGTTCCTCCCTCATCAACACCAGTGTGTTGCCCTTGAACCAGTCAGCAGGTCAGGTTGTAGTTGTACTGGGTAACTTCGAGGTGTGAATGTGATCAGAGTGTTCCTGGTCATAGTTCCAGCAAAACCAAACCCCATAAAGATGCTATCAGCCATTTGAAAAATAGAATTCAATTGAAATTAAAATTGTTTTGTTTGGTTTGGTTTTTTGTTTGTTTGTTACATTTTACATTAAATTTTGCAGTTATATGTTCTGAAAAACTATCTCGAGAAAACACTTCATTTTTAGCTACAGCCAGCAGTCGATTAGCTTAGCTTAGCATAAAGGAAGGAAATGGGGAAAACAGCTATAGCGCCTCTGTCAGAAGGTAACAAAATTTCACTACCAGCACCTCTAAAGCTAAAAATGAACAATTTAACACATTTGTTTTCATTTGTTTGTTCCTCTAAATCTCAGCAAAAAGGAAAATAAACATGTTTCCTAAAATGTTAAAGATAGATAGAAGATAAAAATATAAGAATCAGCCTTTAAAAATACCCAACATTACTTCTGTGTCCTCAGTGGTAACTACAGTCTTGGACACAAGATTCTAATAAAAATAGCAATACCTACAAAAAAAGACAATTCCTGTATATGGCAGCTAACCTTCAACCAAAATCAATCATTCTGAGAATCCAGACTGTCATGAGTGACATAGTTTACAAGCCATAAATGATGTATTTGCTGAGTTACTGTCCAGCCTTAACTGACACTGAAATATTGTGGCATAAAGAGGCCAGAGGATGAACTTTGCCTCTTTATTCACAGGACAGTAAACAGGCGCCCTACAGTCTTCCAGCTCACACACACATAGACACGCATGCAGGTGCACTGCAAAGCACACACAGGTCAGAGGAGTACTGATAATATGACCCTATTTTACTGGTCATATAAATTCTGCCTGCGGCGTTGCACCTGGAGAACACACACATGCTCAAATATGATCAGGAGCATACACTAACACAGCCATGTGCATGCATGTGAGTGCACACCACCCCCGTACATAGAGTTTAACAGAGGAACAGAGCATGACACACACATGCATAAACAAAGTGCGTTTTTGACCGTTTGGCGGAGCACCAAGGCTTTAACAGTTAGAACATGGTGCCACTCTGAGCTCCACACCCTGCGGTTCAAGGTCAGATCAGTCTGTCTGTGGAATCCACTGCCCCTGCCTTGCCCCACCTCCCTCACCCCTTGACCCACCCCTCTCCTCCAACACCCATGCTCTGGAATGAGCCGCCCCTGCTTCGTTTCAAAGGAAACCCCTTCAGCGACAGACCAACCACACACTGATACTGTACAGCAGTGCGACTTTCACTGCGATAGTGCTGACCTGTACAAGGCTGGCCCTTATGTGTAAGTGCACACACTGTACACACACACACAAAGCAGCACAAACAAGTGAGTTTTCAGGAACGTCAGATGTCCAAAGGGTCAGTAATAAAGGCAATACCTCAGGGCTCATATCTGATTGTGCACGATGAAACCAAAAGAGGCTGGTCAATTATGGTCAACGCTGTGTTCAAGACCCCCACCCCCACCCCCCCAGCTCCGTCCTTCTCTTTCACTCCGGGGTCAAAGATTTCACCTTATCTGGAAGCCATCAGCAGTACCAGTCCCACCTCTGTGACTCATTTAGTTGAAACTGTTGCAAGTCGTTAAAATCCTTCTCTCTATGTCTGAGAAGTAGGAAAAAGGGAAAAAAAAATTTCGAACACAGACATTTAAAGCAATACTTCACAAGCGAGGTAATCCAGGTCTCTGCCAAGATTTTCACTGCCAGTTACAGCACATATTGTCTAGCGGGCAAACTACGACTCAGATGTTGCTCAGGAGGGGGGGGGGGCTTCTGCTGTGATCCAGTTTACTATTTTGGCTGGGGCTTTCTTCTCGCTGTGTGGTCATGGGGGAGACTGGCGCAGCCAGCAGGCACTGAGGACACTGGCTGGCCACAGCCCGACACAGAAGCCACATGGTCAGGGAGAGAAAGAGAAGTAAACAGAGTTAAAAGAGGGAGAAATGTAAGGAGGGAGGCAAAGCAGAGCTATAGGGTGAAGAATGCGGGTGAGGTTATTCTGGTTTTCTCTTTTATGTTCGCACATTTTCTCACTGTCTGCCCCTTGTCTCTTCTTCCTCTCCCTTGTGCTTCTCAAAAACTTCCTCCTCGCTCTTGCACTTCAACTTCAGCCGCCTCTGCCTGACCAAACTTCAACTTAAGCCCTCGTCACTCCATCCATCCCTCTGTCCCTCTTTTCTCCCTTCCCCCTCTCTCTTTCGCTCTCTCTTTCCTCAGACAGACACAGCTACCCTCCTGGACGTTTCCTTTCTGCTGGCCTGCCCCAACAAAGGTGCTCAGTCATGTGAAACCTAATCTCCAGCCCCCCAAAACCTGACCCCTGACCCCTTCAGTCTTCACACAGCCAGAGGGGGAGGGGAGCCGGGGCAGGAAAAGGAGGCTTTTGGGAAAAGGTCACATTCCCGAAGACACTTTTGTGTATGCACGTGTGTGTGTGTGTGTGTGTGTGTGTGTGTGTGTGTGTGTGTGTGTGTGTGTGTGTGTGTGTGTGTGTGTGTGAGCGTGCATGCACCCAATCCATTATGTGGTTTGTGTTCCAGCATCAGCATGTGTGTTTGATTCCATGGCTGCGTACAAACGTGCATGAAGGGAAAATTTGTCTGTATGCTCCTGTGTGCTTAAATGCAATTGGTTTTCATGTGTGCGTGCACATGCATGTCTGTTGTACAGTAGGGTATGAGTGTGTGCATGCATAGGCACACTGTATGTGCGAATGTGCATGTTTGTGAGAAAGCACTTTCAGCCCCGGAGCGTCGCTGCCCATAGACAAAACACAGACTTTGTTTTCTAGCCGGGCCAGACCTGTAAGTCTTGTCTGGGCAGAGCTCCTCTCCTTCCACCCTATACTGGCAATCCTCAGATCTTTGTGTGTGTGTGTTTGTGTGTGTGTGTGTGAGACACAGTGTGTATATGTGTGAGGCACTGGGTGTCAGCTGTCCTGGGTGATTAGTGCTTTTATATTGTTCCAAGGAGCCCGGACGAGGCCCCCTCTTCGCTGCACCACAGCACAGCTGCAGTCTGCCTCTCCATCTCTGCTCTTCAGCCTTCCTCTACTCACTGACACTTGTGAGACAGGCTTGGACCCAAGAAAAGATGAGCCTGAAACGGAGGCAAGAACTAGAGGAAGAGGAGTGGACAAAGAAACGGAGCAGAACAGAGTGCGTATAATACAGGGAAGGATGAAAAAAGGAGGGATGGGAGAGATAAAGAGAGATGATCCACTGACAGTCGATGTGAGGAGGAGACAGAGAGGCGATGGAGAGGAAGGAGGAAGGCAGAGGAATAGAGGGGGAGAGCAGCGGACAAGGAGAAGTGGCATATTAGGAGGATTAGAGAGTCGATTCAACGAGCCGACTCTCTCCTGGACAGGATTTCCCCAGCTATGCCTGGGAGGCCTCCCCCCTGCTTTAAACACACAGGCAAGTCAGGACAGAGAGAGAGAGAGAGAGAGGTGAAGTAGGGGAGGAACGAAAAGCAAAAGAGAGAGAGAGAGAAAGGGGGTGGGGGGGGATCTTTATCTTTTCATGAGTGTTTGTGAACTAGTTTCGATTAGCATAATGAACTAATAAATTCTTGCCCTTCAACGGAGAATCAGTGTATCCCCCCAAGACTTGCCAGAAATTAGAGTAACAAAAATAACACTTTTCATTTTCTCCAACATCTTGTTTTACAAATGAAAAACAAGTCTGATGAATAAAGCTATTCAAACGAGACTATGGGCAATATTCCCTGCACAACGAAAACTTTTTTGAAACTTGCTTTTCAATCAAAGAGCCGCGACTGTTACTTTTACTAGTTAAGGACATATGTCTACACGATGAGGAAGAGGAGGGGGCAGGGGATGGTAGGCAAGGGCCAAGAGTCTGCTATGGGAAAAGTATGTCTGCTATGCATGGGTTGTTTGGTGGTGGGATTTGTGGGCCAGAGCATTGTTGCTCTCTTGACATTGAACTTGGAAATGGCAAGGGGGTGGGGGGTGGGTAACCGCCCTCCTAAACATTGTAAGTGCGTATATGTGCGTATGTGTGCGAGAACCACACACAGGCTAACAATTTCTCACTCCCGGCACCCACCCAACCAACCACCCCACCCCCACCCCCCACACTTCCTTGCAACTCTGCTTTATCTTAACTGTCAACACCTGGCCTAAGCAGGAACCTCTCTCTATCTGTGAACTTTAATCTGGCCCTGCTAGGCAAACAGCGCCAGGCTCGGACAAGGAGAGCGATTAGTCTGTCACGTTGCCCTCCAGTGCTTCAGCGGGGAGAGGAGGAAACGAGGAAGGGAGAGGTCGGAAGAAAAAGAGCGAGATCGGGACGGAGGGGGATATATAAAGTTAGATACGGTGTGGTGAGGAAAAAAAGGAAAAAGAGACACAAAGACAGCGCAAAGGCTGAGAGAGCAGTATGGTGAGGAAAAAAAACGGAGATGGGGGTAAGACAGGGAGAGAGAGGAGGGAGGCGGGGAGGGGATGGGAGGGTTGTTTGAGATATAACACAGACGCTTTGCTGACCTGACAAGGCCACAGACCAGAGATATGCTGGTGAACTTCCACCCCCATCACGGGTGACTCAAGCTGAGCCATGCAAACACACCTGGGTGCCATACATCCAAACAAATATACTCAGTGTGCTTTAGTACAATGTAGAGTATGTTCAACTGCCCGTATGTTTACATAAGTGTGTGTTCTGGTGGTTCCATCTTATATAGTGTTCACACATCACAATAAAAAAAAGAAAAGCACCAAATTCAGATATGTATGTAATACTTTTTATTTTTTTCAAGACAAAATGGCTGAGTGAAGAGAATAATGCAGACAACAGCTGAAAATAGAGTGGCATCTCCATAACTGAAAAATAACAACAACAAAATCTGTAAGTTGAGCCAGAACTCATAAATGTTGGTCAATGACCTTTGGTCATCAAACAGAGAAATTAAGCCATCACAATTCATCAGGAGGGAGAAAAATGAACTGATCTGTTTTGCAGTGACTCTGTTCTGAACAGAGCGTGTGTGTGTGTGTATAGTCATAATAAATAATGTCGACCAATGCCGCAGGTCAACTTCAAGTTCAGTTCAGAACAAATAGCTTGAGAGTAAATACAGAACACAGGATGAAATCAGGCTGAAAACTTAAATGTACCTCAGTACCTTCAGCAATGATAACATGTACCAAACTTTTTTTCTTTCTATGATTTCAGTTATATTTAGAATATGCCTTGCATATGACATGTACCATATTTAAATTATAAAGCACCATGGTTCTTTTGGCAATGACAAAACAAAATTCAAAATAGAAAAAAAAAAACCTGCAGCAAAAAAAAAACAAAAAAAAAATGCTTTTCAGATTGATGTTGGATTGATTGCATATGACAAAAGGTCTTTTTCAAAAACAGCTGGAATGTTATCAGGTGGTACATGTTCAAGGACAGTAAAAAGTTGGCTACCGAGAAAACCCAACAATAGCTTGTATTACTGCATATAAAATGGCAGGAGAGAAAAATATATAAAACAAACTAAAAAGATATGTACAACCACCTGTTTTTACCTCATTGTGGTCACTCCAGCGGGACTGCCTGAAAAGGCCATCATATGACCTCTCACCCTTGGGGAACACCACAACATTTTATTTTTCAAAAACATACTTATTTTCAAGCATACAAATTATTCACACTATATTATCCTGCCAAATTAAGAAAATATACGGTGGCAGCTTGTTGGGATTTTTTTTTCACTACAGAAAAAAAGGGTACATTGAAACCTTTAAAGAGTACAGGCAAAACAGTTAAAAATACAGGCTCCAACATAAATACTATAAGTGCCTACACTAAGTGAACATTAATTTCAAATACCATTCTAAATACAGGAAAAAAGTAGACCATAAATGTGTTTTGAACATAGGAACTTACATGAGTGTGCATTTTCCTATGTGTTTTAAGTTCTCTCTATATATTTATATATCATAAATCTCTCCCCAATGCAAATTTTTGTTCAACCTGAAGACTTGTGTATAGTAAAGGCAAAAAAGATGAGAGACATGTTCATCACAATTCATTACATAGTGATCAAGTGCCGGATGTCACCAAGACAGAAAAGAGAAACAATAATAAACAATAAAAAAAAAAAAAAAAAAAATTAAATAAGGTTCTCCCCTAAAGATATCGTGTTACTTTTAAAAAATCAACAACACAATTTACTTATCTTTTTAAATCAAATTTGTAGAATTTTTATGTTTCTGTAATGAGCAGTATATTTCTATAGTTGGTATGAAGCAGGATGTTTTTATGGCAGTTCCTGCATTGATAATACCCCAAGAGCCAAACTGATGTTCAGTTCTCAGGAGGAGACATGGCTGGCGACAGTTTCTATTTCAACTCTTTTTTTCTCCTTTTCTCTTTTTTTTCTTTTTTGTTTTTTAACGCAAAGCAAATGACACCACACTAATCTGTCAGCATAAGAGCAAGTTTTCCCTTGAGTGTCCAACTGTAAACTGGGAAAATTGAACAGTGCACGTAGGTAGTCCCAGATCTGAAATCTGGTCCTCATTTTATACTCAACCACTGTACCTCCGATTAGAGAGACAGATACAGAATCCAAGGCAGAGTGACAAGTGCTATATCATCAACAACGACAGGGGGGGTGGAGATAAAGATACAACTACCACAATGAGGTCTAGAGCATGGTAACTTAAAAGAACACAAAATGTGTGTGAAGGGGTATTTTGTTTTTTTAAAAAAAGTTTGTTTTTTTTTAACTAAATTCAGGTTCTTTACTTTTGATTTGGACTTCCATTTAAGATAATTTCCAATGTGAGTTAATAAAAAAAAGTTTTCAGATTACTTAAGGGTTTCTAAGATCTAATGCGGTAAAGAGAATAAGCGCTATAAGGACATAAACATTTGAATTGTAGAGACACCTGGTCAACCCACTCCCCACCCCGCTATTCTGACCCTCCACCCACCCTTACCCTCATAACACCCAACCAAAACCCCCACCCTCACCCTCACCCAAAAAAATCTGTCTGGCTTAGAACAACTACAACCCACTCTGTGGTCTTCAAGTGGCTGCTGGCTACACTGCCTGCCTGGCTGACACTGAAGAAACATAATTCTGTGCTACTTACAAAAAAAAAAACCTGCAAACCTTTAATTTTCAAAGAAAATAAACACTCTGGAAAATTAAGAGCTTGACGTTGGTTTAAACGACTCGTCAGAGTACCCTCTCAGTATGGTACACATGTACCAGAAAATAATAAACACCTAAACCAAAAACTCTACACACCAAACTCCTACTACTTTTTTTAGCATGTAACATGCCAGTAAACAGAATCATAATCTGGAGAATAACAATATACATGAGTCAGGCAGATAAATGATTTACCAGAGATACACATAATCTTTTTTTTTTCTTTTTATGTTTTTGTTTCAGCTGGTTCCTTATGCTCTGCTAAGTCACAAAACGACAGGGTCGTGCAGGTGCTTGATGCAAGTACCTGCTTATTCTGTATGTGCACAAAAATGTCCTGTAATCTTCCATAGCTGAAACTCCGAGCTTATAGCAAAAAGGAGGATTAACTAATGCAGGTAAAATATCCAAGGCACTCTTTGTTGTCATTTCACACCATATTGTTAATTTCATTGCTGTTTGTAAAAGAAATATTTAATGGCGCTCGTGCCTAGCATTTCATAGGCAGCCCAATTTTTTACATATATATATCTCTTATCTCAATCTTGCATGGAAAATCTTTCACAAAGATCAGTTTTAAGTGTGACCCTGCTTGTCTTGATGTTTTGATAATATGACACTGTTCACTATGTTTGAACACAAAACTGTACATGATATGTAAAACAGTATGTACTGTATGCAGCATGGGTTCTCATAACTAACGTTTTTTTTATATTGAAGAAATCAAAAGTATCAACAGCAACACATGTACAACCAAACCCACCAGCCGAGGACAATTTTCTCTCTAAGTAGCCAAAACACACTGAGCATGCTGTCCAGTTACAAAAAATACAAAACGTGGAAATTATTGCACAATAGAAAGGCTCAAAAAGTTTTGCGTTTGATGCAATAGTATTGCCCCAATGATGGATCATGCATTCAGCTTTTTCCAGTCGGGGATTTTAACAGGGCTGTACTGTGTACTGGTGTCTAACCCTGTTGTCCTTTCCCCTCACTTATCGGCTAGTTAGCCAGGGTCGCTTTTTAGCCAGAGGAGCTGAGAGAGAGAGCTGCCAGCATGCTGCTCTTTGCCTACTCAGTCTTAATGTCATTAGCCAGAGGGCGGTCACTGTGCCACTTCTTCATGTGTTTCTCCAGAGTGCTGTATACACTGAAAGGCATGTGGCATATTTCACATTTGTACACGTCCTTGCCCATCTGTCCATGGGTCTTCATGTGGCGGGTGAGCTTTGAGCTCTGGGCGCACGCATAGCTGCACAGCTCACACTTGTAGGGCCTCTCTCCCGTGTGGCTGCGTCGGTGCACTGTCAAGTTGCTGCAGTTCTTGAACACCTTGCCACAAAACTCACAAGTGTCACTGCGGCGGCCGTCCTTGGAGCTCGGCCTGCCGTTCCCGCTGCCGCCGTGGGGGGTGCTGGCCCCGCTGCCGGTGCCACTGCGTCCTGAGGCGGCCCGTTCCCCATCCAGCTCCCCGGGCGGAGTGGAGAAGCGCAGGCTGCCGTTCTCTGACGAGTGCTCAGATGAGGAGGCAAAGGGCGATTGTCTGGAGTCCCCACCTGTAAAGTTGATGAAGGGGTCCTTGAGTTGTCGTGAGGCGGCGTAGCCGGCTAGCCATTGGGAGTAGACGTTCTCTGTGTTTGGGATGGTTGGCGTTGGGGGGTCGAGGTCCTTCTCCACCTTGATGCGCTTGGACAGGGGACTGAGGGAGCCTGGGCTGACCCCTCCGCCCAGCAGCTTCCGGGACAGGCTCTCGGTGGACAGAGGTCCCAGGCCGTTGATGGTAGTGGTGGTTCCATCATCTGCCCGATCAGACTCCATGGCCGAGTCCTCATCGCCAGGCTCCCGGGATGAGCTGCGGCGGCGTGGGTGCAGGGCCTCACTGTTCTGGTGGTGGCGGGCCCCTTCTAGCCGCAGGCTGAAACGGTAGTCATTCCTTCCCTCCTCTTCTCCCACTCCAGGCTTACTCTCAATTTCCTCCTCCTCCTCTTCTTCTTCCTCCTCCTCTTCTTCCTCTTCCTCTTCCTCTTCTTCCTCTTCCTCCTCCTCTTCCTCCTCCTCTTCTCCATTTTCAGGCATCAGGCCATTGTTCTCGCTCTTGAACTTGGCCACCACTGACTTGAGGGCATCTGTAGCACTGCCCATCAGCTCACTGGTACCAGGTTCGGGAGAGCTGGCAGTCGAGAGGCCGTCATCTGACTTGGCATTAAGCACCAACGACTTGCTCTGACAGTGTGTCTTCATGTGTCGTTTCAGTTTGCTGGCCTGGGTGCAGGCGTGGTTACAGAGGTGACACTTGAATGGCTTTTCCCCCGTGTGGCTACGCCGGTGAACAATTAGGTTGCTCTGGAACTTGAAGGTCTTCCCGCAGAACTCGCAAGATTTTGCCTTGAGAGGTGTGCCCGGCTGGATCGCGCTTGATACAGCATTGGGGGTGGAACGTGAGCCAGAGGGTGACTGAGAGGTGGAGAGGGGAGGTGTGGCTGAAAATGGAGGCTTAGAACCTGGCTGGAATGGCTGCAGCAGCCGTTGCATAGGGTTGGGCCTGTTAGGGGAGAGAGGCGGGGAAGCCCCGGTGGCGTTCCCAGCCAACTCACGTAGACGTCTAGAGAAGTCCATAGTCGGAGGGGGTTCTAGTGGCACTGAGTTGAGCCTCATCACCCTGTCAAAGGCGCTGGGATGGTGGGTTGCCAGAGCCAGGTCGTCAGGGCTGAGGTGGTGGCGTGGTGGTGGGCTGAACAGTGGCGGGGTCCGCGGGTAACGACCCTCACGAGGCGTGGACGCCGAATCCCGGCCAGACCCAGAGCCTGGCATCCTCAGGAGGCTGTAAGGACTGCCATCGGCTAAGTGGACAGCGTGGAGGGGAGGCTGGGAGGAGGCACAGTCACCCCCCATCCCGGGAGCTGCAGCAACACGGGGGGTGAGGGGGCTGCCAGGCTCGCTCTCCAGATAGATGCGGAAGCCGTGGGTGTTCTGGGCATGCTGGAGCAGGAACCAGGCACTGGTGAAGGGCTGCTTGCACGTGGTGCAGGTGTAACTGCTGGGCTCATCTTTATCTGACAAAAAAGAGGACACACAGAGAGAGAAAATTTTAATCAACCTGATAAAATGATGAAAGGACAAGAACAAGTAATGCAGAATCACTGTAAGATGTGACGGTGAGGTTTTAAAATACATAGCAAAATGTTCAATATGATCATCAACACCTGAGAGAACGTGTCAGAATTTAGCAGCAAACCCATTTCATTTTTTGAACTGAGAGTTCACTGCTACTTTTTACATTTTTCAGCATTGTCGAAATATGCCCCGTTGTGCATGACATAACCAGTTATTTCTGGCCAAAATGACTGTGGCTGGATAGAGGCTTTAAAAAAGATTTTCAAAATCTTGGAATGGAATGGAATAATTGGATGAAAATTATTTTAACATAGAGAATAAAGCTCTTTTTTACTTTTGTGTTACCTGACTCACACCACGTGATGCATTTGTAAAATTGCTATCAGAAAACCTGACATCCTGATCTATAACATATGTGAAGGATTAAATATGCATTTTAGAATTCTGTCAAGCCAGCATTAACTTCCAGGGAGCGCACTTAACAAAAGAATAAATAAAACAACAATGAGAGACATCTCAGGCAGCAAATACACAATTTACACAGCTGAGAAGACAGAGGAATATTTCAAACAATAATTGACTTTCAATAGCACTTGCACACTGACCTGAGATTTGCCTGACAATGCACGCCTAATCTCGTTAAACGCACTCATCTCCCCTCCAATGCCTTGTTTACAGAATTAGCAAGGCTAAAGTGGGACATGTATCTGATGCTGCATATTAACGCTGAATACAAATAAGAGGTCACATGTTAATAAATTGTACCAGCGTTTATCACAAAAAACACACATTCAAAAGAAGCAAAGGGGAAAATTGTGTATGTGTTTGTGCGTGGGTGGGGAGGCTTCTATGAAAATGCATTTCATGCATTACTTTTCTATTTCTGATATTTCATGCTTTATGGATTTATTTAAATCCTCTCAGGTGAATAGAAAAGGAGAAGAAGGGGAAAGCAGAAGTGAGAGATATGCAAAATAAGAAGCATCCGCCACTTGCAAATGTGCTCCCTCTTTCATCTTTTGGCTTTCTTATCCTTTCTTGTCTTTTTTCTTTTTTTCACTGGAGGGCATTTTTCTGAAGTCATTTGCAGACACTGAACCCAAAGCCATAGCCATACTGTGCTGGAGAGGGAGGAAGGAAGATAGGCCGAGTGTGTGTTGCATTCTGCGACTATGAGTGATTCCTAAGATGGTGGATGGACAGTCTTGCATGTTTTAAAGCCTGCTGTGGCTGAGAGACAAAGGGGTGAAGAAGGGGCAGAAAGAGAGGAACGGCTGCAGAGAGAAAAGAGGGATGTTGTGGATGAGCAATAGAGGGAACAGATTGGCGTTTTGTGGTTCTTCTTTCTATCTCATGTGTCCACGGCCACCGTGGCCCCCTCTGAACAATCTCACTTAAAGACCAGAACACGGCATGAAATGTGCACCCAATCAAACCTACACGCAAACCTTTTTCTCTTGACTGAAAAGAGTTGGAAGGGGGGTATACTGGTAAATTATGGATCATTACAATCTGCAAAAATTACAGTTAATTGCTGCCACCTGCAAGGGGCTTTGACCCACTATGGAATTTTTCCATCATAAAAAAGCCATTTGCCCATACACGTTTTTGCTCCCTCTCTCATAAGCACAAATAAAATGTGCCCATTACATTGGTTTGGCTATATGCATGTTTCCTGATTATGTGTGTTTTTATGGCTTTAAATAGAAAGGCCCATATCACTCGTAAAACGGTTGCAATAACCTGGCTTCTCCTGCTCACTTTGCTTTGATTTGCAGCCTATACGCACTTCCCTCTCCTAATGTGTGAGCAGACAGTGTGTATGCATGAGGAGGAAAATGAATTTTCTGTTGTTCTGAAGGACGAGATGGGGGGGGGGGGCGGGGGGGCGGCTCGAATGTCGCCTTCTCCTCTGAGATACAGCCACGTCCATCAGAGGGAAAGAAAGCACTGAGGGAGTGAAGTAAGGAGGCAGGGAAAAGGGAAAGGGAGTGAAGGAGGGAGAGAAGTGTGGCGTGAAGGGGACATTCCTAATGACAACCCACCACATTTCTGAAGGACACGAGAGCCACAACACAGCACTTCAAAGGCAGTAGTCAATTAATTTTCTTATGTATCAAAAACAGCATGCCTTGTGCTGTGCAATCACGAGCCCATCTATGAGCATTTGACAAACAGTGCTCATGCCACAAGCAGTGATGATAATTGTTATTCCCATGCAAGCAGTGGACATGTTGATGGGCATCAACAAGCCAGACCAATGCATGCCCAGATTCACAACAATGACAGAGAAGATACCTAAATAAGCCCACTATTGTCCTTAATAGCTGTCCTCAAAGGGATGGAAGGACAGTTATTCAAAAGGAGAAAAGACATTCTGACAAGGCGTTTGATGGCCTTGAAGGTTTGTTTTTTTTTCTAGTATAGAGGAGCAGAGAACTGTGGGAGGGAGGACGGATGATCTTATAAACGAGTCTGTCCTCTAATGGAATAAAGGAGAGCTCCCTCTCACTCTCTGCGTCTGTTTCTCTCTTTCCAGTGACTCTAAGTCTGTGGTGAGTTAGGGCTGGAGAGCAGGACAGCCGGGGCTAATGCTGGATCGCCAGGTCCCTTTGAAATAGGATCAGCAGAGAGGAGAAATCACACTGACAACCCCTTAGCTGCCATTTCATGGCAGGGGCTGAATGAGGGAGACTTTAGGGGAGAGAGAGAAGACAGAAAAGCAAATAGGAAGAAGTGAGAGAGAGCAGAGGGATCAGGAGCAGAAAAGTAGGAGAACGATAATCAGAAAAAAAGAGGACTATACTGTAAGAACTATAGAGTGCAGAGCACAGTCACAGGACAGTCAAAGGAAGAGAAAAGGCGTTGGTAGAGTGGGGAGTGGGGGGTTAACAACTCCTTCAAAGCCATTTCAGCACATTGCAACACAAAGCAGGGGGAGGCTATTACTGTGTCTAACGGACATAGTGTGCTGCTATCAGGCCGAGAATATGATCCAGGGCTCACGCTAAAAGAACCAGACCCGACTGACACAAGGGCAGAGGGGGAAATCGCGGGACCTCAGACAGCAGATACGGTCTCCTGTAGCTGCTGACACCACATTCACACCAGTGTCCCAGACAACAGCGTTGACCAGACAAAGAAATACACACAAGCAAATCTAGGAGGCTGAGGCTTCATGTGCACTTTGCTCATGCAGATTGCTCTATTGTTAGTGACCCAACCCCCAAACCCAGACTCACATGCACACACTCCCTCAGTCACCACACACACAGTAACCATACCACCCCCTTCTGCCTTTATCCGTTCGGCCACAATCACAGCCACAAACAAAAACAAACAAAATAATGGACACCAAGAGAACCATGACCTTAACCCACTGTCACCACCTGTCTCTTCCTCCCCTCATCTCTCACCTGAACCCACCATCCATCTACCTGCTCCCTCAAACTTTTCAGCCACAAAAGTTAGCAGACTTGGCTTGACCTCCTTTTTTTTTTTGTTTTGTTTTGTCCTTGACCAACCTTGATAGTGGGCTCAGGCCGTACCGGTGTGACCACGCAGCTCTCACTGATATTGGTCATTTAGCTAATGGAGGAGGGAGCTAACAGGATTAGCTTGCAGGCCATCCAAAAGGAGAAGGAGGAGGAGGAGGAGGAGGAGGAGGAAGGAAAAGAGACAGGAGACATGAGGGGGACACAGTGTGTCACTGCCATTTCCCAAAGTTATCAGTCCAGAGCACTCACTCACACACACACACACACACATACACACACCTGAAAAGTGATTATGCTAATAGCAGGTCTTTGCCAATATTCATAAGTGTTTATAGGTGTTGGAGTGAGTGCCTTGGGAAGACGGAGGGTTGTCAATACAGTGCCTCTTAAGAGTGCCTCAGCCGTAACTGGCGTTAATGTGATTACTACTCTGTTTATGTCATTAGGGTATTCACAGTCAGGGATTGGACAGGGGTGAAGGGTGAAGCAGGAGAGTAGAGGAGAGGCTCCCATTAGAGCTCTTCCTCAGTGTCTTGCATTTTCTAAATTCACTGTCTTGTACATGACTTTCAGCTGACTTAGCTGGTGAAGGCCTTAGTAGAAATAAATTGTGGACAAATGAACTATAATTATTCATCACCTTTAAAATTTGGGTGTTTGTGTGGGGTGTCTCTTACATGTTATCACCCAAAGATGCTTTATCTGTCTCTGGATCCGTTTGTATTTGTGAAAATACCTGATAGAGCAGCTGGCTGGCCTTGACCTTCCTCCTGACTTCTCTATCTCTCTCTGTTTGTCTGTGTTTCTCTGCCACAGCCACACACACACACACACACACACACACACACAGACACACACGCACGCACTCACACAGGCACATACACTCACTTCTTTGTCCCGGGCCAGACTTGTTGTGGTGCGCTGAGCCACTGGCCAGAGACAAAAGGCTTGTTTGACCAACACTTGTTCCTGAGACAAAGCCGGATGCAGGAAATACGGTTTACTAAACAGAAAGCCAGCCAGGGAATAGAACAGGCCTAAATCCCAGCCTTTTACAAGTCCGATGTGGACCAGGGCCCTGCAATGCTGGCTGGTGTCGGAGTCACACATTACACAATTGGGAGAAGCTAACCACGAACCACTGCACACATCATATATGGAGGAGAAGCAAAAAGAAGGAGAAATAGATAGAGGCATAATGGAGAGCTAAGAGAGCAAAAGACGGAGGAAAGCGAGAGGTACACTGGGAGAAGAAAAGCCTAGCTGGCATGAACAAGCAAGGAGGGGGGGGGCAGATCTCCAGATAAAGATGCATGGTGGTCTTTGAGGGCCTGTGCCCAGTATAAAGTAATCTGCTGGCTGTGGCTTTGTCTCCAATCAGACTTTCACACTTCTTACCTTTCCTGTCCCCCTCTCCTTCTCCTGAAAGTTGATAAGAGCAACAGTGGAACTGAGGCGTCTCTGAGACACTAAGAAACCATTATGGACAGATGGCACCCACACAGAGGCCAATGAATGCATGCACCATACACAATAGACAAATGTGTGTGTGCGTGTGTGCTTGGGCAGTCAGTGTGTTTTTCATATGCATGTGCTTTTGCATGCGTGTGAATGTTTCCTTAATGGAAATGCATGCTCATTGTTAGCGAGTATGACCACATGACTGTGTCCACATGTATGCATGCATCGCATGTGTATGTGAACATTTATATGCAACACACTGACCACAGTCATTTTAAAATTAGAATCTCTCTGCGTTGTCTGATTCCCCATGTAACCTTACTCCCTTTGATCTTTTCTCAGTTGAACTGTGTTTGAACTGACCATCCACCCACCCATCCATCCGTCCATCTCTCTCTCTGTATCCCTCTATCTGTCCATCTATTCGTCCATTCCCACTAAGCCCAGCTGAACAGCTTTCGTGCATGGGTGCGGCTGGGTCCGGCAGACCTTATAATAGGCTGGGCCAGCCGTGTCTCTGATGCAGATCATTATTTGCTCTCTGCTTACTAGCGACGGTGGGAGGCCGCACTCTGTTGTTTCTCATCCCAGCTCTAATGGTACAGTGAAAAGACCTCTGGGCTTCTTAGCTTAACCAGTCTAATTAAATGGACCATCGCTTATGTAAGCATCCGCAGAGATTATTTATTGAGTTGGGATCCGCTTCACAGGATCAAACTGCCGTCAACAAAAGACAGCGCTCAGTGGAGTAGGTATTAAATAAAGGAGTGGAATCAAAGAAACTGCAAACTGCCAAGTGTCAGTTTAAGCACACATATCCAGGTACATAAGAAGACTTAATCAAGCAGGAGTATTTTTGGACTCGGGCAATATCCCAGATGGGCAAGGAGTCTCAGAGCACTTCAGAGGGGAAATGTGAAAAGTGTTCTGTCAAAGAAAAGATATGTCTCAATAAACTGCAGCTCAGGGGGAGGAGAGGAGAGTAAAATAGGCTAATGAAGAATATAACTGAATATAATAGAATTCAATGGAATACAATACAAGAGCAGAATGCATGGATATTTTCGCCTTTTTTTCAACTTTCACAATGCAGCATTCAGATGAGAGCATCTGCTGTCTTTCCGTACAAGCATCATCCCTGTTTGAAGTGCACAGACAAGATAGCCTCCGTAAGACATGAGGCCAGCAGCCTGAGCTTCACTATCTCTGCATAGCTCAGCTTATGACAGGCTGGCGTCCCCGCAGAAAGGATGGAGGGGGACCAGGGAGGTCGACTAGCTGCACATTTCTGCATAAATCTCCAGATAGATAGCATCAGGAGAGGAGAAACAGGGGAGGGAGGCAGGCAAGCAGCGAGGGATGATAAGGCCCCCGGGGCAGGGCATTCGACACTGTCAAAACTGTTTCGTCTAAGGCTATTGGACGAGTGGAGCGCGTTATGAGCCTGCATACCATTTGCCAGGACGTGATTCGGCTTCACCGGAGCATACAGGGCCCTGTATCTGACCTCCTCGCCCCCCCCTCCACCCTCCCCCTCTTCAGGCTTCACAGACATGCAGATAGATGGACAGAGTAGCACAAACACCACATGGAAAAAGACTATGCAGAAGAAATGAGTGCATTAAAACACAGCTTACGAAAAAGCTTTGATTATCTACAGCCTTACTGGTGAATATTTGAGTGAGATGAGCAAAGGCCAACGTGTCAGCGGTTTAAACATTGTCTATTTCATTTGACAAGCTTAGGGGTTAGGAAAAAAATCTTAACATATGTCAAACTCTAATATCAATAGGGAGCAGGAGTGACAGATGAAAGCTCACAGACAGTAATAAGACTGAAACTTGCACAGACATTTTCTAAATGCTACAAAATGATGGCTTAACACAAAAAGGCCTGGTATATAGAGCAAAAAAAAGTGAAACACTGCTAAACACTAGTTTTGTTTTATCGTTGTTGCTGTTTCGTTTATTTTTTCCTACACTTAATTTACATTTGCAGTCAAAATCAGGATTCACATACACAGCATACACTCTAGATGAACTTGCACAATGCAACGTGTACATGGACACATAAAGCATACATGTACACACACACACACACACATATATATATATATAATATATATATAGCAACATATTCACAGTTGAACTGAAAACTGAAATAAATAAAAAAGTTAAAAAAAATAGAAAACTCTGAAGCGCTATTAAGCCTACTGTGTTGAATGACAGACAGTGCTGAAAGAGAGGAGGGTGGTGTGAGAGAGTGAGAGAGAAAGAGAGCAACTGAGCCAGAGAGAGAAAGAGTGAGGAAAAGTTGAAGAGGAGAAGTGGGCAGTGAGGGTTAGAGACTTCGCCTGAACTACAGGCACAGACCTGCAGTCAGGGTATCTGAGCTGATGGAAGTCCAGACACACACACACACACACAGTCTGTCTGGACTGAGTAAACACTTCAGAGTCTGGAGGATAGAGTCATTCCCTCTCCCTCCTGCTCTCCGTCCCCCATGCAGCCTGCATGCTCCTTCGTCACTCCTCCTTCCATCATGCTATTTCCTTAACACGGTCTGATGACAGCACTGTGAGAGGTTAAAGTGGGTCTGTCTTTCACAATCATGCACACACACATACACATGAACACAGTATCCTTTTTCTTGTACCTCTAAAATACTCTATGCTTGGCCTATAACACACACAACACACTCACATAGTTTCTCTAAATCCTTCTTTTCTTAAGCTCAAAGGGACGCCACCTTTGGCCGTCAAACACCTGTGCTATGATACACTTCTCATCTTCTCAACCCACTCATTTAGTGCCAGATCTCAAAATCCATCCGTCAGGCCAGTGTGTACAAGTCTTTCTTTTTTCTCCTACCTTTTGCCTAAGGTGCTCCGTCACTGTAAATAATATTTCCAGAGAAAATGAGAAACGAAGAACAGGCAGGCAAAGGGAAAAAGAGACGAGGCGAAGCAGTTACAGATACTCATCGTTATCTTAAGTCTCTGCGGGACAGAACTGTGGGTGGAGCAGTTTGAGGGTCTGTGCATCTTGGGGTTCCAGATGCACTCAGATTGCCAGTAAAATACCACATTTTCATGCCATGGCATTGAACTGGAAATGGGGAACTGTTAGGAAACACAGTTACTACTAATGTTGACCTCAGTTGTTTGTTCCTGAACACGCTCGCAGTAGGCCCAGAAGCTCTCAAGCATGGGCCATCATTTAGATACCAGTGAACAAGGGCCGTTTTAAAACATGCAGTTATTTTTCACCCTGTCCTACCACCTCAGGGTGAGAGGACCAGGGCATGTGAGCTTGGGCCAACCATAGCAGCTCGTTATGCATACGAGCCTGAAGGCATTGTGGAGGGACATGGCACTTTAAAACAAGAGGGCCAGTGTGTTGGACTGTCCCGTGGCCCGGAGCTGTGGAGGCTGAGGATTTAACACGCGTCCCATCTGGTGTGTGTGACTGTGCACACGGTGGTCGAGTGGTTAAGGAAGCATCAATAGCCGGACTCTTTAGATCTTGGGGTCAGATGTAGCTCGCAAATCCATTTTCCTTAGAAATGTAAAAGTGGGAAGCAGAGAGAGTTATGTGGGTACATGTGGTGACCGCAGAACTGAAGTATGGACTTTGGATGAAAACTGATTCTATCACAAGTTCAGTCTATTTTTTTATGTTCATATCACACATCCTCATTTCACCAAGTTAAATTCACTGTAATGTCATCACTAGTAAAGCTAAAAGATATGAAGTTCACTGCTCCTGTAATAAGGACACAGCCACTAACAGTGGGATCTCAATGCCCCAGCCCAACACTATCCCTTCATCCAACCCTCCATTCCCCGTTCCATTATTAATTCATTGAGGAGAAAACAGTGCTGGGCTACTTCTCAACCCAGGCGCTTTCCAAACCCTGATTAAAATTGCAAAATGGCCTCCTGTTCAGCCCTATTTCAGATCCTTCAAGACATTCTGACAGAAGCAGAAAGAGACGGGGCAGAGGAAGTGGTCAGATATTCAAAGTGACCTGTTCAGTACTAGAACCTGACACTTGGATTACTCTAGAAGCTTTATACCAAATGCTGCCACACCTTTATGACACGTTATTTTGGACGAATACCCCACAAAAATAGTTGCCAAATGTAATGAGTCAAGGTTGGACTGTACATTACGAGGACAGAGTATTCTTTCCCAATGACACAAGACTATACTGTACATGCCAGAGAAAAGACTATGAGGTTAGAATAGGGTGAAGGCAGCCAGTTAATACCTACATGTAACGTTTACCATCAATAACAATCCATAAGATGGATGGGCCATATGCTTGGCAACGGCAGGCCACACTCCACACAATTCTTCATCTCCGAGGCTTGCCGTACCAGATTCCTGCTTACTAATTGAAGACATGTGGTCTAATCAGCCACCATAGTGATGCATGAGAGGCGGATAAAATGGTGGACAATAGGACAGGGTGGCGAGCCCTAGGAGAAAAAAATCTGTATTTATATTGGTGATACGTTTAACTTTGTGGCACCGTACGTTTTTCTAAGGATAATTTGAAATTATAGTTAACACAGCTATACCAGTGTCTTTTCAGTTACATCCTGCACATACAGACACACAGACACACACACACACACACTGTCACTGGCCTGTTAAAATACAGCATGTGGACCCTTCCGCTTATTCTCCCTAGAGGTGTGTCAGGAACATGCATAAGTCCAAGCAGTAGCGAGCGTGATATTAATTAAGGTAGCCAACCTGTAGGTTCCTTTGTGCCCAGCTGTAGAGCATAAATCAGGCTTTTAACGAGGCTAGGGCCCTAAGATCTCAAACCGTGCTGGAATGCTACCTGCACAGCCATGCCAAAAATCTGTCTGGGTCTAGGGCTCCTATAGATCACTATGTTTATAAGGGGGGCTATAGCGACCTACCCTGGGGAGGGAAGGAGGGCGGGCAGAGCAGAGCGGCAGAAAAGGAGGGTGGCAAAAGGGGGGCATGAGCTATTTCTATTGGGTCATTAGATTTAAGTAAGCATGTGTGGTGTTGGTGTGTAAGCGTGCAAGTTTGCATGCGTGCAGCACCACAACAAATTCTCCTGCTTTTATGAGGATGCTTATGTAAAAAGCAATGGTAACTACTGCAAAAATAATAAGACAGATGGAGCTAAAAAGTGAAGAGTGAGATAAAGACTAAAGACAGAGAAGGAGGACTGTAGTAACAGGTACAAACTTCTCCAGTGAATCAGCAAAGCTCGGGGAATCATCAGCTAAAAAGCAACAATAAATTCCTTTTCTTACCCTCAAGACATAGTTAATAAATGTCTGAGAGGAACTTTCAAATGAGTTTTTAGACCCATGAAAAAAACTGATGAGCAGGATATGTGAAGAAAGCCTGTGTGCCTTTGGTGACAGAAGGATTTATTCACAGACAGCTGCAGGACAGGACACACGCATGGAGAGACTGACTGACTGGCTGACTGGTTGAACAGCAGGCAGGCTGAGTCCACCTCCAAGCCATCGTTTCTGCACAGAAAAGGGTCCATGAACTCAGGCATTCCACGACAGGCAGTGGCAAGATATACGTTATACACACATACAACCGATACACAGGCATGATGCAAATGCACACACGTTTTATGAAGGCTAGAACCTAATATGTAACTATGCAAACGGGTCAGAACTCTGCTAAAGAAATGTCTTAAGCTATAGTACAGCAGTAATTTCCAATGCAATGCCTACGCTCCCAGAAAGCGTACCAGCTAACCAACCGTACATAAATAAGTCAGTGTGGAAGTGCGGAAATTTGGATTAATGGCTGATCAGGGGATGGGTAGAGCTGGTTTCTCAGGCTGCACTACCTGAGATTTATGGGCCAGATGTTTGTGCCATTGCTTCTCTAACAGACTATAAAACTTCATTTACAGAAGGCAACAGTGGAGTCTCAACGTAAAGCGCCGCCAACATGCTAAAATTGTGCTGCGCCGATGCAAATGTCAGCTTCAAATAATTAAAAAATGTAATTAACAAACAGCTTTCATTACTGAGAAATCTTGTACACTCCTGCAGTTTTCTCTTTCCCTCTCTCTTTTGCTTTTCTCTCCCTTTTCTCTCATGTCACTTAGACAATGACAGCCCTGACAGGAATGTAACTCCACTCCCTGCCAACATGAACTCAGGTTCTCAAGATCCACCCTGTCATTTCAAGGGGGCTGACAACCTCTGACTGACGCAGGGGTTGCTGGGGCGTTGACCCTGGTGGACTGCTTCTGTTGCATTCCGAGAAATGAACTTTGTGAATTTGCGCAAGGTCAAACTGTAAAGATCATATATGCTCATTCCATGCATGTCCAGCTGATGGTGTAGGCCTGCAGAAAGTCCCGGGAGGGGAAAGTGCCTGACAATGACCTGATCCAACGGCTATCTCATGTACCTTTGACACCAACGTATAGATATATAAAGACATGAAAAAATATGTTTGCTCTTAAAACACATGGCCTTTATTGCTCTCGTCAGGTTTCATCACCTTTGTGGTACACAGAGGAGTAGCTGATGAAAAGAGGAATTAAGGGCAGTGAAAGAACAAGGATATTATCTGAAGAGGAAGGGGTGTAGTTGAAGGGTGTCAAGAATGGCGTAAAAAACTGTGGAGAGGAGAAGAAGGGAAAAACAAAAGAGTGGTGGACAGCTTTACACTGCAGCACCCCATTCTAGATTACATTAGTGGCAGCTGCTTCCTTTGTGTGGTTTTATGGCCTGGCCCCAAGAAAAAGCTGCTAAAATTTCATTTAATCTGCTGCAGAAACTCAAGTGTCTGTCAGCCACTCAAACAAGGGGGCCTAAAAGCACTATGCTCTCAGATAACTGAGGCAAAATAATGCTAATAATATCTCTCTCCGTGGCCATACAGGCAGACATTTTGTGTAACCAAAGAGGACTTGCCTGTGCTGCCGGTGCATGGGAAACTGGCCCTGCTCTCGCAGTCCAAGGGCAGGCCTTTAATGGCCGGTGAGGGAGCCAGACAACGTCCCCCTTTTTCCCCGCTTTTCTCCCCCCTTTATCTCCACCTCCTGTTCATCCTTCCAAGTCATTAGCTTATGTTAATCGCTAAAACTACCAAGAGTGACCCCCAATTTCATTTAGTATGCCACTACACTTAACAGCAGATGACAACGCAGCTGCTACAACGGATTTATTAAGGTAAAATAACTATGACTGAGCTTATATTTTGTGCTAATTTAGTCACCCACACTCTCAGACTTTGACACATACAGTGTGTGAGCAGATAAAATCTAATTATCATTCAAATTATTTTTGTTTACAAGAAAAAAACAAATAGCCTTAATTTAAAAAATCTAAAAAATCTAAACCCTTTCTGCAAATTCAACACTCTTTTCCTTTCATTGTGGACAATAAATTTGTTTAACTGCTTGGTAAGAACAATATCTTCACCCTGCAAACTCTGGAAGAAGTTTGCCAAATTACTTTTGCCAAAAGTTTAAGTCTATAAAATGGTCCAAAATCTAATAGAATCTAAACCATAATTAAACAAGCTATGAACAAAAAGTGGAAATGCCCATATAATCCTTTATAGCCCAACTGCCTACTCAATATCCTGCTCCTAAAGACGCAGATACTAAACATAAATACACAAAGAAGCCCCATAACAGTTTTGCTGGTTGTGTTAGCCTGAAACAGGGATGGAGTTTTGACAGCAGTGGTAACTGACAGAAAGCAGCAGCGCAGGCAGCGGTTAGGGGCAGCTTCCTTCCTGGGCTTTGGGTTCACAAAGCGACATGTCCACATACGTCCATATACATTTTGTTCAGATAAACCGGGGGGGTATTTTGTCATGTGATGCCACAGTTGAAACTTAAGGCAAGAAGAGGAGGAAGAGGAGTAGGAGGAGATGCAAGGGGCCACGTTACTCCGACCTCTTTGAAAGTAAGATGGCAGGAGGGAGGAGAACTAAGGACATTCAGAGGAGAAAAAGGAGAGTGAAAGGACACAGGCCCAAGCAGAGATAGAGGCAGAAGAAGCCTGTTCGGACAAGATCTCCTCTCTCTCTGTTTGAATGGGGCAAATCACAGATGACGAAAGTAAGCCTGTCACTCCATGTCCCACAAGAGCAGGTCTCACATGCGCACCGCTCATCCTCTCAGGTTTGGCTAAGGCTTAAGAGACTGACACCGCTGTGTGAAGATAATGACAATGAAGCATGTGGCCACCACATAAATGGAAAGAGTATGAAGCTTTCTCCTAGTCTAGTTTTTCCTCTTTACTGTCAAATTCCCACAATTCTTAAAATTACAGAAATACTTTGAGTTTTGCTACATATTACCAGTGCTAAAACTTCTAGTTTGACTTCAGGTACAAGTTATTCTGTGGCTAAGAGCAACTAAATAATGTCACCTAAGTTTTTTTTTTTTTTTTTTTTTTTTTTTAATTTTCTTGCCAAGACATGAAGAGAAGATTGATACCACTCTGATGTCTGTAGGTTAGTGTGTTTTTAAAGGAATCTGGCAACCTTACAATAAGGGGAGCGGTTTCAAGTCTTTATGCTAAGCTAAGCTAACTCTCTGCTGGCTGAATCCTGAATCAAAGCAGTATCTCACCAAGAAAGCGAATAAGCATATTTCCCAAAATGTTGAACTATTCCTGCAATCTCCTGCTTCCTCCACTAACAGTGGTCAGTTTAATCAAAAAGATGCTAGGGTGCAATGGGCAAAGAAACTGAGCTGATTTTAACTTGAACTGCTCAGAGGAGGCTATAAAAAACAGCACTTTGAAATCATTGAGAATAATTTAGGAAAAAAAAAACTTGCTGGCTCAGAAAAAATATGCTAATGGACATTCACCCTTACCTTTTCCATGTAAAACAGTGTTTACAACAGGCAACTAAAAGAAGAAAGAAAAAAAAGAAAGAGAGAAAAAGGAAAAGCAACACAGAGGCACAAATGAGTGCTAATGAAGACATAGCAAGCTGTAGAGGGGGGAAGGCGGAAGAGATGGGCGAGGGCAAATTAACCTTTTTAATTGGAGAGTGGTAGCCCTCTTTGGACCCTGCAGTTGGATCCAGAGTGCTGACAGATGATGAGAGGGAAATGGCAGGCCTATTACAGGCAATCTGGCCCTGCAACTTGGCAGACCGCAGCAGTACCAGAGCCTGGGGAGAACAGGGCATGTCCAGCATGGAAAGCACTCCCTGCCAGACCGCTTGCTGGCAGAGAAGGGCTTGCCTCAATAAAGGTATAAATAGAGAATGGTTATCTTGGCACTTTGAACCATGGGGTAAAGGGTTGTCATAAGGGAGTCTGGTTTCTCGTCTGATAACAAAATACTACCTGGTCAAGAAAAAGGAGAAGGGCTTTGCTTTAATGAAAGAGAGAGAACCAGTCTGACAGGTATGAGCGAGGAGAAGGGCCAAGGGAGGGAGGTGTGAGGGTGAAGAAATGCACACCGAAAAATTCACACACCATTTGGGTTCACATGATATGTACTCATGCACACACCCATTTTCAAGCCCAAGACATCTGCCCCGGTGTTCACCAAGGAGCCAGATGCAAGAAAAAGACATCAGAGAGGATGACTTCCTGTCTGTCTGTGTCTGGATGCAAGAGCCATGTTTATGTCTGGGGATACAAGAAAAACAAACATCAAGGTCAGAGAAGCTGGAGTCTGTCCAAGCAATAGATAGCCCTTTCTTAACAGGGCTGCAGGCCTGTTTTAACATACGGCCCCAGGGGGACACCAGGATTTAGACAGAACCCTTAGGCAGGATTTCGTATTGAATATCAGGACCCTTACACTGTTAGAGCTGCTTCACAAGCTGAAAGCTTTACACCTGACGTCTGCAAGTGTTGTAAGTAAATAGCACGTATGGTGTCAGGGTAAAAAGATATCTTTTCCAAATCTGATCTGATATTCTTTTTTACATACATATCATTGAGCAAATTGCATGTTCTTGACACTCAGAGACAACTATCTAATCCACTGTGTCACTGTCCAGGAGACAGTTGATGTAAACATAATCCTGACGCCTGGTGTTTAATGCTGACCCCATTAGCCAGACGTCCATGGACATCTCTACAGCAGGTCAACACTGCTAAGACAAAGAATCACCAATCCTTACCTCTGCCAACTGCCCCTCCCCTGAGTCTCTTGTCAGTCCATCTCTCAATCCACACCTTCCCTTGTCTCTCTCTTTGTCCATCTGTCTTGCATTATGTATTATAATGCATCTAAAACAAGGCACAGACAACACGGCAGACCCCACTGGATTGCTTTTAATTGCGTCATACAAAGCCATTCAAGAGATGAGACAATTAAGTGTGTGAGTCTCACATTCTTCACATGCATGTATGCCTGTGTGCAGGCATATACACACACACATGCGTAACCACACTGATACTGTGGTCCTCCGTCAGCATCCTCTGCGTGCATCTCATGCACACACACTCTCACTTGCAAATTTCTCCCTCACTCTCTCCGTCTTTGTATCTGTCTCTGTCCCTAAACACACACACACACACACACACACACACCAGACACATGGCCGAAGAGAGCAGACTACCATCTGGGAGTAGTGGCCGGCTTTGTCTGGGTGGTGGTGGTGGTGGCGGGGGGTGCCAACATGACCCCCCCCCCAACACACACACACACACACTCTCACACATAAACTATACACACAGCCCTTGCAACAGCCCCCGTCACCCTCCCTATCCAACTGCTCTAAGTGTGAGAGCTCTTCTCATACAATCTGCACATATACATATGCAAATTTGCAGGGGGCATTATAAAAACAGCCATCATCACACACACACACACACACACACACACACACACACACACACACATGCACATAGAAGCGAGATATTTAGTTGGCTTCGGCACCAAAGTAGCCACGCAAGAGTTCTGGAAAAGAAAACATGTTTCTGAGAAATAGAGCAAGAGCTAGAAGGCTGGAAGAAAGAGAGGAAGATGAAAAGAAGTACCTTCTTTATAAATAACAAATTAATGTGAGCATGTGTGAAATACATGCAAATGGGATTGCATGCATTTACATAGGGACACACATAAACACATGCGCACACTGACACGCAAACATACATTATCCATGTTTGCCCCGCAGCATGCATGTTATGTGGATTTTTACATAAAACCTCACTCTGTCAATTGACACAGGATGTAACACAACTGTCCTTATGTTCCACATCACATCTGACACACAAGTGATCAGTGCCAACTTTTGATATCTGACACTTTCTTATGTCTGGCTCTAGTTTATCACATATTTACATTAATAAGCTTGTACCAGATTTTAAAGAATCAAAGAAAATGAATAATATGAAGATATCTAATACACAAGGAATTTATTTCTATGTGGCTGCACTTGAACTTTAAGTCTTTTGTCTTGCATCCATTTGTCATAATCAGAAACCACGAGGCCCTGAGTGAGGACGCGAGGGAGAGAAACCAGTCATACAGAAAGAGAGAGAGAGACACCTGCGAGGCTAGCTGGAAAGGCGTCACCTAACCCACTGCTATTCTCACAAAAACTTCATCATGTCTTTACACTTGACCTTTCACACAAGCTTTTAACAAATTACTTTTCTCTCCTCTGCAGTTCACGCTTACTTCGATGAACACATTTTTGTAAGCATGTGCAATGGTCAAAACTGTATTAACATTAAAATCAGTCACAGAAACAGCTTCATCAAGATGACAGACAAATGATAGCTGCAGCCTAAAAAGGAGGACTCAAATTAATAAATTCTACAGTCCTACAGCGATAAAATCTCAGTTCCTTGAGTTCCTTAGATGTTCATGATGTGACAGAGCTTTCTGATCTGCCATCTTGAGGCAGAGTTTGTGTGTGAGCTGAAAGCATTTGAAGTGGAATAGTGAACAGCCTGCTCTCAAAACTCAAGGGACACATCCGAGTCGTAATTAGGGGAGAGGAGCTGCGTCCATATTTTATGGCGTTCGCAGACACAAACACACTCACAGACATAATTTCCATTACCGCCACATGTGTACGTGTATCATATATGGATCCGTGGATATATTAATGCATGTACAAGCTGACACAGATAGAGGGTTTCTTGCCCACACGGCACAACAGTCCATTATGTACATCTTCCATATCAAATTCTCTCCCCCAGTTTTCACCACTCTCATGTTTGCTGTAATGTTTTCAGTACACAATAGCAGCAGTGGTGTTAAGCTCATGTTGCCCCATCAAGAGCAGAGCACCAACAACAACCAAACACTTTTCCCTCCTCTTCCCACCCTGTTTACGACCGGATCCATTCGTCTCTCACTTTGTTCCCACGCTCCCCCACTTCTTTTTTCTCTCCTCTGCATTGTCCTGTGCCCTCAGGTTAGAGGTTCTCTCTGTTTCCTCCTCTAAAGCCTGGAAAACAGAGCAGGAGGACGAGAAGAGGCGAGCTGGAAAGAGAAGAGAGAGAAAGAGAGAGAGACAAGAGGAGAGGAGGGCCGGGCGACGAGGCCTGTCCGTCTGCCTCCTTCGGCCTGGCTGGCTAACCGGTCTGAACTGGTTCTGACATAGGTGAACCAGAGACGTGTCCTCTTTCGCCTCTGGACAAAAAAGAACTGTGGTGGCATTCCATCCACAGTCAGCAGGTACCAGGGAAGTATGCATCCGTGTGTGTGTGTGTGTGTGTCTGTGAGTATATGCACATGACACATATGTGTGTGTGTGTGTGTCTGTCTGTCTCCCAAGACCTTTGAGGCCTGGACCATTGCCAAGTTCATCTGTTAATGGACAGCTACTAGGAGAGCTGCCCCATCCCCCTCTTTCCCTCCTCTCTGTGTCTCCAGCAGCCGTGCCGGCTCACGACCCCCCCTTAACCTCCCCAACCCCCAGCCAGGCCTGCCCAGATACAGACCCTCGCTCTCCCTCTCCCTCCTCCACTCCTTTTCTCTGCCTTCCCCTGAAAGCTATATCATTCCCTTTCTCCTTCTCCTCCTCCTCCTCACTGCCCCCCAACACTCTGTGCTTCTCCTATTCAAGATAAACAGAGTGCTTCAAGTTCAGGGGACACCCTGGGACCCTTTAACAAAGCCATCTATCATGCTGTCTGCCTGAGACTCCTTTGGCCATAGTGGGCTCTGTTGCTGCTGCTGCTACATCTCTCTCTCTCTATCTCTCTCTCCCTCTCTCTCTCTCTCATCTGAATGTGTGTGAGAGTGAACACACACAGGCTGGACACAGACCAACCAGCCATCCTGCAAACCCTGACTAGCTACTTGCTCTAGCTGATCCCGAGCTGGACAATTTCCCCATTGTGTTTGTGGCCCCTCCTGGCCCCTTCAAGACCAGAGCAAAGCCAGACACCCCCCACCCCAAACTCCCTTCTGCCAGTGCACCCCCCACCCCCCCACCCCTGTAAAACAAGACAAACTCACGACACGAAGGCATGCCATGGAGCAAGGGACAGCACGCACACGAAGGCCACTTTCTCTCCACACCTCGGAGACAGACTCCGCTGACCTCTCTCCTATTCCCCTGAAGTTAAACTGTGGGACGATTAACCAAACTGTCAACAGCTTAATAGTGTGGGAATAAGAGACTGACAGTAGGCCTAGGAGCTGTGTGTACACACTATGGAGATTGTGAACGGTACATGGGGGGGGGTGGCAGAGAGAAACCCCATTCACACAAAGATCCTGCAACATTTATGGACTCAATTATCTGGCATTAAAGCACAGGTTTTGTTGTATGGAAATACGGCAGCAAGTGGGAAAATAAGGACACCACAGAGGAAGAACATCGTGAATTGCCTCACAGGCTAACTAAATGATTCATTTCAAAACTTACACGCAGCTGAAACTAATTTAGAGAGATGCCGGTTCAACTTTATGGTCATTTCGAATGCTGGAATTTGTGGTGCTGCTGAACTGTAATCTGTTAAATACAGAATATTTACTAAATATTTAGTTCAGTCTTTTAACATCAGTGAGGGCATATTAAATGTACAGTGTAATTTGTATAATTGCAGTTTATCACAACTTGTCTCCTATTCTTAAAGGTTGAGTTAATCTTGGCTGGATTCATGGCTTTTTAGGCATCATGACACACCTTCTTTAGTGCAATGCATGGCTACATAACAAAACCAAATACATCTTGTAACTTTGCTGTTTATTTATTTCATATTTCTGTTAATTTTATTTAAAGTAATCTTAATATCTCTTGCAGTTATTGCTATTGATTCCACTGGAAGATTTATAGAAATCATGCTAGGTCCAGTCCGGGTAAACTGGCAGAGTGTTTTACATGATGAAAGAACTCCAGCTCTTGTTCCCACATAACACTGACAAGGACTATAGCAGGAGTATTTACAAGATAAGGTGTGTGCAGTTAAGGGGCCAGAGAGAGAGAGTTTTTCTGGCTAACAATTGTGACAAGAGCTGGCTAATCAACTCTTGACACCACTAGCTCACTCCAGGTATGGAAGAGGGGCTAGGGCTCGCGTCATGGTCACACAAACACACACACATTTTCCATCTCTCTTCCTCCCTCTTTCATGCTTCTCTCTCCGACAAACAGCCATAGCAGCACCCCCAAAAAGCCCAGCAGCTGCTGTCCTCTCCTGCCTGCCGTAGAGTGGGACCAGCCCGCCGGTTTTAGAGCGCTAAATTATCCATTAGATGTTATCAAGTTGTAGCAGGGTGATGCCATTCTGCTAGAAGCCATCAATCTTTCATAAGTCCTAGGCACAGCGTGGATTGGGATGCACTACCAGCACCTCCCACCTCTCCCAGCGCACCACCCACCCCATCCAGCTCAACGAGCTGCACGCAAACTTAAGACATGTGCACACAGTAAGGCCAACAATCCACAGTCAACAAATACACAGGCTGACATAAATGCAGCCAGGTACACGCTCTTGCACTCAAGCTCTGCAGAAACAACCTGGACAGGAGCTTGTTAAGGGAACATCCAGTTCTACATTTCTTGTCTTGTGTCTTTTATCCCCCCATTTTCCTTCCTAAACAAAACTAACATTTTGAGCCAGGCCTTGAAATTTTTGCTACCTAAACCGTGTTTCCATGCCCTCACACTAGTTTCTCCCTTTTTTTTCTCTCCTCCTGATCTCTCTCTCTCTCTCTCCCTCCCTCCCTCTGCTTCTTGCCGTGGCCTGGCAGGCAGGCAGGGCAGACATGTTCAGAATGCGCTCCGGTAATGGGCTAATCAAAAATGCAAAACAATTGGCAATTACCGCGCGGGGCCCTAATGGTCATTAGAATTTACAACAAGGTAATGAACTGAGAGTCAGCTCAGTCCATGCATATTCATAAAGCAATCAGGCCTTTGAAGATTAAAGAAGCGCTTCAAATTTAAATGAGGGCGCCAGCATGTTATCAGTGAGATTCAGCCTGCAAAAGTAAAGGGTGCCTGGGACAGGAGTGTGCATTTATGAGTGTGTGTATGTGTGAGTGTCTGTGCGTGATGAGGGTTGGGGGTCAGTTTGGTGTAGGGGGATTGAGTGGAGGTGTAAGTATGTGTGTGTGTGTGAGTGTGTGCATGCATCTGTGATGATGGTGTGTGTCGGTCTTGTGCCAAAACGCGCCTGCATGCATTTTGTGCAAACTGCAGTACACTGAAACCACCATATAGCCTAAAGTGCTTCTAATAACCAAATTAACACTCTCTTAAAAATGAATGAAGGCCCTATCTTCTGATCATCATTTAAAAGACGTGGGATTTGAATCTAAGATCAAATGTACAGTTAACTTGAGCTATTAGGAGGCAATGAGCTTTTGAATACGAAACCCCCCCGAGGAATACAGCAACCTATTAGTATACATTTATGAAAAAGTGCTGCGGCAGACATGGTTTGCATGCACATGTACACGCTAAAACACTTTGAGACTCACACACACACACACAAATAGAGGAGCTGTGAGTTTTCACAAGTGCAGTATCAGACACAGGGGCCCTCTCTGTGCCATATCTCTCTGGTGGAGATAAGGCTGGCGAGACACAGCTGTAGACGACCACCCACCCACATACAAAAGGCACAAATAGACTCACACACACCCACAGACACGCAAGAGTCTGACAGGCCAAGCCCAGCGCTGGGACCTGCAGTGGGGCAGATAGTGGAGGAAGAAACACTAGAGAAGACAGATAGTGACCAGGATCAGTGGGTTTAGACAAACGTGAGGCCCTCGCCAATGTGGCTCTCCCATGGCCTCAGCATTATCACCATGGTTTTGAGAAAGACAAAGCAGCGGTCCTGCAGCACCGCATCTATAATCACTACAGTCATAATAGGAACACAAGAGGTTGAGGTGACATACTGAGTAGTGATACAGGTTGTGATAATGCAATACAGACTCTGAGATACTGAGTAATAAAATCTGGATCGGATTTAATCAGCGACCTAAATCAGGACTTAAAGAAGAAAGAAAGGGGAAGTTTTTTAGAAAATGAAAATTACTTCGTTAAAATCTATGAGCCAATTCTCACCCCCAAACTAACCTGCCTTCCTAAAATACCACTTCTGTCCTTTTTGCTCTCATCCGCCACTTCCTGAGCTACAGCTGTATCAAAGACACTTTTTCTTCTCTGTTTCTGTTCTGTCTAAAAATAAAGTCATTAACCTGCAGGTGGTGAAGCCGGCGGCTGGCGTGACAGGCCCTGACGCTGTCAGATGACCCCTGACCCTGTGATGTGACTGCCTGCCACGCTATTGACAGGACAGCGGCAGGACACGCTTATTTCTGAGGATACTTTTTTATCCCGTGTGATGCGGCTGTGGACAAACAAGGTTGTTTCTGTCGTATAGCTTCGTTTGACAGTAGGTAGAGGGGCTAGAAAGTGGCAGTGTATGTGTGTGTGTGTGTGTGTGTGTGTCTCTTCTGGCTTGCTCTGCAGCCAAATTTGCGAGAGTGAGAATGAGGTCTAGAGTGGATGTTGGAAGCCTTTAAGAGGTGCAGACATGCTAATGTAGCCAAAACTTAGAGTTTCCAGTCCCTCGAGACAAACTACTGGAGCGATGCGTGGAGAGAGAGCATGAGTGGGAAAAGGGAGAGAAAGAGATAGAGAGACAGAGAGAAAGGGGAGGGGGAGAGGGGCAGTGGGGAGGGGGCTAAAATAAGGATCATATGTTTCTGACAGATCTCATCAACTCACAACACATCATGGGGCCTCTGCCACAACACACATTTATTACAGACAAAACACAGTTTCACAGGAGGGGGTTTACACTGTACGTGTGTGTGTGTGGGGTGGGGTGGGGGTGGGGGGATTGTTGTGTTCATGAAACAGGTGTGTGTACATTTGTGGGTGGGTGCTTGCATTTGTGTAAGCCTCTTTTTGTGCCCATGCGTGCATGTGTGTGTTTGTGTTCATGCATGTGTGTGTGTGTGTGTGTGTGTGTGTGTGTGTGTGTGCATATTTCAACTAGCCTCCACCTGAATGGCCTGAGGCTGTCGTACCGGGGTTGTTAGAAGACAAACAGAGACACAGGAAGCGCAAGCTAGGAGCCCTGAGGACAGTGTGTGCACTCACACTCACACACACACACACACACACACAAAACCACAGTCTACTGCATACCTACCCTTAAGTACATACACACTCCCGCTGTCAGTCACACACATAGCTGCCACCTCACCATAACTCCTGCTTCCTAAACCCACAAAACATCGCTTTAACACACAGCTATACCTCCTCTACCTCCCTCTTACGCACACACACACATATTTAGGCCCAGCCCTGTCCCTCAGGCCCAGCGCTCTGTGCCAAGTCTGGCCTGGCATGGTCCACAGAGGGGTGTCCTGAGGCGAGGCTTGCCAAGTCAAAGACCCTTTCATGTTCAGCCTGCACGCCCAGGGTAGTAAAGCTTTAACAAACAGCCCAACACACACTCTCTCTCACACACACACGCACACACAGAAAGCTATAAACAGTTTAAGTGGTCAAAAACCACACTCATACACACACAACATGTGCACATATGCATATACATTAACACTGCACCCACACTCGAGATGTAAACATCCACTAGACTTCAGCACTTGAATGCAGCCAAAGCCACTAACGCTCAATCCAACAACAAAGGCTGACGAATCGCCGCCGACAACATTTGTGGGTGTTTAGAGCTTGGCTTCAGAATACAAAAATGTCCTCTATGAAAAATTCATCCTAAAAACCATTCCTGTTCACCTTCATTAAAACTTAGTGGAGCCCACAGCCAAAAATAGGACTGATTTTATCAGAGCCCCGAGCAGCTGTAGGATCAAATTAGAGTCAGTTTTTACAGACAATGGAGTTTATGTTGAAAATATTAGCTGGTATCCAATAATCACAATAGCATGCATCTGTGCCTTTTCAGTATCAATTAAAGTGATCATCGAAACAAAGGCACACGCCACATGTGAACTCGCACAGCGACCCATATGCACACACAGACACACTGGACACAGGAAAAAAGATATCACTACCAAGGAGCCTCTCACCCCCCACCACTCACACTCACACACATGCACTGGGTTGTGCATTCCCCATGCACAGCCCAGCCCCCCTGTTCTGCCTGACAGATACCCAGTGTGTATATGTGTGCTTATGAGGGGGGCTGGTGGTTTGGAGAAAGGTGGCACGGTGCCAATACAGAGCCTGCTAAATACCTTTGTCTCCACAACACACAGGGACAAACAGGACAGGCAAGCCACTGCAAGAAGACACACTACAGACACAGAGGGGTGTTACAAGAAATACCGCTCTGTTGTTAGAATGTTTTCCTTCTCATAAAGAAAAAGGGGGGAAAGGTGGCTGCCATAATTAACTCAGTATCGATTCAGAGCCCAGGTTACAATGGAGGCAGTGCGCTGGAAAGAGGCAGAAGTGTGAGATGGTGGTCGATTCGAGCAGCTACAATGGCCTCATTACCACATATGACCAGACTGGTGAGAATGCAAGAGGTGCTAATGCTGGGATAGATAAATACAAGCCACAGTAATGGAGCAATACAAGTGCAAGAATGTAGCACCACGCTCATAAAATGTAGTGACAAGAAACAATTTGTAAAAATACTAATTATGGTATGTGGAACATGATGAAGCCTATATACAGTAGTGGGGTTGTGCATCCTAAATCATAACAATGAAAAGCATCTTGCTTCAATTACTCAGTGTTGGAAGACCAAATGATCATTCATTGCACTGATAACAATTGCATTTAGTCCAAGGGATAATGAATGGGAATGTAATCTGAATCTGCTTCACTGGTATGCCTCTTTAATAGTAATTATATCCTGTGAAATAAATCCAGTTGTACACTACACTGCTTTCACACAGTTTGTGTGAGAAACCGTCATCTGCTCTTTTTCTGGGCCATCCATAATCTGGAGACAAGCTACGGTGTCCCTATGCATATCTTAAATTGTTTATCATGCAAATGATGGCACGCAGGCTGCTCTGCCCTCTTCTAACGGCCCAGAGCTCCAGACTGCAGACCCCAGCCCCAGCTGCAGCCATGAGACTCCCAGACGGCCTCAGCTGTCCCATAGACGGAGACCGAGAGGCAAAGCTTCATCTCCAGCCCTGGGTGTGTTACAGACAACTGCCCCCACCTCCCCACCTTATCGCTCAACCATTCCGGACGTCAGCTCCCTTCAAGTCCAGCAGCTTCTTTCCTGCACCTAGCCCAGGTCTGTTTAAGCTGCCGTCCATATAGAAATCCATCTGCTTGGATTCATATTTAGGGAGGAGGGTGAGGAGTGGAGGGGTCACATTCATTTGAGTGCATGCAGTGCAGCAGCATACAGTAAATCTTTAGGGGTGTAACATATAATACACTCCCCTGGAATAAACTGGACATGAAAGCCAGTATGGCATAGATACAGTGTGTGGGGACAGTATGTATTGAGATGCCTCAGCTCAGTGTCAGCCTCTAACTGAGCAGGGTGAGAGAACATGGCAGCTAGCATATGGAGTATGGGGTGGCGCGCTGGCACTGCCAGTCTGGATCCATCAATCTTGGACACAGAAAACAGAGGTGGGGTAGGGGGGGGGCTGACTTTTATGCATATGTGACTGATGTGTGTTCTGTCCTGCACAGTGGCTGCATCTCCTGTATGACTCAAAATCTCTTCCTTTTGTTTATCTCCGATGTTGACCTCACACTGTTTTCCTCCTCTTAAAGAGTTTTTGAACACTAGGAAACATTGCAACAAGGTTATAAAATATATCAGATGAGGTGTCACAACAGGACAATCCTTACCAAGTTAATCCATTCATTATTAACCCAAGTAAATCCTGACTGTTACACAATGTTCAGAGAAATGAGTCCTATAAATAAAGTTCTGCTCACAATGCTAGTGACCTTATGATATCATGTGAACTCCACTGCACGATGATCTAAATGAGCAAAGAAAAAGCATGTTCAAACAGCTGACAAGGCCAAGAGGCATGTACGGATGTGTGTGTGTGTGTGTGTGTGTGTGTGTGTGTGTGTGTGAGGATGTGTGTGCGCAGATGTCTAACAAACTGCACACTAATGAACAGTGGTCATTCTGTATGACAGAGGGCTAACTAGCTAACAACAGATAACAGTGGTCCCTTTACAATGCCATCTGCAAAGCTGAGGCACCGACTAATGCAGTACAGTACCGTGCATTGTGGAGTACTACTATTCGTGCATTTAGCCTGAATTGGCTTCAAATTAAATCACAACTGCCCAGACAATCAGCTCAATCTGGCACATGGTATTGGATCTGTTAAAGGAAATGAATAAACATTCAAATAGGCTGGTCAAAATCAAACCCCACTCTGCGAAACCAGTCATAAGGGACTCATGCTTGTTTGCACAGCGACTCATCTTTTCACTACAGCCTCATTTAGCCCCGGTGGACAACCAAGAAACCGAACAGCTGCCTTAAGAAGTCCTTAATTACTCAAATCAAGAAAAAACACTGACAATTAGTGGCTGTAGGATTCCTCAAATAAACGCTTCTTCCTTGACAGATCAGCATAATTACATTCTTTTCTGTCTCTTTTTTTAATTTTAGCATCATAGTGAGCCTTCACAGGCACATATTTGAGGGAGCGGGAGATATGACAGTGTAATAAGCCGGGGAGGGATAGAGATGCATCTCTCACCACCACATGAGAGAGAATGTGGAGGCCACAGGATCTGAGCACATCTGTGATGCAGAAACAAACCAAAAAGAAATCCATTTTTTTCCTCTCTTCTCTTTCTCTCTTTCATAATCTGTGTCTTTGTCTGTCTCTGTATGTGTGCGTGTGTGTCTTTTTTCACTGTCTGTAAATGTTTTCCTTTTCTCACAATCATTTTTCTCAACGGCTCAGTCTTCATGTGGGTTCATGGCTCAGCTGAGCGAGATTCACAGCTCCTAAATGCAGCGGCAGATATTTCACACCCCGGTTATGCAGATTGGATACATCCTCGCTACCAGAGGCAAAAACCAAGAAAATCTGAGAGAGCGATTGTTCTCGTTCGAAATAAACTCTCTATGAACCGTGGAAAGTGCGACCCACTCTGCACACCTTTAGACCTTAAAGACTCACTTCCCACATTTTCTTTTTCTTGCTCATTTGTTTACTCTTGCGTGGCAGCCATTTTAAGCTCCCAGTGCATGTGTTTCTTTGCTTTTTTTTTACCTGTGATGTTCTCCAGCTTGGGGATTATTCCTTGCAAGGGTGCTGATAAACAATCCTCATCATGCGGCGACACCTGAACAGCCACCTCCACGGGGTGACATGCCCTCTGTGGGTGCTGATGGTGGTGGGTCCGCGAGTGCGAGGAGGATGTGGAGAGGGGTGAGGCAAGCGGGGAGGACGGTGGCCTGTCCAGAGGTTTGTCCATACAGAGGCTCCCGTGGCACTGCCTCCGTTTGTGTTCAATGAATAGCAGGATGTCAGCCAGGGGGAAGCGGGAGTGACACTGGCCGCAGGTCAGCAGGTCCTGGTCCCCTTTTAGGGGATCGCCCTGGCCCACTCCCAGCCTGGGGGAGTCCTGAGAGTCTTCTTCTGGTAAAACACCTGACAGAGGCTCAGCTGGATGGACAAGAAAGAAAGAGGAATATGAGATACGGCACAGAGAGAGATAGTGATTCTGCAGTGCTTGTATACAAATGTGTCAGGAGAGGTGATGGAAAAGCACATTTCTGAATCTCTACAATACATGAAGACATCCACAGGAATAAGGTCAGGTTGTAAAATGTGTAAAGAAAGAAAGAAAGGAAGCACAGACTACTTCGATAAGGACTGACATGTTCAGCTTGCAGGCAGCAGCCAAATGATTAAGTTGCTTGACCCTCTTTATTGTGCTGCCAATCTCGCTTTTTTAATGAACCTAACACCTCTGAGAATCAAAAAATAGATTCTAATTTGAGTTCAAGATGATTGGACCCCATTTCGTTAAAAGTGCTGGGATCTCGTGAACCAAGGTTAGACATTGAGGGGTTGGATGTGGAGTAGGTCCCTGAAGTACTGACAGAGAGAGAGAGAGGAGAGAGAGAGAAGAGAGAAGAGGAGAGAGAGCATTTTAAAAAGAAGTAATCTAGCCACACGGTAAACGACACTGGGCACCCCGACTGGGATGTTGAGATAAGATGTGATGAATTCTTGCCGCCGGTTCAACCTTTAATTCCATGTCGGGTCAGACGTGAAGGTGGTGAGGGACTATGCAAGATAGGCCCCCGTTACCTGTATGTTCAACTGCATTAAAGATGAGGGAATTCACTCCTATTTTACTGGAGCTTATCTTAACCAGCTTATGCCATGAACATAGGCGAAGGTGTGTGAGGCTGGGTTAGGTGGAAAGATTTTTCTTCAAACCACATAATCTCATTTTGATGCCAAGCAAGAGTGATGTGAATAACTTTGAAAACTAAAATATAATCCTTTTTTCAGACATCGAGCTGCGCCAGAATTTAAAGTAGTTTAGGCCAATGTTTCCCACTGGGCTGCAGGAGTAGGTCTGCTCCACTATCAGGAAAATCATTAGGCCTGTTCGTTTGCCATGTTAGACTATTATGACTTCCTGTGGATCAATAATTTCATCCAACTCTCAAACAGAAAAAAAGCAAAAAGGAGGCTTGTTTTTTTTTTTTCATTTTCAGAGGGTTTTTTTTTTTAAATGCAGCAAGCATATACAGTACATTTATTTCCTCTCTGCATGTATGAATATGTAATAAAGTGTCCCTTTGCCACAGGATGGCTCACCACTGGCTCCAAAATAAAATTATGCACTGTGGGACCATGCAGTCTCAAGTACTCTGTTGATCAGATTAATAATGTGAATATATAAAAACATAAGTACTATGCCAAACTAAGTGAAACTAAACTCAAAGAATCTGGGTCAGAGCCAAAAATAGAAATTATACAGGCTAAATGAAATCACTGCAAGTGAAAAAAAAAAAAGGGGGGGGGGGGTGTTAAAAATGTATGTGATTCTGTGAATTGTTCCATGAAAACAGACCTATAGCTGCTTGTCTTTAAACACTTTCTCTCTGCATGTTCTTTCAATATTCTGAATATTTTACTTGACTTTTTTCTCCACTTGGAAAAAATGCATGAGCAGTGCAAAGAACATAAAATATACAATCTTTATTTCTACTAAAATGATCCTCTGCATGCGCTTGGTCAAGCAGCAGCAGCAGCACAGGGATAAAGTGGATCAAGTTCAAGTTCAGAAGTGGCCCACAGGACTACAATCATATTGCGCCCCCCACTGGCAAACCTTATAACAATTATCCGGCAAATGAAGGCATATATGTTGCCAGAGCATAATTGGTTTCAACCAAAAAAAAGGGGGAACAACATGCAGAGACACATTTACCACAACAAACTATAAAGGCAGAAGAAAATACAGCGCACGAGCTCCTGATCTCCAACTAAAACTTCAATTAGAACAGTGTGTGTATCTGGAGACCTCTCCACAGTCGCTGACGCGCGCCTAAGAGTGAATTGATAAAGCATTTCCTGCTGTCATCGTCACACAAACGGTGGGAAATAATTCTCCCTGCAAACATAAGTGAATCTCGACAGCGTTTAAAAAAAAAACACACACTATCAGTCAATCTTAGTCAGCGCCCTGCAATTATTATCACACACGCGCGTAAAACCCACTTTCCTGGTTTTCCCTCTCCTGTAAAACAGTATCGCTCGCGGAGATTCTTGCGGATTTATATCTGTTGATGATAAGGAGATAACACACTACATGTTAAACACACTGTCTTTACACAGCAGCTGTGAGGAATTTGCGAGCACAGTGGCAATATTCCTTCTAGATAACGCACACGAGGTCTCTGCGCTGTGGACAAGTGGGTATGTAAACACCACTTCCCTGTGTCCGAACCAGCTCAAACCTCTGTAAATACATTCTTACAACTAAAGAAACAGAGGTAGCTTTACAGGCGACAGCTGAAAACTTCTCAGCGGATGGCAGCAGCAGCAGCAGCAGTAGTAGTAGAGGTAGTAGTAGTGGCGATAGTAGGCTTGGGCTGCTTTCATATAGGCAAAGGTCTCTGGCCATAAAGCCCATGCATGCCCTTTAATGGCGAAAGAAACCTTGAAGGCTACGTTATACAACACGTTAACAAACACAAGTTGAAGCTCTGTGTCACGTTGTTTCAAAACTTTCACCGGACGATGCCATAATCATTTTTTAAATAAACCTGTAGTCTTGAATATGTTTTGTAATTTCACTCAGGACAGCGGTGGCTCCGTACGTGGCCATATTCTACCTATGAAAATTCCCCAAGGAAGTTGCCTTAAACGAAAAAAAAAAACACACAGAGAGGTGGCTCGTTGAGAGAGGAGGGAAAAAACACTAAAATTAAACCAAAATGCGATTCATCTCCACTTACGCGAAAACTCCCGTTTGCTCAAGTGCTGGGGTTTGCCTTGCTTGCGGCGAGACATGTTGGTTTAGTGGCGGCTTTTCAGCTGAGTTCACATTGGGAAATCCTTTCCTACAAGGTAGACTCCAAATGAAATATCTTCATTGATGCGTCTGACATCCAAATAGGAGGAGAAAAAAAGAGGGGGGAAAGGAAAAAAAACAGAAAAATGAACTGCAGATCATACAGAGGGTGAGGCGGAGAGCGCTACTACGAGCTGTGCGGAGCTCTTCATGACTTTTTCGCAAAGACAGAGTGATGGGGGTACGGCGGAGCCCCCCTGAGCTGCAAGTTCAAGTGCGGACGTGACGTTCCTGCGAACTTGAACGTCAGGAGATGGACGGACTGAGACATACAAAACATGGGCAGGGCGAAGCCGGCCAGTGGGAGGGGAGGGGGGAGGGGGGGTAAAGCCATAATAAAAACCAATGGACACTCATTATGGACTACCTATGGAAGGGGTGGAGGTGGGGGAGAGAAGGGAGAGGAGAGACACCGAAGACACCAATGGACAGAGGGGATCAAGGGGGCTGGGCTAAGGGGAGAGAGAGAGAATGAGAAAGAGCGAGAGAGAGAGAGAGAGAGAGAGAGAGAGAGAGAGAGGAGTCGGGTTATCCAAGGGAATAGAGGAGCAGGAAAAAAGCGCACGAGCGTTGTGTAGCAGGGATGTGTTGGAGGATAAATCTAACATTCCCGTCTGATTCATATTTATTACAACTTATTTTCAGGCTGATATGAATATGCAGTGGTTATGTAAATTTAGACTGTAGGTTGTATTTTTACACGACGAGACTGAGTGTATTATTTTAATATAATTATTACCCACATACCAACTGTACTGTCATGAAGCCACGAGGAGACAATGAATTTTCTGTGTTTATTTTAATCTTATTTTGTTAAAGTGAGTCACTTTGTCCGACTTCTGGAGAGATTAACCAGGATGCACATATTAAATACCGAAGCCTAAATGCATGACAGTGGAATAAAAGATTCAGGTAATATTAATAGAATAGGCTACACAAAGTTGTCCGAGTTTGAACACGTCCGATTTTACTGATTAAGAAAAAATAAGAAAGAAACTGTGGCCAAAAAAAAAAAAAAAAAAAATAGATTCGAGCCTATATTTAGAATCTGGCATCTTTTGATTTATAGACTACAACATAATTCAATTTGATATGGCTGAATAGTGTGTTACAACTGATAAAACAATTATCTATGTGTGAGCAATGCGCTTGAGTCTATCCACAGAGCTATAAAGTCAAACGGTGATTTGTCTTCTCGTCTTATCTTAATGTTTCCATCTAACAGGTCTGAATGATAGATAAACGGAATCATCTCGATAACACACAACAGGCTTAACACTTACAAAAACTAAAGCCTAAAATTCACATTTAAAGTCATATGGTGACATTAAAAAACACACTGCTGAAACGTTAAAATGCTGTTATATTCTGTTTTATTATTGTGATAGTTAAAGAATCAATGTCTATTAATGTAATTCAAAGATATATATTATTATTTTTTTTAATAGTTGTACTGCAATGTGTACTGCAGGAGCACAGATAGTAAGGTCCTTTAGATTTACAGATAGATAGATATAGATTTACTGTGAGCAAATAATTTGATATCTTAGATTGGGAGCCAAAAATATAACTAATTATGACATTAGTCATTTGAACAATTTTGAAAAATAGCAGCATTTCACTCACCAACTGTTATTGGCTGAAGCTACAAAGCATAATGTTTAATTTACATAAAAGTCTGAGTTAAAAAAACAAAAGCTAAATGTTTCCATCATTCAAGCCACACCACTGAGGATTAATGAACCAATGAAGTGTGTCGGCGCTTTAAATGATAGGTTGTGTAATGAAACCTCTAAAGGGAATCCAGCAAAAACAATGAAGGCCAGTTATAGAGGCAGCCTAAAGCACAGGTTTCTGTACTATCTTGCATGGGCCCCACTGTTGTAATTATATGATTTACATAAATGTCCAAAGTAATCTTAACAAATTGTTTTGTTTTTTTCTTTTAATCTGTATCTGTTTGAGTTATAACATATTGAGTCTGAACCAGATTAGTCACATACCGTATAGGCTATAGGCTGTAAAAGCTTAATTCAATACAGATGATGGCCCATGAACAACAATCAGCTGTTACTTGTATTGGAGATAATTCACATAACCTGTAAACCTGTAACTGCCTAAATTTACCTAAATGCTAGTATCATGAACACAGTAACTGGTGGTTTAGTTAGCTTTGGTTTCATTGGTAGTTTTTTCTCTCTTTTGTAAACTGAAGTATTAGTAAATGTGTTGGTGCCATCTAAGCCTCATAATTGGTCAGACTCAGCAACTGTATCTGAGCCAGCACCCACAATGAAGCTCAGTACTTTGGCGCCATCTAGTGTTTTAATTTGAGACTGACTCTAAATGTAAAATATAATAATCAAGTACAAATATGATAATACAGAGAACTGAGCTGGGCTGATGACATGTTTACAGAGGCTTAAAGCCCCCTGTCCACCCAAAAATTATTTTTACATATTGTTGCTTGACCTGGATGTTTGGGCCTCACTGTGCAGAATTATGTATGTGCAGAGTCTGTTTCCACATTCATCTGAGAGGAAAGCTTCTCCTTGCTCTCCTTAAATCTCAGTATAAGGCGTGCATGCACGAGGAGGACTTTGTGACATCACAAGTTTAGAGCCAATCGTGATACAGTATGCAACTTGTGCAAGTGATGTGGAAAGTTGAAACTTTCAGGATACATACATACAACGGTTAAAGTTTTAAAAGTAACAATATTTAGTATTCATGGATTCTGGATTTTTCAATGAAGGAGCTGTAGAGTTGTTATATTAAATTTATTTTTGTTTGTTTGTTTGTTTGTTTGTTTCCTTTTTTGTGGAAAAACACTTTATCTTTCTAATAATAATAATAAAAGAAGAAGAATTAGAATTATTATTGTTGTTGTTGTTAATAGAATCCATATTATTATCATCATTTATTATTATTATCATTATTATTATTATAGTAGTAGTAGTAGTAGTAGTAGTACTATATAAGATTACTGTGTACGATCACTCTCCTAGTGTGGGTATGGGCCACTTTTTCAGTATCTAATGTGTTTTGCTGTCACTACACCATTACATAACCTCATGTGCTCTTCCTACACGAGCACATAGCGCCACCGTGAGCCCAAGACATTGTACTGTTGGAGGAGCTGGGCTGGGCAGCGGGCTCGCGGGGAGCAGCAGGACCGCTGTTCATAATCCTCTACATATCGGATGCTGATTGACCGTTGAGCGCCTGGTGAGTGACAATTACGTTCCTCTGTTTATGCGTTTTGAACAAGCCGGTCCCGGTGTCTTTTACTGCCTCCTCCACAGGGTCTGAGGATGGAGACGGTGAAATAAGCATCGCTGTGTTTGTGCGACAAACCTATATGTCGTCCATAACGGGAGAGCCTTGGCTGCTCATCAGCAGACAGCCTCCATAACCTGATTTACAATAACACGTGATAAGTGTTGTTGTAAATTAGTCTATATTAGCCCGTATTTGGCTTAAAGAGCGTGTTTAAAAGAAGAGGGATATCCTGAACGTTAAGGCTTAATACGCTTCAGATGACAAGTCGGTAATCAACATACACGACAGATACACTGTAGCTGTATATGTATATATACAATAATGTGCATGTTTTTTTCAGAATATGGGGTTGTTTTAAGTGAGTGTTCCTCTCTACAATGGTGTCACTATTAAACGGCTCCATGATAAACGCTGGACTGAGACATGGCCTTAACTGGGCTAATTTTCAGGCTCTGTCATTGGCTGAATATAACCCATCATCCGCCGCCGCTTGCGAGCGCAGTTGATGTGTTGTCATTTGCAGAGGAGATTCATATCTGAAAGTGGATGGAGCCGTGTGTGGCCAAGAGGAAATCTGGGCCACTCGTTGATGCCAGGCCACTAGAACGGGTTAACCACGTCCATCCTTACATGGGGAGGGAAGGGAAGGCTGTCAGGTCCCATTGGGATTGAGTTGATGCACAAACAGGAGCCCCTGATATGACAAAGTGAGCGTAATTAAATCCCACTAATTCACCTATGGCTCCTTCAGAGCGTGAGTCAGCAAGGCCTGTGTGTGCTGATGATGCTCCTGCAGAGGGAGGACCGGCTGTGTGTCCCAGTGAAAAGAGCTGTTGTGCTGTTTTATTTGCACGGGAGCCCAGAGCATGGGAATCATATGAGAGGGATGTGGGTTTTCAAAGGAAAAACATTATTGCTCTCTTCATCTTCTCTGTTTCTCTGACCTCCTGCCTCTTTATGGTGTGTGTGTGTTTAATGTATGTGAGTCTTGTGTGTGGGTCTGTGTGCTCTGTCTGACTGTCCTCACAGCATCCAATTAGATTAGCCATCCTAATGCACATGTATCATTATCTCCGCCTCTCTGATGCCTTTCTCATAATTTAACCCAAGTCATTCTCATTTCCTCTCTCGTCTTGTAAAAAAAAAAAAATCTGACTCCTCCTCTTCTTTTTTCAGTGGTGTGGTGACCGGGCGACTCTGCCGAGCAATTCAATTTGGTTTAGTTTAGTAGAATGCCTGGGATTCTGGAAGCTTCTTGTTCATGTTGTTAGCTGCACTAGAGGCAGACATAAGCATGTCAGTGTCCTCGGGTGATACCTGAAATAGCTACTGTGAATATGACACACACATGCAGATGTTGAAGCAATGTGCCTGCTGTAGTTGTATGAAGCTGCAGGCCTCATTCACGCCTGTTAGCACTGTAAGAACTTATCTTTGATCAGACTATGACTAATAAGATAGCACATAGATAGAGAGACAGCCGTGCGGTCTAACACTGTTCCTGCTTTCAGCAGGATGCGTTAAGGGTCAAAGGTGAGCTAGCGAGGCAGAGATGAGTCTGACTTCCTGGTTCCTGGTGAGTGGCGGGGGGACACGTCATCGTCTCCCCAGGGAAATGATCTTTGTGGGGAGGGACGACTGTGAGCTCATGCTTCAGGTACAGTATTCCAAGTCCAACCAGACACAAGCTCTGAGCTGTCATTCTTCAGCCCCGGCTAGATTATTATCTGAGGCACTAACAGATTAGCATGGATTACAGTGATTGACTGGATTTTGTGTGATTTAGTCCCGCAGTGTGGACAAACAGCACGCTGTCATCAACTATGAGCCGAATACAGACGAACACAAAGTTAAGGACCTGGGCAGCTTAAATGGGGTGAGTGTGTTGTTGTCTTCTGTCTTTACTGTTTTATCTACTTCCTGCTTAGAAAAGTAGTTATCTCTGAATTGATTGAACTGAATTCATTGAACTGAATTAAAACAATAATCTCATATGCCCATGTGTACACTGATTCTGGTTGCTCAAACCTTTTTTCCTAATTGTTACTGGTCATTAATAGATCCCCTCTTAAAGCGACTGAAATGTAAGGAACAAAATCCACAGTCCTCTATCTGTTGGAAAATAAATTCAGCTGAAGTTAATTTGAGGCTTCAGCGGTCTGAGTTAGATAAATCAAACGTACTGGAAGATTCCTTCCCTGTGTTTCTCCATCACAGTGTTTCCTTGCTGAGCTGTGGTGAAGGGAGAATAACACACAGAGTAAATTTCCAACTTAACGAATGGTAACTTTGAAAGATACCTACATGTAGTTGTTTTGGCTAACTTACACCTGAAGCCTTATAATAGCTTCCTCTTGAACTCTGGAATGCATTTGCGCACAAGGCGAGGACTGTGGATTTAGTTCCCCATCACTTCCATTTAAATCACATTAGGAAGGGATCTCTTCAAAGCCAGTATGAGTGATATGGGCTTTAAGACAGACATGTAAAACTATCCAATCCTATTCCAAAGCTGGATAGATTCATTTTTAAATGATGATTTGCTGATGTTCATGACATCACTATAGATTGTGTTCTGGCCAAGCATCTGGTCTATAGGTGTAATTCAGGTATTACACAAACACTAGTGAGATTCACCAGACCCTAATCTTAATCCTGTTGTTCTTAATCACTCTGCTTTTGTTTGCAGACATTTGTCAATGACGTCAGAATACAGGAGCAAATCTATGTCACGCTGAAAATTGATGACAAATTGAGGTTTGGATATGATATCCTTTGGATGTGGTCTTGCATTCTCTATTATAAACCCAGTGACACACAGCATAAGGTCAGTGAACATGGACGATGCTGTAACTTTATCTGTTCTTGAATAGCTGTGAATGCTCATTGCACTCTGCCTGCTGCATAATAGATAAGGCTATCAGTGCATGTTTCTCACCCCTGCAAAGAGCTCAGTGTCTTTTACCTTAACCTGCCTCACATACCAACCTGTTCACCGTGGTTCGAGGAGAGCTGCATATTCCAGAGGAAGCTCTTAAGGTTAGACATGACACTATGCATGTAGTGAGAAAGCTTACTGCATGTAGTGAGTTCACATGTTAACTGACTGGGTAAATATGCCTGCACAAAACAGGACAGCCGGAAATCTCTTGTATTTTTTCATCAGTTTGTAGAAATACCTTAGAGAAGTGAATTTTAGTCAGAGAGCAAAGAGTTCTGCTGAACTGGGAAAAATTACTTTTCAAGAATGATGAATCTGCAAACAGCCCAGGTAGCTGCAGAAAAGATAGGATTTCATCCTAATGAGCTACATGAAATTTCAGCATTAATATTCAGTGTCTCTTCAATTATATGCTATGAGTGAGATTAAAAAAAAAGATAACATTGTGTATATCCCCAGGTTATGCACAATTTTTCATTAAAAATTTTCAGTAAACATTTTTGGCTGCCCTTTAATAGATTTGACAGCAGCTGACGGTCATGGTTTTCCTACATGTGTGTGAACCCACCTTGCTCTTGTCTCATCTATCAGCATGAGAAATTCAGCAGCCAGCTTCAGCTGAACCAGAAGAAGCCACCAGAGGGGGAATCATCAAAATCAGATGTGAAATCCTCAGACACAGCAGTAGCAGTGTGCGAGGGGGCCACCGCTAAGCCCCCTGAGGCCTGCAGGGCAGAGGACAAGACAACAGGTGAACCTGAATATCCAAAAGACACAGTGCACAGGACGCTGGTTACAACACTAAACACAAACTTTTCCTCTCCATCCAACAGCAATGCAGTGTAGATCACAATCTCCAGCTGCCTGAATCTTAGGATAACATGTTGATGTCTGTTGTCAGAAAATGGATCAGTAACAATTTCGATAATTGATTAATTGTCAAACTTATTTATCCATCCTTCCCTCCTAAATGTCAGGTGTTCTTTGCAAACTGAATTGGGTTTGGGTTTTGAACTGTTGGTCAGACAGTTTTAAGACACTATTTTAAACAAAATGTAATATAATAATTGTTAGATGCAGCCCTAAACTAGCTTGGAAAGTTACCAACCATGTCAGCTAGTGTCTGTTTTGGTTATTTTATGCCTTTATTAGTAGAATGATGACAGGAAAAATAGATTGCAGATGACATGAAACAAAGGTCCCTGGCTGCATGCAAAATGGGAACGCTGGTCTGCGATTTAGTCCCTATGTCACCATGGCCTCTTAGGCTTTTTCAAACCTTTTAGCTGTAATAAACGCAGGCATAAAACTAAGTGTCTGCCTTACTTTTGCCAGGGGATGTAGCTGTTTTGCACAGGGGTACCCCCCTTTATGGCCAGCCTGCCTGGTGGGGAGATGGAGACACTGATGACCAGCAACCAGGGAGGCCTGAGGAAAAAAGCTCAGACTGGAAGCGAGAAAAACCTGAATCAGGTACTGCAGTTTTTAAAAGGCTCTGTTTTTATAAATAGAATTTATTTCTTGCCTCACATTTAGTAAACCTTGTGTTACTAAACAGACATCTCTGCATTAATTCTGACAGACACCAAGAAAAGTGCAGAGGTCTCAAAGTCCTCCCTACAAACAACCTCCAACCAGGAGCCCAGCTACTTTGAGATCCCAACCAAGGATACTCCCTCAGCGGGCAAAGTAGGTGGTGAGACCCCCTTACGAGAACAAGAGGTTGGTTCTTCTGCTGCTGCTGGCCATGCCTCCTTCACAATTGAGTTTGACCCTGGGGTGTCAGGTAAAGTCACAGTCAAAGATCGAGCTCCGAAGGTAGGACCAGAGACCAGGCCGCGTCCTAAACGACCTGTCGGAGAGGAACTGAGTCCGCTTCAGACAGCCATGGTAGCAGCGGAGGTCAAAGTGGCCGATTGGCTAGCTCAGAATGAGCTGCCATTGGCTCTCAAAGAGACGGTCGCAGAGGATGATGGGGAAAGTGTGAAGAGTGATGTACCTGTACAACTGAGGAGTCTTAAAGGTGTGTGTAAATGCAGCAACAGTTTGTGTGCAGCATGTCCCACTATAGCTAACCTGCTTTACTTTACTGTAAGATGTATATTCCCTTCCCATTTACTCTCTTTCTACCCCCTCACCTATTACCTCCCTCTCCACACCTCCCATGCCAGGCAGTAAACATGAGGACGGCACACAGAGTGATTCTGAGAATGCACTTGGAGAGCAGCGCAGGGCCGCAGCACTTGAGGAACGCTCATGGGGCCTTTGGGGCAGCGCAGGGACGAAGATCAGGGAGGGTCGCGCTAACGTACCAGAGGGGCTCTTTGCAGAGGAGGACAGTCCTGCGCGCCGTCGCAAGTCTTCAACTTCCAAAGTGGCAACTGGGTTCGTTGGAGAGGCGACGTGGCTCAGCACCTCACCAGCAGGGTGGACGTGACGAGTGCCATCAACATGGAGATGATTATAGCGATAGAGGGACCTACACCATTGAGCTGGAGAATGGAGATCATGAAGAGGAAGAGGCTAGAAAAATGATCGACAAGGTGGAGAAGACAAAAGCTACAATATAACCATTTTCTATATCCACTTAACTTCTGATTGTATCACATCACATTTTTATACATGTATGTTTCAGGTGTTTGGTGTGGATGAGCAGGAAGCTGTGTGTGTGTCGAGGATGGGGGCCGCTGAGCAAAGAGAGAGGCTCACCTCCCAGAGATCTGGAGCTGGAGATAGGGGGAAACCTGGGCGCATGGAGACAGAGGTGCAAAAACTGAACACATCCCTTTCAATTCAAGTGAAAAAGATGTCTTTTGTCTAAACTAACAGCAAAAAAAAACAGTTCAAAATGTCTCATCCTCCGTTTTTAAGTTTAATTAGAGTAAAACCACCAAACAGCTCCTGCTACTGAGTTTAAATACTGTAATCTTATATCTTTCATTCTGTCTTTGCCCAGGTACTATCTGAGGAATTGGTGGTGGGTGGTCCTCGATGGGTCTCGCAATGGGCTACTCTGGCTGCCAGTCACATTAGGACAGACCCAGAAGGATCAGGAGGGGAGAGTCACATCATGGTCACAGAGGACAGAGGTATTTACAGAAACTCTCTGAACAGGAATGACACAAAGATTTTGGTTGGCCAGCTCATTTGTGATATTAGCTAAAAGTATAGCCAGTATAGCAGCACACATCTTTCTATCTACCTGTCTATTTCTGTGATCAAAGTATAAATGGACACAACTTTGAGTGGACAAATGGACTGCTGAATGGGGGCCTCAGACCTTGACAAAACGGGAGAGGTTGTTCTAAGTACAAATGGTATACTTTTATTAGGAGACTCTGCAAACCCAACTTTCCAGACTTATAGGAGAAAAGTGTGCAACAACATCTATTAGGCTGTGTATTTATCCATCTATCATTGTCACCTTTAAAGGCAGAATCACATCACAGCCATTTCACTTGTACATCTAAATTCACTTTTTACTGTTACTCTAAAACGACTGAAGCAGTTTCCACTTGTGAAAAATGTAAACTGAGTTGTCTGTTAAACATTCTTAACCACAAATTTAATTACTTAAAGACCTTCTGTCTGTACCAGCACAGTCTCTAGACTGGTTTGGGATGAACTTGACACAGGGTAAAGCAAACCATAAATGCAACACATTTGTGGGAACTTCACAAATTGTTCAGCTGCGAAATGATTTAAAAATTTTGATTAAGTTCAGGATTTAACATTCCACGATTGCCATTTGTAGTCTTTATAATTTATTTGTTCTGTGGTTTAATATTGCAGTACACTGAGACATAACACTAAGTAAATTTCAGTAACAGCTGGAACAATGGTGTTCTAAAACGTATGACTGGCAGTGTAGGTTTCACATTTAAGTATGGTAACATATAATATGTGAATACACAAACAGGACATTTTCATTCAAAGCTTATAAATAATAGTTTTTTATACTATTACTATACTATATACTATTATACTACTACCATTTTTATACACCTATCCACATATAATACCACCTTTCAATAGACAGTTATTTCTTTATCTTTGGTCTGTTGGCTTTCTTTTTCACAGACTCTTTCTGGTGTAGCTATTAACATTCTGCTGCTTCAAGGTTCACGAACAAATGAGCAAATTCATGTTGGGACTTTATGTAAATGATCCTTACCTACATTTTTCAGTGCTAGTAAAAGTGTCAGTCTGCTTGACAGTTCATTATTAGTGAGTATGAAGAATGAAGTAACATCTCATGGTTCATCTGGTAGAAAGAGAATCAGTGAATTGAAACCACAGCACAGATTGCTACCGGATGTTTCACTTCTAACAGCACACCACCCACCACTGATATGTAATACATTTATATGAGGACTTTACTAATAATAGATTTTCTCTCCTTTCAGCTGAAATAAGTGAGTCCAGCCACTCAGCCTCCTTTGCCTCCTCAGGCTACACAGAGCGTAAGAGGAGAACCCTACCCCAGCTGCCCAGTGAGGACCTCCCCCTGGGAAGGAGGACTCCAGGCTCAGGCCTGCGCACAGATATGGGGGAGAAACAGGACACAGAGCTGCAGGAGAAGGAGAACCAGGAGGAGAAGATGGCAAGGGGGAAGAGTCGGCCCGGTCATGGCACAGGAGGTGTGGGCAGTCATGGTGGGAGCCCCAGTCGCTCCTCACCAGCCAAGTCACAAGACAGTGGTGGCGGGAGATCAGGTCAGTCAGGTGTGTTGACTAAGCTCCCCCCTCGTCCAATGACCAGCGGGGAGAAGAGAATGGAGGAGGCACGGAGGAGGAAAAAGGAAGATGAGAAAGCTAGGGAAAGTAGTGGGAAACCACTGTTGAGGCAGGAGAGTTTTACTGTGGAGAAACCAAGCTCCAATGTGCCCATTGAGCTCATACCACGTATTGATGGGCTCACAGGCAGCAGAACTCAGATCAGGGAGACTGGCATTGACAGTGTCACACTGCAGAAGGACTCTGAGGCTGTGGCTGCATTTTTAGAGACCACTGTTTCAGACCAAGGTGATCCACCAAGTCAGTCCATTGAAGGTTCAATGTCACCTGAGTCAGATGTGGACACAACGAGCACAGTAAGCCAGGCTGATGGAGCGAGGAAAGTTGTCCAGAAACGCAGGACCCTTGCAGGACAGCAGAAGGAGAGAACAGTGGTGTGCTCATCCAGCAAGGGACCTACCGGGGGCCGAGACACCCAGGACAGGAGGGCCAAGACCAGAACATCTGTTCCTCCGCAGCCCAGCCGCCCCTGGACTTCCCTGGACCTCACTGATGATGATGTCAACTCCAACTCACTCCTTTCAGATTCACAGCCCACCTCCACACAGGACTCTAGAAGTTCACATACCAGAGGCCAAACAGGGAGCACAACAGTGGGAGCAAGCACCAAGTCTAGTCGGGCTAAGATCACCCAAGCCCCTGCCTCCTCTGCACCCAGTAAAACCACAAATGTCCCCAAGCCCAGGCCCACAAGGGCATCCCTGCTGAGACGAGCCCGGCTGGGGGATTCATCAGACACTGAGCCTGCTGATCTTGACCGGATGTCAGTAGCCTCTGAGGCCTCCACTGCTAGTTCCACATCCAGGACAGGGATGGCAAGAAGGGGAATGTCCAGGATAGAGGCTTTGGCACAGCCAAGGAGGCCGAGGGTGGGCTCCCCGTCAGCCCAGAGCGACTCAGAAGCCACTGTGACGAGGAGTAGGGGTCTGGGCTCCCGGAGTGTGGCAGGGGATTATGCCGTCAGACAAGGACTAAGAGGGTCCAATGTGACCTCAGTGTCTGGACAGAGAGCCAGGGCTAATAGCGCCTCCAAGCTGCCTGACAAGAGTAAAGGCACCTCCTCACATGGACATGTCACACCTGCATGTAAGTACTTTTTTAAACACAAATTCTGTTCACTCAATGCTTTCACTACCTAAACATTCTGAATTCATCCACAACTGCCTGCTTGTACAACTAACTGATCAACAGTTACTTCAGTAGAAAACATCAAATTACACCCTGAGTACCATCTAAACTCTACTGCTATTCTTTCTTTAGCTGGCACTCGATGGCGCCGCGTACCAGTGGAGTATGCCTCCACCTCAGAGGATGAGTACGGCTCAAACCGCCACATTTCCAAGCAGGGCCGCACGCAGCCGTTTTTGTCTACTCGAGTAGCCCAGCTAGGAGGTTCAGCCCCAGCAACCCCTAATCCTGTAGGCCTGGCTGCCCTGAAGCAGCACTCCAGGGAACAGGACGAGTATATGAGAGACTGGACGGCACACAGCGAGGAAATAGCCAGGTACTTAAATGAGAGGTACTCCAGTGCAGTTGGAGAGCAGCAATGAGTCCTGAAACAGTCCTGATAGTATTCAGCCTGTAAATACTCTTTGATTGTAGATTGTGCAGAGCTCCCGTATGTGGTAGATGAAAAATTATTTTAAAAAACAAGAAGAGAGATTTCTTGCACATTAATGCCTTGTATTTGTTCATCAGGATTAGCCAAGACCTTGCCAAAGACCTGGCCATGCTCGCCAGAGAAATTCATGATGTGGCAGGAGAGATCGACTCAGTCAGCCCTGCAGCCACTGATCCTGGAGCTCTGGTATAGTCAACACATTGTACAAAACCAGGAATCAACAGCAAAACATTGTTTTTCTATCTGTTTGATTAGATAATAATAGAATATATTAACTCTTATTAACTTGGTGCCACTCTGGTTGAATTTAATGATAGACAGATTCCTAATACAGGTCAAATTATTTAGAGGGCCAAAAAAAAAAAAAAGGATATGTCAAAATAACATTCTTTGATGTGTTTTAATTTTGTTTCAGTTGGAGGAGAGTGTATTTGATGACAGCTTGGATCTAGGTGGTCCCTCCACAGATCACAGCAACGTTCTGGGAACCAATGGACGATCTGTGGAGCTACGACCAAGAGGCTCCGGTGGACACGGCTCCCGCTCCATCCGCCGACAGACATGGAACAGAGATGATGTAAGTCTGTGCGTTAATATTAAACAATACTCTGTCATTAAAATTTCACATATTTTCTTCATTGCAAGTATGAGTGTGTGATAAGTGTGATTGGTGCAAAGTATTTAATGCTTCTCTGAAATTAAAGAAGTCTGAAAATATAGGTCATGTTAAGTTATTTTTCTGCTTCTACCCTGTGATTGGTTAATGATGACAGTAGAAGATGTTTGTTGAACAATTGTAGGCGTTAACATGTCAGTCTGTATCACAGATTGCCACTAGAGGGAGCTCCCTACATGCTACATATACAGTACATACTATAGTCACTCCTCACCAAACAAACCGTGCCTCTGGCTTAACCCAAAGCTATAAGCTTTGCTAATGAGAGAGGATATTTTAAGTCTTGGCTAAATGTAGCAATATAGTTGAAAAGGTTGTGTTAGCTTCTCTAGTTTCTCTCTAGAATTTTACTATCTGCATTTACCTATTGCATTACTCATTATGCCACTGTTAAATAAGGGTGACATTGATGTGTTTCTTCCTATCATCCATCAGGCGGTGCTAGACAGTTTACTCCTAGCATCTGTGACTCAACTGTCAACCAGGATACGTCAATCAGTTGACAAAACAAGCTGCAAAATCAGGTGAGCATCATGCTACATCACTGAACAACAAGATATACTGTTATAGTCTGGTGTAAATTTAATACATACTATACTGAGGACAAAGAAAGGACAAATACAAGGTAGAATTGCCAAAATAGGAATATACTGCATATTGTCTGAAGTTTCCTGTCTGTTTTATGTTGGAACTAGGCCAACTAGTATGATTTGAGTGGCACATCACAAAGGTTTTCTCTGACAACCAGCTACATATCTTCTTCATTACAACTCATAGGATGACAACTCAAAGGACTTTTTTCATTCCTACAATCTCCAAACAATGACCTGAATTAAATCACTTCAACAGTCAACTAATACTTCTATCAAGAGCTATAATAAATATATTTTCCTGTATTTTACTTTCATCTATTTTTGTTGCAACGTGGCCTCCAGGATCCTCTTCAAAGATAGAGAACGGAAATGGGAAGAGATTGAGAGCAAACTGCAGGCAGAACACGACTCCTTACTACTCAAGAGCTCCAACAAGGTGATGAACATGTCCACTACTTACACTTTGTCTATTTTATATGCTAAAGACTTTTGAAATAGATATAGATAATAAAATTATTAACTACAGTAGCAGCCTGGAAAACCATCTTTGGTCCTGATATATCTCAACAACTAAACAGAAAGCATTGTAAATTTGATATCCATGGTGCCCAGAGGATGAGTCCTGACGTGTTCCTCTGTGTTTTCCCCTATGATATTGACATTTGTGATTTTAAATGAAACTATGGGATGTAACCACTTTAATGATCCCTTAACCTCACCTCTAATGCCACCATCAGGTCTAAATCTCACTTTGTCCAGTACTGTCGTACCTGCACAACTAATCACATCACAGCTTCCACTGTACTTTGTGTTTTGTACTGATTAGGAAATATAAGCATGCTAACATGCTAAACTAAGATGGCGAACATGGTAAAGATTACACCTGCAGAAGGTTAGCATTGTCATTGTGAGCATGTTATTGTGCCGAAGTTAGCATTCAACACAGCTGTGCTGAAAACCACTGTTCATTTTGAAGTCATGCCTGAATTATCTTGTGGTGTAAACCATCACTGGCAGTACCTATTATTAGTTTGTAAATTTGCGCCTGTGGATGTGTGTGTCTTACAGTGAATGATTATATTTTTTACAACTACTATATATTTCACAATAATGTGCCAAAGTTTTTGGAAGAACACCAAAGGACAGCACAAGCTATTGACTGCAACTCGTTTAAAACAAAATCTGTGCAGCTAGAATTGTTGCAGGTATAAAGAAGTGCAATGTGGTTGTTAATTATGAGTCATTTTAATACAGCTGTAAGATACTACTGTAAGTCTAATCAGTATAATGTTTACTTTTTGGCATTTTGTGGCATAAATTAATCTAAAAAGACAAACACTGAAAGAATTTATTTATGTCAATAATCCATTAGCTTTTCACAGGGTTGGAATAATGCCATACAATATCAAATCCTTCCCTACAAACCAGACAATATCTGATTACTTACTGAAGCAATCATAGTGAGTGCTGACAGTATTGCAGCTGTCTGGGGGATCAAATCCAAGACACCTAAGTCATTTAGATTATCTGGCAAAATCCTTTTTTGGAGAGCAGAGCACACCAGATATGGTTGTTTTTATGGAGAAAAAAGTTAGTGTCCACAAAACTTCTGCCTTTCCCAGGGGCATGATCATAAATTCTGCCTTTAACCCAGTCTGGCCTCATTTGAACCCTGAAGAGATATGTCTATCCACTGGCGCAAGTTGCAGGGCTCATAAAGCATTACTGAGTGTACACGGCACGGCTCCAAACTTATTCCTGCAGCAATGAAAAGCTGAATCGAGCTGATTTATTTGCTGTATGAACTTCCACTTATTTAATCACATCACAGACCAGCCCTAATGTTTTATTGATGTTCTCTTAACAGGAGATTTCAACTATTATTCAAGACCTGAAGAGAGTGGAAAGACAACTGCTAGGTATCTGATGCTTCTCTAGTATTCAGATCAGATCAATAACAGCTTCCTAATTAAAAAAGTCTACACCAATTAGGAGGCATTTTTCACTTAAGTGAAATGTAAACATACTCATTTTGAATATGTTTTTTGTTTGTTTGTTTGTTTTGTTTTGTTCCAATCTGACAGCAATTGACATGATGGTGGACCCAGATGGCACCCTGGATGCCCTGTCCAATCTGGGCATCACCAGTCCTCTGGCTGACCAGAAGATCAGCCCTGGGACTCAGCAGGGGGTGTCAGTGTTGCACCCTGGAGCTGAAGCTTCCCCCTGCACAGTCTCAGCAACCAGGCCCGAAGGACTGGCCTCTGAACCCTGTGGATCCTCAGACCATGCAGAGGTGGCAGAGCGACACCAAGGGCCTCAACAGAGTTCTAGATCCTACAACTGACACACCGTGGAAATCTTTTAGAATTTATTTTAGACACTGACTGAAGCCCCCGGAAGTAGACCTCGGGGTGAGGTTATTTTATGAAGGAGTGTGATGCCTATTCCATGGGAAAGCCTGACTATCCTGTTAGTCAAACTGAAGCATGTTGGGACTGTGAAAGTCCACTACACTCTCAAACAGCAGCTCTTGGGATGTCAGATCTACAATATGAATACATTACAGTATTAATTGGTGGGCTTATGAAGAAGCTATGACATAACATACAGTAACCCATCTGTGTTTTTGTGTTGCAGTTCATCCTTGTTATCCTCATTTTAAAAAAGAACAGATGTAAAAGATGAAAGGACATCATGTAAAAGGTAATCTTTCCAAATTCCTGCTTAGATTCTTTTTTTTAATCTTAACTCAGAGCATCTGTGACTTTTGCAAAAGGTTAAAACTTCATTTCCAAGTCTTTTCATTTGATTACAATCCTTGAAATCTTTGAAAAGTTTGTCAGTCAGCTGACTTAAGGCCAACGCAGAAACTCAAACTAGAAAGGTGCAGCAGTGTCAAAAAAGGATTCAGCAGAGGTGTGTGTGTCTGTGTGAAAAGTGTTCTTTCATCCTGCCATAGAATTATTTATAAAGTAAGTATATTGTTGGCCTGTTGCAATTGCAATCCCCAAGCCTGTCTCAGTAATGATTTTCCATCAGAAAAGGCCACAGTGCTTATTTGCTGGGAAAAGAACTGGGTATGTACAGTATGTGTAAATGTTTATTATAGTTAAATTAAAATCTCCCATCCATGCCTTTTTTCCTTGTGGCGATGTCATTTGAAACCAGTGTATCAAAGATAGACCCTGTGTGTTAACAGACACTATGAAATCAAATGTAGCTCCCAGAGAAGGTTTTCCTCTTCCAAATGTATTTTGTCACAAGTGCCCTGGATCAAACAATCATTACAGTTGGAGATAAGAGATGCTTCAGTGTATAGGAGACAGTGAGGGAGGTGAAAATTTGTTTCTTTGCACATTACAAAGCTTATATATGATAAAACTCATCTCTGAGGGACCAGGACGATAACGTGCCCCTATGACGCTCCAACATCATGTTGATGTCCTCGACCAAAAACAAAGCAGGGTTTTTAAAGCCAGCTGTCTGTCAATGAACAGTTTGTTAAATTACTTTCTGATCACAAACAAAACGTAGTGTTTGAACCAGCATAGACAGGGACTACCTCCAGGTCCTGCAGCTGCATTTTATCATTAACGATGCAATGGAAGGAAGGACAGTGTCATGCCTGTAGGTTTTTCAATGTCTTGCCTCATACCAATGTTTACACATGAATGTATCCTGATCAGAACTGTTGAAAACATTTTAGCCAAAACAACTTTAATAAAGATTAACAACTGCATTTTGTGCTTAGCACCTACTGTGCTTTGTCTTTAATTCAGTTTAAGCATTTGGATTTTTTTGTTTGGATGTTTTGTATGATGTTTTTTTTTTTTCATTTTTCTTTGTATGATGTTAGGTTAAACGTTGACCTTGCAATACCTGTGTCTCATTTCCAATAAAATGCATGATAATCATGAGCTGTTTGATTTGTTACCTTTTAATATAAATTCCACCACAGAGCAAGATCACAGTTTCGGTAAAAATGGTGCTAAAATCATTTTTTGATGGAAAGCACCTAAATATGTTATAGTACTTCCATTTCCACTACATTTCAAATGGAAATATTGTTTTGTTTCTCCATTACACTGGTCTGACAGCTGTAGCTACTGGCTATGTTGCAAAATCAAGTTAAACATGCAAAACATGTCCATTTCTAAAATATGAAGCATTATTAAAGCTGCCCTGTGGAGTTTTCTTGTAAACAAAGTTTCTGTTTATGATCAGTTACTCAATAAAATCCACAGTTCGTGTCCTACAAGGACAACAAAAGCATTCAATGCATTTCCTTCCCAGTCAGCCATTTCAGAGTTTATTGTTCTTAAAAGTTTGCCAGCAGATACAGTGTTGCATTCACAGCCCTCTCTTGCCCCGACTCCCAAGTATAGAAAAAAATAAGTTATTGTAGTAAAACTGTGAAAGTAGGAGTGACTTGAATTGCTTGTAACAGTATTTTCACATCTTTCGCTTTCATTTGATATTTTGATACAGTATTTCAGTTTCTTCCACAGCTGATTTTTGTACAAAGTAGATTTAAGTTTCCACTTCTTCAGTTTCATCACCCCAGAATCTCCTCTGGTCTGCCATCAGCCAAAGCTCCACAAGCAGCCCACACCAGCCCCTCCCTGTCTGGCCTCTCTCTCACTCTTTGCAGCAGCAAGTACACACGACAAATTAGGTTTTAGAGGCCACACTGCTAGAGCCGCTGCACTACTAATTGTATGTCTCCAGATATTCTGCTCCACTTCCTTAATCCTTAAAGCTGTGTCAGGTTTTCCTCCTTGCGAACGACATTAGCGCAACTGCTGGTGCACATCAGCACTCAACACCTGCAGTTTGGCTGAATTGTTCCCACTTAGTTTTATTAAGTTGCGGTTCCCAGTAGACTTTGTTACCCCACTCACACTGCATGAATATATTGCATATAAATAAAATATAATATATTCATCACTGCAGCTTTTTTTTTTTTACTTCTGAGATGTGAGCCTGGACCCCCTTAAAATAAAAATTCTGTGTTTATTTTCTCATGTGGACATAATAAAAATTAATATAAATGTAAAATATTTGCCATGTGTTGCACCGCAGGTGCCCTGTGTGCTACTCAGTGTAATTTGAGCTGCCATTGATGATTTAGCACCTATGCGGTATCAGAGTGAATAAGATATACAATGCTACGCTCAGTGTGTGTGCAGAACACTGGGACGTTTACATATACTGCACCTCCTCATTGATGGACCATCATTGCTTAGGAGCATTTGGGAGACCAACAAAGGAAGCCAAAAATGCTCTGTCAGCAAATGTGTGTTAATATACACACACACACACACACACACACACACACATACATACATATATACATACACACACACACACACGTATATATATATATATATATATATATATATATATATATATATATATATGTGTGTGTGTGTGTGTGTGTGTGTGTGTGTGTGACCCCCCCTTTACCTTATAAATTCTTCTTTGATAGATTCAACACGGTGCTGAAAACATTCCTCAGAGATTGTGTCGTTATGCTTTGACCTTCAGGGCCACCGTACACGTCCAAAAGGTGCTCCACTGGATTTAAATCTGCTGACTGCGGATACAGTGATCTGATAGACAACAGTTTCAGATGATCTGAGCTTTGTGACATGGCGCGTTATCCTGCTGGAAGCAGCCATCAAAGGATGGATAAACCGTGGAATATCCATGAAGGGATGGAAATAGTCAGCGACAACCATAGATTGCATATCGTCTCTCAGTAATGACGCAACGAGGCATTAGCTGGTTTCACCGCACTTTTACTATTTGACAACTGAATACAGGACTACTGTGGACCGTAGCCAACGTCAAGACAACAAAAAGTCTGTCCGGTTTTACAGTTTCCTCGCTGACTTGACGTCTTACACGACTCCCACTCGACTTAACTTCCCGCCAGAAAACAGCAGGAACAATAACAAGTCCTCCTTGTCTCTCTGCCAGTCACGGGTACGCTATCTCATACTGTCATAGGTGGCTGAGCTGACTGACGGGCCTTCACAGCCTCTAGGCAAAACCACACATTCACTGACCCCTGGAAAACTCAGTAACTGCAGCAGTCCTTTTTACCTTCTTTTAACTTCTCATAACACAGTCTAAACAGCAGCCTGTTCGCTTACCACATTTGGTTAAGTCAGGGGAAAACAAGGTGTAGAAATGACAAACTGTGGTATTACAGTAGGATTTAGTGTCCAGGATAAATTCTTGGTCATTGTGAGGTTGTCAGGCAAGCTATGCTAATCCTTACATTTTCCTGCTTCAAGAATGCAATGCATAACAGTTAACTATAAACAGATTAACTCATCTTCTGTAGACCATGTTTTATCCACCAAATGTTTCAGCTATCTTGCATCCATAAGGGTGGTGTCTGAAGTTGTTTCTAGTTTCCACCACAGATACCATACCTGGACCATGGTGTTTTCTCAACATGTTAAATTGCTTCTTTAAAAACCATTGCCGTCTTATTTTGAAATGCTGTACAAGGCCTGAATTAATGAATCTAAAAGACTACTTGCAGTAGCTCTTCTAGTATTGACTCAGTGGTCACAGGGGGATGTGTGTTTTGAATTAGATCAGTGTAAAGTCAATTTTTCTTACACCAGCAACTTTTTGTATCTATAATGAAAATTGCAAGGCTGTAACAATCTCCTGTCAGCTTGTTTGTGTGTGTGCTCCTCTCACAGCAGGCATATAGCAGCTTTCTCCAGCTGTGCAAAAGGTTTCTTAAGGTGAAGCTACTGTAGCTCAGGACAGTCTGCCTCTGCATATCAGTATTCTGTATGTGAGGTGCAAATAGAAGAAATTAGATTTCATACAGTTGTGTGTGTGTGTCTTCATGCCTGATAGTCTCCTCACTCTTTTCTCAATCAGATTACTCTCCTTCAGTGTCTGCTTTTGCTTTTCCCAGTCTTGTCCAGTGCAGCAGCTCCTGTTGCACCTCCGCCCCATCCAGAAGCCTACAGACGTCCATTGCCTGCCCCTCCCATCCCGCCTGGGAGACTGTACTACATGCGCACCCACAAAGACACACACACACACCCTCCCCAACAAGTGTGTAGGAGTGTGAGGACGTACTGGTGCTCTGGCCACAAACAGTCAGGGTACATACTGTAGCAGAGAGACAACAGCGGCTGATTCAGCTACTGAATGATAGATAGAAAAGAAAAGAGGGAGGACGCGAGTGACAGCATTTCTGTGTGTGCTTGGCTGTAAGTCTGTGTGTGTGTGTTTGTGTACATCAGTCTGTGTCTGTGCAGACAGCAGCATACAGGCCATCAATGGAGCTGTCAGATGATCCAAGGTCGAGGGGGCAAGACGAGGCTCCCCCTGCGCCCCTGCCTTGTGTGTCCCAAATGAAAAGCAGCAGCTACAGCGTTATCCAGCAGCAGGGCTACTCTGCATCCATCTTCCTCCGACGCAAAGACAAGCTAGAACAGGTGAGCTAACTCTGAAGTATCTCTCAAAAATCATGGCATTCATTATGTAACTGCACATCTGCCTTTTTGAAAGTGAAGAGGTGAAGTTGGGGTCATTAACATGAAATATTCCAAGTATCTAAAAGTTTATCCAGAAGTTGATAAATGAAATATATAAAACTACACACATCTACCAGCCAGTTTGTCCAATATGCAGTATAGCGGGTTGTGATCCCAGGAGAGGCATTAGTTTCACCCACTGGAAACCCATTCATTCTGCATGCCTGTGGTGCATCAGCCTCAACACTGGCGAATTGCTGCTGGATAAGTGTGCAACTGAGCTCTGTAGTCTCCAATGAGAATTGATTACCACTTTCCTCACTGCTGCCACACACCCAGTACACATGCACTAACACAAGACATACAGCAAGGATCCTGCAATCTTAACTATTAGAACTTACAATTTCTTTTAAATATTTTAGTGGTTTAATTTACAAATGTCAGTGTGTGTTTTAACATTTGTAAACCTTCATTTGTAACCTTACTTATGTTTAGATTTTTCTGTAGATTTTAACAGTGGAAAAGTGACTTTTCATGAGCTGTGGTATAATGTCTTTGCTTGAACAGTCATTGTCTTTTACACACAAATGCTAAAGCAGGGCAAAGCAGAAATGAGCCATGTTCTCGATTAGTTGATAAAGAGATCAAGAATTAATGGGCAATAATTTTGATAATCGAACAAAATGACAATGTGCTGCTTTCTTGAATATGGGTTTTTTAACTCTCTTCCTCCATGTCTCATTCAATCTTCACCAATTTGGGACATAATATTTATTAAATTGATTTTTCAAATGCCATGCCATGTAGTTTTCCCATAATTGGTTCTCAGGTTTGTCTGGGTCAGACCTGTGTGACCCATTGCTCTTAAATGCACAAGGCGATTCCAACCAAATTGAGATGACATCATACCAGCATCAATTCCCCCAAGAGTAACTTGATGCCATTTTACTTTGCTATATACATTCTAACTTTCATGAGTCTGACTCATTCACTCACTCACTTTGCAAAATTCATCCTTGTACAAAGTCCTACTTCCTACATATGACTCTGGAGATACATTTTTACATTTTCTTCCCAATTTTATCTCCTGTTACATATACAATGAAAACAGGAAAGAAAAAAGGAGGTAGATTGTCAATGATTTCCTCCACTGAATACTCTTTTTTTTATTTTTCTTGTTTTTGGTTTTTTTCCCTCTAGTAAGTGCTTAGTCACAAAAAAGTCCAGTCTCCTTTAATGAACATTCAATTAAACAGTTTATTTCTCCTCTCCTCTAACCATGTGACCTGTTGGTTACAGAGGCTGAACTAGTAGCTCCAGCGTTTTGTTCACTTTCTTTACGAGACAACTTAACAGGATCGTTTTTCACCACTGGATCCCTATCTGCATCCCGTCCACAGTCCCCTTGGCACATGGCCCAGCTGTCTCCCATGGCGTTGCGCCCAGTCAGCCTTCACTCAGCACATATCACCCTGACTATGACGTTATGGCAACGATAAAAAAAACACCACCTCCTGTTCATGAATGGAAACCTGCTGTTGAGCTTTTGGTGTGAAGGTGAAACACCTACACTGAGGTGCCCTTCATAGGCACTCACAGAGGTGTGTTTGGACGGGAGGACAGCATAATTCATGCGTATCTAAATAGCAACAAAATGTCATGCTAGATGATGATAAATGTGTGTCTGTAAGGACAGTCTGCAGGCCAAAAACATCTAATCAAGTTAACCCTAGGCTGATTTGGATTGAAAAATGGACATTTTGGGGATGCCATGGTTACATATAACAGTTATTTCAACAGCATTTCAGTGAGTATAGTCAACTGTAGGATACCGTCATTGAAATGCATCTGAAACAATCAAATCCCTGCTTCTGAAATCTAATTAAACACTTAATCACTATTAAAACAGGCCCCAAGGTTCTTTCATCTCTATATTTTTGTCACATACACACACTGTGCATTCAAGGCTTTACCTGGTGCACATCTATTGTTTTATGATGATTTTGATTGTGTGATGTGTGAATGTGTAAAGTCTGAGTATAGTGCCTTGCAATGTGGCTTTTAAAGATGAGGATTATTAATAATTGGTCCCTTGTGTTAGAGGGCTGTGCTGTATGTTATCAGATAATGATGTCCCGTACAGAGAGTCAGGAGGGAGTCAATTGAACTGTAGCAACCTCTGAACTGCTCTGCAGACAGCATTGCAAGAGAGACTCTGCAGCTGTTCAACGTAAGGGGAAAAGAAAACGGACTGGTAGGCATTTCACACATTAATATTCACTGTTGCATAATTGCGGTAACTGTGCAGTAGGCAAATTGTTTATGTCAACAGTTTCCTGGCATGACCACCACTCACCATTAGCTGAGGATCTTGTTCAAGTGGTTGCTCAGCTAAAAACTGACCTGTGGTTCTGTCTCACTGAAGGTCTGTGCAGGGTGGTCAGGGAAACAGTGAAAACATAGCCCTGCTTTTCACTTTGCTTCTGCTCCTGTTTGAAAGTGTGTTTGTTTTTGACCCATATGTACGGCTTTAGGAACATTCACCTCTCCTGGGAAGTGACTCAAACATTTCTGTCCCCTCTGTCTCTCTTTTTTTCCCCTCTCACAGACAGGGTGACGTGCAGAGGTCACCCGCCCCAGACAGACACAGCAGGTTTCACTGCTATGACTTTGTTATATCTCTCTGGTATCTCACACAGTTCTTCACAAGTGTTATGGTTTAAAAAAAACACACTGCAAGATATTGTATCAGACTGAGATTTTTTTTATTGTGTAATTAAAATACTAAATATCACGTAAGAGTACTAAGTCTACAGCCAGGGTAGTGGCTCTGGCAGCATGCTCACAATGGCAATGCTAACATGCTGATGTTTAGCAGGGATGATGTTTAGCAAAGTCACTAGAGTAGTTTAGCATGTTAACATAATAAAGCTTATATGATGATGTTTATCCTGTTCCCCACTCATTGCATGCTTCATTTGCAGGTATAAAGTATTAGACAATTTGCACCTGATGATGGTACTAAATGAAAAGTTAGAGGTTTTCCAAGGTCATCACTTTTTTTTATTAGCTTGCTTATAATAGGTCTTCCTAAGGGGAACATAAATTCACAAATCTCAAAACCTCTAGTGTGGCTAAAAATCGTGTCTTTAAACTTTTTTCAAATACAGTATAGGAGACAGCATCCTGTTTGTTCCATCTAAGGAGTCCTATTATTACTGTCAGACGTTACAGCCAAGTAAACTTAGAAAAAAAATCTTCCACCTTCCTTCTGTCCTTTTCTCATCTCTCTCTCATCCCCCATTAGGTCCTTATAAAACCCAATGCAGTGCTGGACTCATAAACAGAGCAGCAGCTTGCCTGCAGTCAGTAGCATATGTTGTTTTCTGCTATTAGGCGATACTATATTCATCTGTGAGGGAAAGGGACAGGATGAATAAAAGAGTGGAAGTATTGCAAGTATGAAAGTATTTGCGTTGTTTATTTTTCCCTATCGAGGGCCTTTAATGTACTCGTGTGCAAAAGGAGGAGGCAGTGCTTTGGAGTTATGCAGTAGAAGTGAAACCTGGATGAGTGCAATGGGAATCTGGTGCACTACTGAAAAGCACATTTATTATACTGATTTAAACACAGTGGGAATTAAAGCAGACAGTAGTGCTGACTTACATTTAAGTCACCAGTTGAGATTATTAATGGAAGCTATACTGTAAGGCTATTTTAAATTCTTTTGTCTGTTCTGAGCAGGACAGTATGCATATGTGTGTGTGCATGTGTGTGTACATATAGAGAGCAGACATGTCTGATCTAATGAGTGCAGAACAATTTGAGAGTTTTGCTGCTGCTGTCACACACAGTGGATCACCAATGGTATGTTTCAGCATCCCTCCCCTCTAAGCCAAGACAGACTGCTTTCTGCCAGATGAGTTTTGTTCACAAAGGAGATAAAAGAGGAAGATACAGAGGGAAAAGGAAGAGGAGGGAGGGAGCAAGGAGGAGAGGCGGGGGGGGGGTGGGGTTGGGGGGCTCCGAGCTACAGTTCTGTATTGGCCATTAGAACGAGAGGGGTTGGTCTTTCTCCATCTCTCCCACCGCCTTCACTGAGAAGCAGAGAGTGAGCAGCACACACACACAGCTCACACAGACACAGAGAGGACCATGTCAGGACACGGGAAGGACCAGGAGCTGAGGAGCACACACATCATACTGTCCAGTACAGCGAGGAACCATCGAGATGAAGACAGTGGCAGAGAGTGAAGACATCAGACATCAGGCTTGCTGGGTAGCGAGGGCTGGCTGAGAAAGACAGAGACATAGACAAGATAATAAAGATGTGTGACTGAGCTGCTGTTTCCCGCCTGTCAGAGAAGTTTGAAGGAGTGCTGCTCTCATGGCGGGACCAACCACACAGGAGCCTGTGAAGGTGACGTTTAGAACCACACTTCAATATATTACGCTCTCATTTTGTCTGTTGGTGGAATTTTAGTGCCCTGTTTACCTTAGACTTTTATTGCTGGCTTCCATGATTTTATTATTTTCACTAATCGATTTGGATGAAGCCTTAAATCATTTCAGTGAATGTCTTAATACTGTGCTCCTCAATTATCCAGTGAAAACTCAGATGTGGACAATAAAATCCGTTAGGGCCTCAGCTCAAAATTATACTCATTAACCATTCATTTATCAATTAACTATCTATAAAATGTCCAAAATAGCAACAAAAAAGACTGTCCCACTTTCCCAGATTCCAATGGGATATCTTCAAACTGCTTATTTTGTCCAAACACCAGTTCAGTGCATTTGCGGTGCATTTTTGCTTAATAAATGACTTAGACAGTTAGATTTTCCATTAATACTTTTCCAATCAGTGAAAAAATGTCACAATTTTCCAGAACGCAAGGGGACATCTTCAGATTTCTTGTTTTATTCAAACAACAGTAACCATCAGATATTCAATGCCTTTTTATATAAAACGGGTAAAAAGAACATTTAACATTTGAGATGCTTAAACCAGCTGGCACTTATAATTTTTGCTTGATAAATGACTTTGATGATAAATCTGGACCTTTTAGTTGCTAAAATTGTGAAAAAAAGACAATGACAGCCAATTTCCCAGAGCCGAAGGAGGTACATTTAGATTGCTTCTTTTTGTCCAATCACCAGAACAATGTCTGACAAAACTTAAAATGACATAAAACAGAAAAGAAGAAACCAGCTTATGTTTGGCTTGATAAATAATGATTCTCTGTTGCCGATTAATTGTCTTTCCACCAACTAATCAATCGTTTCAGCTACAGTTTCAGTGTAAAAGGTATTTTTATGTGTGTACCAAGATGTGTTATTGTGGTTTTGAAGTGAAAGAAATATTGTATCTTATTGCATCAGTGGTTTTTGTGCTGTAAGTCGACTGACCCATCTCACTCTGTCAATCTTGTTGAGGCTTTATTTCCTCATGGCCATGTACACATCCACAAGTCAAGCATGGTCCTTGACTCTGCTAAATGTAATGAAGAGTTCACTGGTCTCAGTGGACAGCAGAGGCATGTAAGGCCAGCACCAGTCTTTCAGCCTCATTGCCTGAGACAGACAGTGTAGAGAACGTGTCAACAAACATCCTCCAACCCCCAGTTTCTGTATGGCATAGTGCTGATTATGTTTCTTTCTTTTGCTTAATGGTGAAAATGTTTTAAAAGTTGTAGCTGGGAGTGATCTCTCTGAGAAAAACTACTGCTTACCCATACCAAACTCACTAGCAGGATGCAATTCATTTGACTGATCGACTACAACAAAGGAGAATATGTAATGTGATGTTGACAGCTCACAAAACGGACAAAGCCAAACAGGGCAGGGAATGAGATGGTGAAAATCTGTAGTCGTAAGCAAAACAGAAATGCCTAACTGCACTTTTAAAACAGTGAAAATAAAGTCTCCTCAGGCTGGATTAGGGCTGCTGCATCATAACCTCTCACCATACTAACTGTCACTCTACACTTATTACTACCAGTATATACCATATACAGCACACGTATACATGCACACAAATATAGCCTTTAATATTGCTTGTCGTATGTGCACCACTGAGTGTATCCGTTCTGGCACAGAGGTCATAAAATACCTCTCAGCTGGGATTTGCTTGAACAATAAGGCAGGCGGTATACAGAAAAGCATAAACCAGAGCTTTCCAATATTCCATATATTTCGGCTTTAGTGTGTATCAGTTTGTATCAGCCCGAGAGCGATCCACTTCACTTGTCCTCTGCTCTGTTGCATAAAGAGGGATTTGTGAATGTGGGGAATTTTGGCTCCAGAGCATTGGATTTCTCAGGAGCCCGGTTGTCAGAATCAAAGGTTTCCAATGTCTAAAGACATACAGCTCTTATTGTATTGATCATGAATCCTATCCTCTGATCAATTATATTGACTGGGGACATTAGCATGTCAGGGCTGATCATTTCCATTTGTACACCACCCAAATTTAAATGCCATGTCACTGCAAGTTGTTAACCTGCTGTATAACTACAGGAATTAGCCATCACTCACAACATTGTTATAATCTTATATCTTCCAGACCCAGCAGAAGTGCATTGCCATCTTTGCCCTTCTCTGCTGCTTTGCTGTGCTGGTGGCGCTGATCTTCTCATCGGTGGACATTTGGGGGGATAATGAGGATGGAATCACAGAGGAGAACTGCAGCAGAAACTGTCGGTAAGATGCTCTGAGAGTGACATAATATCTTAACAAGGCAAGAAAAAAATAGGGTTTGCACTCATGTACAGTCTTCAAGTCAGAGTTGTTTGGGAACGACTTATTAGTGATTTATAAATTATCAGGTCATTCCTGATTCATTCCTCACTGATTCCTTGATCATTTTGTGTACCTCATTAACTGTAGAGTATAGTACCATATTTCTACACACTCCTATGACATTGTCAGTCATAATGGACAGTTTTTTTTTTTTTTTTAAAAAATGATCCAAGCTGATGAAGCAGAACCAGAGATGTTGTCTTTCTTTATTCCATTCCTTGTCAAAACCTGGTCCCTACATTACTCACAGTGCAACTTAAAAATTAACAGTCTGGTCAGAGATTCACGTGTTATGCTAGCAGTGGCTAATATAGCCTCGAGTCACTACCTTCAAGCAGAGGAGCAGGCTACAGATATTTAGTGAGCGTACTTCTTTCTAGCTCCACACCCCCAAATTAATATTATTTTGTGGTCTCAACCAACACTCTGATAAACCCGCCTTAAGTGACATCACATCAATTTTGCACAGCTTTAATTGTAGGTATAATTGTATTAAGGCTCCATGCACTCTACTCCTTTCAGCATCGTACTTGTGGAGAATATTCCAGACGACCTCTCTCTCCCCGTGGATGGCAGACCCCACCTTCCTCTTTCTGTTGGCTTTCACACACTGTTGGACCAGGCGAAGCACTCAGTTGAGGTGGTGTCACCTGTCTGGGACTTAACCTCTTGGGACCAGGAAACAATGCCAAGCACTGCCAAACAGGTACAAAGTCATGGCAGACAGTCTGAATATATCTCCCTACATTCCTGCAGTACTCAAACAGACTGCATTTCTCAGGTGTCCTGTGAGAGAAAATGCAATTATTTTCAAGTAAATCTGTATGTAGTCTCTTAATGAGGTTGGTCCTGCTGAGATATAAGTATTGCCCTTTTAAGAGACATCTGGAGACACTGCTCAAATGCTCAACTACAGTAGTACAGAACATCACTCTCTTCCTCAGGGTCAGCTTTTGTTCCAGAGACTGCTCAGCCTGAAATCTCATGGGGTTAAATTGAAGATTGCCAGCGGTCTGACAAACTCTGCTGAACTGAAGACCTTGGCAGCACACAGTGAGTGGCTGTCACATTTTTATTTTATAAAGCAGTTTGTCATGCCACTGTAGCAGACCAGATCTCCTAACATCATCCACCTGACAACCTTTCTTGAACACAAACCTTTTTTAAAAAAAGATTTTCCTGTATTCTATGACAATTTTAGTACATCTTTTAGTATGCTCATAGGCCAGCAGCACAATATTGTGCACATTGCATACAGCATCTCTGATTTGTCTTAAGGAAAACAGATGTGGACTCATTTACAGCATGAAGCCTCACTCAGCAGCTTCAGAACACACGTCATACAACCTTCATGTGTGCCAACCTACACAATCAAGGTCATAAAAACATGAATGTGCAAATGCACCTGACTAGTTTTCAGTCAAAGACTTTGCCTTGCAGGCTGCCCAGCCTCTTTGCCCACTTATCAGTGAGACAGTCCAAGGCTGATTGGCGGGTTTTCATGATTCTTTCCTCTTTCTTATCCTTTATAACTTTCATGGTCTAACCACTCTCTGTTTCTCACGCCATCTAGATGCAGAGGTTCATTATATTAATATGACAGCTTTAACCAGAGGACGACTCCATTCCTCATTCATGATAGTGGATCGGAAGCACATTTACATCGGGAGTGCTGATATGGACTGGAGGTCGCTCTCCAAGGTAACAACAAGAACTGACAACATGAGTGTGCAGTGTAAAATCAAGCCTGTGGATAAATGAGCCTCTGCAGTCTGCTGTGGTCAGGTCTTTGCAGTTCATTTCCAAGCTCAAAATGGCTAGAGTATCTTTTGGTCTCTCAGAAATAAAGGCTGGGCGTACACACGTTGTTAAATGAAAACCTTTACCCCCTGCTGGGACTTCAAACATAACACAGAGTCTAGATTAGTTCCACTGTACACTTGTACATTTTTATGCTGTAATGCCAGCTACTCTCAATGGGCATCAGAGATGATTTAAGATTGCCGTCTAAGGCGGGTCAGAAAGACTAGCAGCATTTCACTTTGCATTAAGTATGTAATTCACAATGGAGGAGGAAGTGGGGAGCATTAGCATACTGTAACTTGAAGTGATTACCTGGCACTTTTCATGCTTCAACGCTGGCTGGAGGTAGAGCTACTGTTGAGAGTAATTAACTAAAGAGCCAGAGTGAAGGAAGGAATGGACACATACATGAATGTGTGTGGTGTTGGCACACACAGAGCAAATGACAGGCAGGCAGGAGAGAGACAAAAAAGAAGCAAGGCAGAAATTGTCACGAATCCACCCTACATGGTAATACAGTAGACTGAAACCTAGAATAAACAGATTTTTTGTTGTATAGTAAATGACCAGACTAGAGTATATTTAGAATGATTGTCTCTTTCTCACATTTTGCTGTTTTTAGCCATGCTAGCAGCTCTGTTGGATGGCAATCTGTCCGCTGCTTCGGTCCAAACTGAAATATCTCAACAACTACTGGATGAATTGCTATGAAGTTAATACATACGTCCATACTGCCCAGAGGATAAGGCCTATTGCTTTGCTTGATCCCCTCACTTTTCATTCAGCACAAAATCTCAATTTGTCTAAAACTTTGGTTAGGGGTTAGTTTATTGCTGTACTAACATGCTAAAACACTGAGCACAGAGCTACTAGCATTGCATTAAATCATCAAATTCCCCCAGTATGTTTCTGTTCTTATAGTGAAATCAGCTAATTTAAGACTTCTGTTAAACTCTTTTCTAAACAAACCTGCACTCAGGGCTGCAAGTTTTCTGCTGCATCACCTCTTCCTGTGTGCTCCTTTCTGACCCCCCACAGAGAAAAGAACTGGGGGTGGTGGTGTATAACTGCAGCTGTCTGGCTCTGGACCTCCATCGTGTTTTTTCCTTTTACTGGCAGCTCCATGAGAGGGACTACATCCCCTCCATCTGGTCAAGGAGAGTTACAGCCCTCTATGGGAGGCATGACACCCTGGAGCTGCAACTCAACACTACCGATGCAGCTGCTTATGTGTCTGTAAGGAACAATGTTACAGAGTTTACTGCATGCTAACACATAATACCAAGTCTATCCAAAATGCCAAAAAAAAAAAGCAGAAAACTAGAGGTTATATATCTGCAGTAACTTCTGCGACTGGTTTATGTTCCTCTTAAGGCACCAGTTTCCTGCTTCTGGACTAGATGGTGAACATCTATATAAAAGTTTCATTACCAACTAATAAAAGACACACAGCGGGTGATTAATCATGTTAATATCATCGCTGAGGAGCATCTTGAGTCTGAATATCTCAGTACCTCAGCCTAATTTGACTGTAATGAATCTTGCTACCCTCTAAGCGACATGATGCTTACCAGTTGCATTTAGGGCATTTATCATTCTATAGGAACTAATGAGGCCATGCTGTCACTGGCTGCTGGCAACTCTAACCTGCTCTTGTGCCTCACTTCTTTTAGTAATGAGACAGGGCTGTGGAAATGCGCCTTGTTTTTTTTCTTGCCCTTTGTCGAAATGTTGTGCTGGACGTTTTCAGACATTTTGTAAAATTATACACTGCCTCCAGTATGCTGTCACTTTCAGTGTAACATTTTTCGGTGGGAAGTAAATGAACAGATACCGTTGTAAACGCTTCTTTATTGAATTGAAGCACACTGAATGTTAAAAGCCATCTAAATCATATTTTTTCCTCTGCCTAAAGTTTTTGCTTTTTCGTTTTTCTGATCTTTGTGTAATTTTGGGTGCAAACGTCTCTGCGTGATGTATCCTATCTGCAGACCTCTCCTGATCTCTTCTGCCCGAAAGATCGCACCAGAGATATAGATGCTATTTATCAAGTTATCCAGAGTGCAAAGGCATTTATCTTCATATCTGTGACGGACTACCTCCCTCTGGTGACCAGAAGTTTCAGAGGAACTTCCATCACAAGGTACAGTGTCTGACATAAAACACTGTATGTATAGGAGCTTTGACATTCTGTGGCAGTATATATCAGATCACTTCATGTTCATACGTGTGCATGTCCCAGAGGGGAACAAAATCTGTTAAAACCTGCATTTTTGGTGGTCTGTGGAAGACAAACTGTCATCTTTCCATATTCCAGTAACTTGAGTTTAGGATCAATGCTTTTAGATTGTCAAGAACTGTCCATTAATGATGCTTACATCAAAAGGTATTGGTCACCTATTGATGAAGTGATCAGGGAGGCTGTGGTGCTGAGAGGAGTCAGAGTTCGCCTGCTGATAAGCTTCTGGAAGAAGACTCACCCCCTAACCTTTAACTTTGTCAGCTCCCTAAAGTCACTCTGCATGCAGCTGCACAACTGTTCACTTGAGGTGGTACGTGGATTTATTTTATTTTTTTAAGTTCTAGTTTTGTATTTGCAGTGAATTTCTGGACATAATTTCTTGATTCATGATAAAAATGTTAAACTGAGTGGGTGTGACATTTTTACGTTCTGATTCTGTTCAATTCCATTTTTTGCAGAGGTTTTTTAGTCAGAGAGAGCAAAAGGATGACATTCAACATGGACTCAACCACAACAAGTACATGGTGACCGACAGCGCAGTCTACATTGGTAAGCACTGTATTGAAACCAGTTTAGTTTAAATTCACACACATTCATACAGATTTTCATTGTGTCATTTTCATTGTCTCTTGATTATATTGTGAATGCTTTTTCTTCCACAACATTAGAGAGTACTTTTCTTAAATGAATAGTTTGACTTTTGGGGACATACACTCTCTCACTCTCTTTGGGAAATTAGAAGATTGATACCATTGGTACATTTTTGCTATTACTACATATCCAACGTTAAAATTAACAACTGTTAATTTACCAGTCTGGAAGAAATGTTGCAAGTTCAGCATCAAACTGCATTCCTGTAAATTTCCCCATTGTGGGACTAATAAAGAATTATCTTATCTTATCTTTACTCACCAGGAAATGTTTTGCAGTGGTTGAAAGCAGTGTACTCACTGTAGCGTCCAATCTGCACTAAAGAAGTATAGCCCTGCTCAGAAGGTGCAATGAAGGCTGAAGCTCTTGGCAACCGTCCATCACCACCAGCAGAGAAAACATAAAAATAGTCCCTTTAATTATGAGGCTACAGCGAGGAGACAGTTAGCTTAGCTTAACGCGAGTACTGTAACAGGGAAACAATTTGACTAGCTTTGTCCAAAGGAGAAACAAAGCCCTAAAAGCTCACTACTACACTCACTATGTTATAAAGTGTTTATTTTATCTGAACTTTTACTTTTTCTTCTTTTTACCCTTGGGCAGAACCAGGCTAAGCTAACTTAAAGTAACACTCTCCTTGCTGTAGTGTCATTTTTAACATACATTTATAAAGTGGTAGTAATCTTCTCATCTAACTCTCTGAGAAAAAGCATTGAAGCCTATGTTCACAAGTGTCAGACTATTGCCATGGTTCAAATGGGTCCTTGATTGTGAATTTGACAAAAGAGTCAAGGCCTTGAAGAATTTTGAAAATAGACATAAATAGACATGTCATTGAAAGTGCTTGAATTCATATGTCCCTTCAAAATAGTTTACTTAATATTCTTTTTACGTAACATTAGTAACTAGACTGTGAGCTGCTGTCTGCAGACCATAGCCTGCAACTGTAACACAGCACAGTTGAGAACAGCGTCCGCACGTTCAAGTCTCTCTCTCTTTTTAATTGTTGTCTGTAAGCTTCTGTACAGCCTGCTAGTTCTCATTATAATAATTTTTAGTGTCGTAACAGTAATTAACCTCGATCAGTGTCTCAAACTATGCATGTTGGGGCCTTGACTTTGAGGGAATTGTGCCTGGAAAGTCCTTGAAGGAACATGTATTGTATTAATTAAAAAGCAACACCAAACTGCATATACATCTACACATGCACATCAAGAGGAAAAGCACAGGAGTGGAACTCAGTCATTTTCTTCTGGAGATAAAACCTGTTAGACACTATATTTAAGGTTTGCTTTTTATCCACAGGGAACCATGACTGGGTCGGCAGTGACTTTGCCATTAACGCAGGAGTCGGGCTGGTGCTCCAGATGAAAAACAGTTTTACAGACAGCAGAGCGACAATCGTGGAGTACGTCAAGGCTGCTTTTGAAAGAGACTGGAGGTCACGTTACGCTAAGAGCCTACAAGGAAGCAAAGATCAACAGGGCAAATACAGGCACCTGCAACAAGCCAAAATTCATAAGGAAACCAAGGATGAAGACGAGTGGAACAGCCCTTTATCTTTATAAGCACAGAATGTCTTTTAAAGTCCTAAAGCCTCATAAGCCTCAATACTAGAACTAGATTTTACAAACATATACACAATATCAGAATGTAGACCTACACTAATCGAATTTTGGGATATTAACTTCATAGATTCAGTTACAATCAACAAAGGAAATAATGCTTTGAGTCAGTAACAGCTCCAAGTTACAGTAATAATATCTAAATACTTAATACTTAATTGTTGACTGTTATATAAGCATGTACTGTTGCATGACTATCGACAGCAATATGCAAATACAAACTATATACTAGGACAAGCAATAGGATGATTATAAAATCAACATACTTTATATGTGATCCCATCAAACTCTCCAAAACAAATCACAAGTATTTAATGATGACACCATGATTTTGTTACAGTTTTAATTTATATTTTATAAACTTTTTAATGCTTTTGGATAGCATAGCATTTAGCATTAGCATTTTTGATGTTAAAGTATATTGCCTGCACTTGTAATAACTGACTTGAATGACATGCACACAGGGTTATGCAGTAGCTTTACAGATACAACAGCTGTTTATCATCTCATTGGAAGTTTTCATCTGTCTTTATAAAATGTACCTTTTTGCCTAGATGTTGTTGTGTTTATTTGATTATCACTACACTGGGAAGCACAGAGTGGCCAACAGATGGATTCCAACAAAACAAGGTCAAGTGCTGATCAACAGATAACAGTAAGAGTTTCATGGCGCATGTGTTTTGCCTTCTTCTGTAATTTCTGCTCTACAGAATATAATTAGCGTTGACTAATGCAGTGCTGCTCTGATTTTCCTTTTATCTGAGCCACTAACAAGCTGTAGCTTAGCTGCTCAGTGCTCCTTTGTGTGGTGATTCAAATAGAGATGAAAATGAAAGAGGTTTAGATTTGAAACATAAGGCAGCCACTTGAATCACAGTCTGCTGCAGTTGTGGGATTTAAACGAAGGGCTTCACAATTTCAGTGCAGTTAGAAGAAAATATATATCCATTTGTGTAGGCAGGTGTAAGTCATTATGTATGAGATCTTCTCAAATCACACCCACCACACTGTGAAAATGGCATTACTGCAAAAGTAGAATCACCTTGTGGTGAAACACAGAAATGCAGGTGTGTCCAAGAAATAACTCAAAATATGAACTATGAAGTTTGATTTGATCGCAGACAATGGCTGCATGAATGGAATTTGTCCACTGGGAGGCAGACAAACTTCAAAACAAGTTGACAAATACCTACCTACTCCAATCAACACATTAAAATGCAAAACTTGTATTCAGTTTTATTTTGACAAACAACAATATCAGTGATGGAAAAAAAACATTTTTTTCTCTCAAGTAAATGTTGAAAAAACTACTTGAAAAAATCTTACTTGCAAGATTTTATTTAAGTTAAGAATAAAGTATTGTGAATAAGACATACTTTAAGTACAAAAAGTAAATGTACTAGTTGGAAATAGTGCTCCTTTTCAAGTGTTATTGTATATATCACATGTGACGACCTCCCCAATTCTGCCTGCTTGCTTTGCTCTGCTCTGCTGCTTGTTTCGCAGATACTGGGAGTTGGGTGGTAGGTGGAGCTGGGAGGGTCGTCTGCTCACACCTGCCCATCTGGGTTGCGCTTTCAAAAAGGCATAAAGCACTGCTTTCGTAGGAGTCTCTGTCTCTCTCTCAGCTAGGCCTCTGGCATCATCCTCAACCCTCTTCCTTTGTTTGGTTTTGCTGCACCATCCAACATGCATCACACCGTATGTTCTCTCATCCATTCACTCCTTATGTGACTGATTACTCTCCTACTTACACTCACACTGTTTAGTTGATAGGGTTGTTAATTTGGGTTCAGTTAATTCACTTTTTGAGTGGTATAGCTGTGTGTGGCCTCCCTTTTTGTTGGCAGCCTTGAGCCAGGTGGTAAATCACATCATTGGGATATTTTGACGTATGAATCAAATTTGCACTAACACACGAGTTAGTGCAAATTTTATCCCCTTTCTACATAGTTTAATCTGTAACAGTGCATCAAAAAGTATAAAATAACATAAGATGGAAACGCTCAAATAAAACTGCACTGGAGCGCAGTAGTTGAGTAAATGTACTTAGTTACTTTCCACCACTGAGCAGGATAGACTAGCAGTTCCTCGTTTAATACATGACGTGATATATACACTATTTGGCTGTTGACTGAGGAGAAACATAGAATTATCAAAATTATTGTTATTTATTAGAAGTTTATCTTTTTCCTAAATAAATATATACATTTAAAATAACACGTGTTACACACTACATAGGTAATAATTTATCTGAGAATATATTAAACGTAATTATGTGTGTTCTTACAGTATAGTGTAATATAATAGTATCACAGGCGTTTTACCAGTCTTTAACACAGGGTGGTGCTGTATCACCATCACAAGCTGCCCTTGGCGTCAAGTTGATGATGAGTTTGAAGGTTTTGTTTAAGTCATTAGTTTACATCATAATGTTGTGAAAATTTGAAAAAAAAAAAAAAAAAGAGAGAGAGAAATTTTACTTAGTGAATGTTTGTGGTTGTCATTTCAAACAACTTAATTAGATTTTTTTTAAAAAACACTCAGAACTTTATTAAAAGTCGTCTTGCACGTGGTCGTTTATCGACAACAACAACAACAGTGTGTATGTGTGTGTGTGTGTGTGTGTGGTAGCAGCAGTGTTGGTTTTGTTGCTACTGCTGCTAATGGGCAGAGGTGGGGGCGCCGTCGTTATGGTAACAGATTACAGGCAAAAATATTTTCAGTTCGCTCTGTTAGCACTTTCTGCTGCAGTGGCTTCAAACTACGAGTCCAAAGAGAGGGTGCATTTCATTTAACGACGTCTACACGAGCTTTTATTCAGGAAGTATTTTATTTATTTGCCAGGACCATCAGTTTTGGCCTTTTATATTTTAAAAAGTCACTAGTGCATCAGTGCTAACTCTGTGTTTGTGACGAGCGGGGAGGCTGAGAGGTGGATGAGGAGGAGGAGGAGGAGGAGGAGGGGTTGTGTGGGGGAAGTTACGGCAGCTGCCTTTGCAGCAGAGGACCAAGGAGGATGTTAGTGTGTGTGTGAGTGTTTGTGTGGTTTTGCGGGACAAAATGCGGATGTGAATTGTGTCCGAACGCTGACATGTCGCCGGATCTCGTGGACGTAGTTGCAAAGAGGAGTCTGTGAGCCGAAAAGGCCGACGATCTAAAAGCCGCAGTGCCGGGAGGAAATGAACTCAACTTGTTTGAAATGACATGGATGGGGCGACTTGAATGGTGCACTCCTGCATGACTGGCTCACTCCTGAGGAAAATGTAGCTACCTGTAGGCTGCTCTTAGTCTTTTTTCCTGATTGAAACAGCTTGGATGTTCTGTTGAGATCTATCACCCACAACCTTGGTAAAAGGATGGAGAGTGGAGTCTTTCTGCCCTGCCTAGATCAGTTCATGCTGAGCCCACTTGTCACTTGGGTAAGTAATTCTGAGAGCTTTGATTTCCTGCCAAAGACCATGATATTAACCTATCACCCTGTATATTGTATTATCAACCTGTACTCTCTTTGTTATGCAGGTGAAGACATTTGTGCCAAATGATGCGGGCGTGCATTTGGACTTTTCTGAATTACTGGATGGAGACTTTTTGAATGACATAATGACCCAAATGTAAGTGGTTGCTTTAATGAGTCACTTCATGCCAGCTTTGTTCTTGCAGCTTGTATTTCATTTGTCACATTTCCAATCTAGGTTGTGTCCAGTGTCCAGATGGATATTCAGATTAGCAGCCAGTGTTTTCAAGCTGCTGGCTGTTATAGATTTAACATGACATTTGTCACTGAATTATGATTAACAGTGAGGTTTACGTGGACAATTATCGGTTGTTGTAAATGGTTCAAATAGAAATCAGCATCATCAAGCTAAGTCTTTGTTTAGTGATTAGGTATCCTCTCCTCATGCCATCTGCGGCAGCTACTGATACAGTATCAAGCGTCTGCTAACATTCTTCTCCAGGCACCAACAGTGCTGGCTTTGTCACTCCGCAGTAATAAATAGGATCTTTGTCGTCTGCAGTGGTCTTTAAATGCAACTTCCTCATGACTCGCAGGTTAGGGTTTCTCCAAAAATGTTAGAATTAGCATAAAACTTATAGAAACACAGTCGACACTCAGGAATGTCAGCTTGGGAAAAAGACTAAATCTGCCGAGACATGGGGGGACATCATAAATACTGTCAAGACGCTACTTAAGAGATTATGATTTGGTTGCCTTATGTTCTGAGGGAGCTACCCTCACTCTTTATAAGTGCTAACCTGTGGTCATCTGGCAGTTTGCAGTTGTGTCAAAGACGTGAGCAGATAGGTGGAGAGCCCCCACCTTTAGCCCTCATGTTAGGATTGAGTGACACTTCAGACATTGACGATAGTTGATAGAACTGTAACAGTTGCAAAGACAGGGTAAAACAAAACTGATGACCCAATGCACTTGTGGATAACACTGTCTAGCCACCCCAAGTCTACAGTATCCATTCATCCCACTTATCCCCCAGGGTCACAATAACCAGCTCTAAATGCAAAACAATGCTGCGCCGAGGGGAGGGGAAGAGGCGGGATAATCTCCTGGATTGGGAGACCCTTTGGGATTAGGGCCTTGGTGCTGCTGTTGAGTGGCACTGGGACACAGATGGGGGACAGGAGGAGGAGGGACACAAAACAGAGCAAACAGCTCAGAGATGAAGACAGGCAGACTAAAAATTTGATGCACAGGGCATCTAGGTAGCATCTCTCTGTATCCAGGCTTTTATTTCACATAGGCCTCCTTTCCAGACAACAAGCTGACATCTGACCTATATAACTGCACTGACGCCCATGACTGATAGCATTTCAGCTCCCGTGTGTGACAGTAGGCAGTGACAGTAACCCCAGACTACAGTAGGCTGTAACCAACAGCCCAAGAATCCAGCTAAGGGATTTCTTTGGGGTGGAAAGTCTAATGCCAACCCGGTTTGGCTCAGAAACACTCCAGTTTGGTGTCTGAATGGAATGACGTGACACAGGCTAAAGTTAGGAATGAATAGAGCCCTCATACACATGTTTTAATGGCAAGCTTTGAGCCAAGACTTTTACCAACTTGCAGTTCCCTCTCACCCCATTCCACTGACAGCCATTTGTGTTTTTTTGCGAATTGCAGAAATGTCACATAAAAATGCCTTTATGTTGTTTCCCATCTCCAGAAATCCCTCCGCTACACCTCAGGGAGTAAACAAAGCAAGCAGGGATCCAAGTCAAAGGATCCAGAACCTGAACTTTCTTGTCCAGCAGATCAAGACCTATTATCTGGTGAGTTTTGGGTGTTTTCTCCACTGTGTCTCAGCCATATAATATGTTATATAACATATCCAAGTAACACACTGCTAAGCTTTCCATCCCTCTCTCTACATCAGATTATGGTATCGGAACATTTGATTTAGATTTTTCAGTTCTGCCTCAACTTTGCATCACGCACACACTGGATCGCACATGCGCACACCAGGCTGTTGGTAGCACTTGTGTCCCAGCAGATCAACTAGTTCTTCTTAAGATGCATGGCCTAAATACCGGCCATGTAAACATCTGTGTAATCAGCACAGGAGTGAGGTTAGAGCACAGCAGAGAGACACAGGAAAACTGCAGTCAGAGCCACAGGCAGACAGACAGAGCGTGAGATTCATGGGCAGATACCACTGCTGCTAAGCTTTCAGATCTTTTAAGATCACAAGGAAAGTAATTTCACTGACCAGGGACAATCAAGTTCTATAGATAGGCACAGTTGAGGAATAGTGGCTTTTTATTATTTTAGCTACCATAGATTAAGTGATGCTAGCAAGAGCAGATCTAGTCAGTGTTACTTCTGTAGTCACAAATGTTGGTTACTATTAATGAATTTACTTAGATCTCACAAAACACAAATCACAGTGATAGAAAGGGAAACAGACAGACACTAACATACAGCACACCACATGAATGACACACCACATTCATTTGTTTCAGGCCTATCTTAAGATAAACTGTGAAAACCACATCCCTTCCAGTGCAGTTTTAGGCTCACATGCTGATGTTTAGCAGGTATAATGTTAATCATGTTCACTAAGATATTCCCTGTCTTAGTTTAGTGTACTATCATGTTCAATTAGCACTAAAAACAGAGCACAGCTGGGTTGATGAACTCAATATCATTCACTCTGGTGGTATTTTGTTCTAAACCAAAGTTTTGGACAATTTCAAAATTTGACCTGATGATGGTTCTAGATGAAAAGTTAATGAGCAAAATCACTGAATCTACTACAAAGCCATGTATCCCTGACATATTTCATTTTGCATACTGATTTCATCCTCTAAAACAACTTCCTAATCTGTATTTTCTAATACATCCAAAGACCAGAGCCTTGCTCTCAGCTCCACACTCCTTAATCACACATAATCTTGGGGGAAGGAGAGGATGTTTAAAGCTCCATGGCCAGTCAGTTAAGCTGCTCCTAACAGACAGAATGGCAGCCACCGGAAAATGTGACTGTTGGTTGAGGATAGCTGCACTGCATCAAAGGCTAAATGATGACACCAGCACTTAAACCTACTGTACACACATGCATTAACATAATGAGCCACTTTTATCTTAAAACAGGGCTGCACCAAACAGTTTTGGTGGATTTCGCCACTGCACCAAGGAAACTGGCTCTGTCACCGCCCCATTCAGGGCATTTGTTGGCTGTGTTTCTATACATGTGTCTAAGCAGCTGCTATGTGCTGTACATACATACGCTCCTGTCCTTTTCAGGCAGCTTGGCTCAACCCCAGGAAGTGTTTTATTTAGTTCGGTTTGGCCAAAATGTGCTTATCTTCCCTTTTCTCAACCCGCCTCCTGCGTCTCTCTCTGTTTTTCTTCTTTTGCAGGATAACCTGAGACAATTAATCATGATTCCTTTGCCAAACGTGTTGCTGCTTGGCAGGACTCCTTACTGTGGTATGCTCTTTTAAAGGAAACTCTCAATTGTAGCTGCTAAGTCGGTATATAGTTGTAAACCTGATTAGTCTGTGCTGATACTCAATTCGCCATAGATTGATTTCCCATAATTTACACATGATTACAAGTTAAATTGAAAATGATATATCCATAATTGGAAAAATAAGAAAACAACCCTGACGTTGAAACAAGCAGACTATTAGTATTAATGTAATTGTTTATGAAACAGTGTAGAACAAGTGATAATTTGTGTTTCTAAATACAGAGCAGTGCTTCCCAGCACTTTAAAGTGAAAATAGTCTAAGTATTTCCTCACAGACAGACTGCTTCAATCTCTCTCTGATACAGTTTTAATTCAATTGCACACTATCAGTCAGATAACCACACTGGCTTGTGATGGTGAGGCTTTGGCAAGTGGTGACCCAAATTCACCAGCCAGCGCTCTGGTCAATTTAAATCCATGCCAGCAGCTCACAGTACATCAATTTGATAAATTTTATTTCAGATAATGAACTTTTTTTTTTACTCCCTGCAGAACAAAGTCTGGAGGAAATGAAGAAACTTTTGCTGTTACTGCTGGGATGTGCAGTTCAGGTAAACATTCACTGAATTCCTTACTTTTAAGCTTAGGATATGAACATTTGCTTCATGTGGTAGTTTGTGATAGGATATTGTTTAGATATTAACCTCTTTTTCATGTCTTAAGCTGAGGCCAGAACAGGCTGCATGAGCTGATTTACTGGAGATCTAAATGTTTCCATAAATTCCCATGTTTATTTTCAGTGTGAAAAGAAAGAGGAGTACATCGAGAGGATCCAGACGCTTGACTTTGACACAAAAGCTGCAATAGCCGCACATATTCAGGAGGTATATGGCTTAATGTGACATGAGCTTAGACCACCACAGCACTGTTTTACTGCACAGTAGAGTCTGTTTATACTGTAGTTGTGCTGGTATTTTGGACAAATAAAGCACTGAAGACTGGCTTCACAGCCAGCAGAGAGGGTCAAATGATGATGCAAGAAAGCTAAATATGCTAACAAGAAACATGCAGCTGTGTGTTCATTCATATTGAATCATTCTTTTCCCAGTTACCCTGACTATCCTTTCCCATATTTACCAGCTGACCCACAGTCAGGAGAATGTGCTGGATCTGCAGTGGTTGGAGTCTAGTGAGATGAATCCAGATGAGGTGGAGGCCGTACTGAAGAACATGGCCACACACCTCCGACACCTGCTGGACCAGAGGGACACCCATCTGGAGGTACCCATATCATTCATTCTAATTATTAACTGTTTTCAGTGAATTTTGTTGTAATTTTATAAAGTGGCTACAAAGAATCCATATCAATGGTTATTGTGAAGGTACCTCATCATGTCAAGAGGCTGCAGTTCTACTCTTGAGTGTACTGATATTTTGAGGAAACTGGGTATTGACTGATCTGCAATCATTCCTTTCTGCAGACTATAGCAGAGCTAATGCAGGAGAAGGAGGGCGTGGTTAGCTTGCTCGGTAGCCCCTCCAGCCCGCAGTCCGGCGGCTACTCTCCCAGCATTCAGCAGCAGCAGCAGGCGGGGTCCCAGCAACACCTGGCAGTGGAGCTGGCTGACTCCAAGGCCAAGATCAGACGACTAAGGCAAGAACTGTGAGTACCAAGTGGAAAATAGTATAAAACATAAAGTTTATGCAGTTAAGTCAGAAGAACAAAAGCATTTCACTCTTTTACAATTTCAATATTTTTTAGTGTCATGTTACAGCAAACATACCAGTGTATAGAAAAACTGATTAAGAAACAGGAAAAGATCTTTTAAGGTTCTATGTTTTTGTTTTTAAAGTTTTTAAGAATTTAGGCTAATGTGAGAACCTACTGCAGAGGAATATGAAAAAAAGGAATATGAAAAAGTGGCAACGTAAGTGTATCTGAGTTGATCAGCCTTTTCTGAAATGTGCTTTTTCCATATTTTTTAAATCTACCTGCAATCCATTTCTTGTCCAAAATGCATAATTTTCCCAATATAGAGTAAAGCAACTCAGTGTTAGAAGTTGTGTGAAATGTTGTCTCTTTGTATGGTATGAGTTTCTTTTCTGGGTGGATACTGGTAAAGAGGTGGCCTGTCCTCTGAGGAATTGCCAGTAGAGAGTGAATGAGAGGCAGAGAGAGAGATACTACAGGATAAGAGAAGCCCTGGGGAGTTTGGCCCACATTACTGCCGGCTTGGCAGGTTCCATAGCTGTGCACTACCGTTGACCCACATTGGCTCTGCATTTCTACCACACACACACACACACACATGCTAACCCTGATCCAATCAAGATCTCAGTTCCATCTTTGCCCTCCACCCACATCTTCTCTGCTGTATTGTCCTCTCTTGTTGGGATGCTCAACTTCACACACTGTTGCCTCTGAGCAAACACAATATCACTTATAGCATCAAATGTGGCTTTACTTTGCCCTTTTAAATAGCCGGCTTTAAACAGCTCTTTATTATACATGTATACATCTCAATATGCAATACCCTGTAATAGTATGTATCTGTTTCTCATTAACATTATTATTATCTCATTAACATAATTTTAAACTAAATTAATGGGGCCTGTGGAGAAGTGTCATGTTGCAGTCCAGTATAGGTAGGTGTTTGCAATGCAAGTTTATAGAAACAGTAATAATGAGGGCCTGCTTATTATTTAGACTTAACCATCAAGCAATTAAAATATTTATTTGTTGTCTTTGGTTGTCTGCACGTGTGCTTGCCCCTGAAGCCTATATACAATATATATAAAACTATCACAAAAAAGTACAAAGTTGTGCACACTAACATAACCCACTTACTTGTCTCTCTGCATCACCTACCTTACCCCACCAGAGAGGAAAAGAGTGAACAGATGCTGGACTGCAGACATGAGCTGGAGAACATGGAGGCAGAGCTGAAGAGGATCCAACAGGAGGTTTGAAGCCATAGAAGACAAAGAATCAATTGCAGCTGCTTCTGACCGTGACACACAGTAACCTCCTGCCCGCTCTGCAGATTATACAGATTAATGCACACCATACTTTGCTGCAAAGCAGTGCTTATTGACAGCAAATTTAAACCTCTGAACTCTGACTCAGAGATACAACTAAAGCTCATATGGATTTGTCTGAACCAGAGATCTCAGCTTGTATTCTCTGTTCAGCCCTCTGGCTTAGGTTTGCTGCACTAGTTAGCATGGTTCATGTACTAAAACATTTACTGGAAATTAAAGCAGCTTTAATCAATCTTTTAGCCACTCGGGGAGCAGCAGAACAAGCTAAGACAAGACTGACATATTATCACCTATAAAGCTGATATGTAAAAGTAACAAGTAGCTGCCCATATTAGCATTCATTTGGAGTCTTGTTTCTGCCCTCCTAATGAAAGTGAACATTTACTTTGCTTTTAGATCTGTTTCTGGTCTCTACCAAAATCTGAGAAAAATATCTGATTCTTTAGCAGATTAATGCTCCACTAGCACTCCACTCTACTTGGTGCAGGCCTATGGGCCAGTGGGTTTATCAGAGCTGCACCTCAGACTGAACCAATAAAGCTATGAAACCACAACAATGAGCTTAAAGACAATGAAACATTCTGTAGAGCTGAGGGGAACTGTAGGTATTGCCCCTATTCACATACATGTAGTGATTCGAACCAAAGTTAATATGAAAATATTGATTAGTGCAGCTTTAAATATAACAAAGTCACATGATATATGATGAGGACACTTGATGAACCCCAACTAGTTTTAAAAAGCTTCCCCCCAGTAAAGGCTACTTAACATTAACATTGCAGAGCTACATTTATTTAAGTATTAAGTACTTGCCATAAATCATGCCTCTGTCTGAACCCTCACCAGAACTCCCAGCTGGTTGGGGATGCCCGTGCAGCCCGCACCTACCGAGACGAGCTGGATGCACTGAGAGAGAGAGCCATCAAGGCAGACAAGCTGGAGAGTGAAGTGGGACGTTACAGAGAGCAGCTGCACAAGTTGGAGTTCTACAAGGCCAAAGTGGAGGTAGATACAGTCTTAGTAATGTTTCTCCAGTAACTTTTTAGACATAATTTTTGATCATATATGCTCAGAACTTAGGAAATCACTAAATACTATTATGCAACAGTAACACATTGAGAAATCTTTTAACAATTTATTGGATGATAAGATGTAAGGAGTGACATGTTTGTTCATTATTCAGAAGGTTTTTATTAGATATGAAACATGAAATGTAAAGGATTGGAGATAGAGACAGTTTTAGTTTGTGGAAGGTAAAATGTATAAATCTGAGAGGTGTTTTTTGTGCATGTGTGTATTTCAGGAGCTAAAGGAGGATAACAGGGTGCTACAGGAGACCAAAGAGGTGCTGGAGGATCAGTTGGCAGGCTGGAGGGCTCGCTCGGATAAAATCCACCAGCTGGAGAAGCACATTCTGATGCTGAAGGCCCGAGTTCATGACATGGAACAGGTCAGACATCTGCACTCAAAGAGGTGTATTCTTTCTTACCTTTATGTGTAGCCTTGTATAAAGGCTCCATATTATTGTATTAAGCCATCTTGACACTCAACATTTGATCACTAATGCCTTTTCGAGACCAGATCATCTTTTACGTCTGTGTCCTCACTAGGAGAGAGAAGCTGATCGGAGGCGTGTTGAGGAGTTGCAGGAGGAGAACCTGGCTTTGTGTTTGGCTCAAAGGAGGAGCATGGAGGAGTCTCAACACCTGGGCTGGGAGTTAGAGCAGCTCTCCAAGACCAATGAGAACTCCCAGGGTGAGAACTGTTGTTAAGGTGGAGTAACAGCACACTACATTGATGAATGGGAGAAGTAGGGTAAATAAGGAGATGGGTATGTAAATTATGTGTGCATGTACGATCTATAATTTTTTTCTACTTAAAAGAACCTCGGTCAAAGGTTTAATGTCTTTGAATACAGTTTGTATATATGCAGAAAGGTGACACAGCCTAGTCTAGCCCCACTGTCAGATCAGGAGCAGTTGCACTCAAAGCAAAAGAAACACATTTTAAACATTCCTCTACACATAGCTGGTCTAAGTACTAATTTGCCAATTTTATATATTAATTTATAAAATTTTCTAATTTCTTGATTTCAAAAACTGCACCACTGTATGTGGTGTAGATGTAACAAACTACATCTTAAAACGTTTACTACCAGTCTCTCATTGTGTTTATCTCCAGTATTCTCCTTCCTTGGACAGAGAGTTAATTGCCACAATTTGTTTGTCTAAAGGCCAACAGACTCTGAGTGAGGAGGTGAGTGAGAGGACCCGCAGTCGGAATGTTGAAGCTGGAGAAAGGAGAACCAAAGTCTCCTGAGGACCATAGAGGAACTCAGAACAACCTCTATCAGCAAGAGCCCACAACCCAAACATAGTCACCACAATGAGTGTGACCGTGTCTGCCAGGTGGTCTGTAGCACTAACAACTGGACCTCATCAACAGACGAACCCTCGGGGCTACAAACCTCCTGCTCACATGTAGAAAACCGCTGCTAATACATTTCCACTCAGTGCAGGACCACAGCAGATGCTGAATGGAGATTCAAACTCCCATCAGCAACTGCACACAGAGGAGCTGGAGGGAGTCCAGAGCGAGATCCTCCTCACAGATAATCCAGACCTTCGTATTCAAGAGAAGGGACAACTGGAGGACGGAGACGGAGGAGAGCATTTCAAAGAACTGATGTCTGATCTGGAGGTTTTAGAAAACGTTCACAACAGGCTCCACTGTTTTGTGGGATCACGTGATCACTCCCCTGGCTCAAAGAACAGCAGTCCCTGCCATGACAGAATCCTCACAGGTCTGCCAACACGTTCCTCCTACACCAGCAAGCACACACAGCGGCTGGAGGCCAAGTGCAAGGCCCTGGACACAGTAAATCAGCATCTACAGACTTCTCTTGACAACACTGGTACAAATGAAATAAAAATTAAAGATTCATAATTTGATTCATTTGATTGAACAATTACTAATTTATTTAATTTCTTCTACCACCCTCTTTCTTTTTAGACCGGAAAGTTCAGCGCCTGGAGGCAGAGGTTCAGGAGCTGGAGGCAGAGAACCAGAGTCTGCAGGCCACTTTAGAGGAGCTTCGGATCTCTGCAAGACGCCTCGAGCAACTGGAAACAGAGAAGCAAAGCCTGGAGCAAGAAACAACAGCTCTGGAGAGAGACAAGAGGCAGCTGGAGAAAGAGAATCGACGTCTCCGCCAGCAGGTTGTTTTTTAGGAGCAAGGTGTCAGTTGCTCATTTAAGGTTGGATAATGTTTCAAAGACTTACTAAATAAATTGACTACTTCCTCTGTCTCAGGCTGAAATCCAGGAAGCCAACTTAGACAGCAGTAATGTCTGTATGGCCAGTCTGGAGAGGGAGATGAGACTTCTGGTGAAGGAGGCGGAGGGGTTACGGGAGACTGCTGAGAGGGTCAAAGGCTTGGAAAGAGACAACAGGGAACTGACCAAGCAAGCTGCTATCGACCAGAGGACCCTGGCCACGCTCAGAGAGGTGAGGGGAGGATGTCCATGCTGTCCAGCTAACGCTGACTGGATAAATAATCTGCCCTGGCTTAGCCTGACATTTCACTGATACTGCACTATTTCCCCCTAGGATTCTTACAGCAGCAATGTGCATCACAGGGTGCACACATACAGACATATTCACCTGTGTACTAAGATCCAAAAAACATAACAGTAACCTCGTCATATGGCTTCTGTTTTGATTGATAGCTTTCATTCAGTTTATGTCCTAATATGCACATCAGCAAAAAAAGCCCTCTTCTAGACTATCAAATTAATTGGTTCTCAATGTCCAAAAATGACAGTAATGAAAATAAATGGTAATTTTTTATATATTTTTTTAACTATTCATAGCAAGGTTTACTGTTTGTCTTTAGGAGCTGGTGAGTGAGAAGCTGAAGAACCAGCAGAGAGACAATGAACTGGAGAGGCTGACCCATGAGCTGGAGATGAGGAACCTGTGCCAGGAGCGTACACAGCAGGCTGAGCAGGAGACGCCAGACAACAGGTGCTTACATACTGCTTGAAATTATATCTTTTTCTATTCTTTTTCTTTTTCTAAGTCTCTTCTTTCTTCTGTGTGGCAGGTTCAAGATGCTGGAGTCAGAGTTGGAGTCGTCTCTGAAAAAGTCTCTGCAGATTAAAGAGGACAAGATGGCCGCCCTGGAGGCCCGTCTGCAGGAATCCTCTGCCTTGAACCAGCAGCTACGCCAAGAGCTCAAGACTGTAAGTCACCAGGCCTGGAAAAAAAAACTGTATCATGCTTTGTTACAGATGTAAATGTTGTGACCTCTTTCCATCACACAGGTGAAGCTGAGCTATGAGGCTTTGCAGCAGAGGCAGGAGGAGGAGGGGACAGCGTCGGGTTCCACCCCTCCAACAGAGACCAGCAAAGCAATGAGTGAGTGGCTGCGTGAAAGCCAGGAGGCCACCAAGGAGCTGCTAAAGGCCAAAGACCATCTTATTGAAGTGGAGAGGAATGTAAGTCTAAGGCTTCTATTAAAGTAACCAAAAGATTTGGCTGTGCAGAACCATGTATTTATAAAAATGTGCTGTTGGTTTTAAAACACACTAGCATTTGCTTTTGATGCTGGCTTAATATTAATAATAAACCACACAATCTCCTGAGAGCAAACAACTCCTCTCCTGCTCCTTCTATACCCACTGTATCCTCCTCTCCTATACAGAATGCGACACTGGAGGCAGAGCGCCAGGCTATGCAGGCCCAGCTGAAGCAGCTGGAGAGTCAGTCTGACAGCCAGCAGGCTCAGATCCTCGCCCTGCAGAGGCAGGCTGCCTCACTGCAGGAGAACAACACAGCCCTGCAGACACACAACGCTAACCTGCAGGTACCATGACAATACACAGTATTCTCTGTTGCACACTTAACCTAACAGCTCCTGAACTCACAGATATTTCTGATATAGTCCTGTAAAGTTTTCTGTTAGGCCTCTCCACTGAAAGGCTTGCCCAAGCATACACAAGCCATGTACATTGCATCAACTGCCAATCAATTTTCCCCTCCTTCTTTTCCAGGTGGAGAAATCTACGCTGAACTCACAGAGCGCCTCCCTCATGGCCCAGAATTCTCAGTTGCAGCAGCAGCAGTCAAGGACAGAAAGCGAGCGGGACAGCGCCATACAGGAACGCGAGGAGCTGCGCGGCGTCCACGAGCAGCTCTTACGAGATCACGAGCGGCTGACAGCTCTGCACGAGCGGCAAGCCATGGAGTACGAGGCCCTGATGGGCAAACACGGCTGTCTGAAAAATGCTCACCGCACACTGGAGCTGGAGCATCGCACACTGCAGGACAGGTGGGGGAGAGAAGACACAGCCGCAATCTAGGCGCTATTGGTGAATTGTCAGCCCACGGGGAACGAGATTCCTGTATTTGATGTGTGTGTCTGTGTCTATATGGGGGGTATATTTAGATACAATAGCCTGTTGCAGCAGCGGGCCAAGCTGGAGGACCTGGAGAAAGCCTTGAAAGAGGAGCAGATGAGGATGGCTCTGGAGAAAGAACAGCACAAAACAACTGCCGCTGAATGTTGCAGGCTGCGTGATGAGAAGGACTGGTGAGGAGGCACACTTAACACGCACGTAGTACATACACGCTCATCTACCTCACCTCACCTAATCGTCTTTACAAGGCCGTACACAGTCTGTGTATGATCTTCACATAAACAAAAGCACATGCACGCACAGTCTCACGCTGTCATCACTGCACATCTTTTTCCAAGGCTGAACCAGACGTACCGTCAGCTCCTTAATGACAACGAATTGCTGACAGCAGATCACAAGCAGCTCAAGAGCCAGCTGAATGAGGCCAAGCTGGAGCACACCTGGCTGGAGGCCGACTTCTCCAAGCTCAAGAAGGAGTTTCAGCAGCTGGACATCGCCTCTACAAAACTCAACAACCAGTGTGAGGTAGGGACATGCAGCAGGTTATGCTGGTGTGGTAAACTGCCCCATAATCTCTTAACCATAGCACAGTATACATAGTACATTTATGCATGTTTGTCTGTGTCATGTTCAGTTGCTGAGCCAGTTGAAGGGCAACCTGGAGGAGGAGAATCGCCACCTACTTAGTCAGATCGAGACCCTGATGCTACAAAACCGAACACTGTTGGAGCAGACTATGGAGAGCAAGGATCTGTTTCATGTTGAAGAGCGACAGTATATGTATGCAAAATAAGATAGTGTAGCATTAAATGTTGCCTGATCTGTTGTCATTTACATCAGGTCATAATATTTTATTAATGAGCTAATGCAGTAAGGCTCAGGTTGCAGACTGTATAAAATGTACACTGTTAAGGGCACTAAAAAATACCACAGTACTCAACAGCAGCCCCATAATTCTAAGTGATCTGTCTATTTTCTCCCTCTGCATGTCTCTGTTCAGTGACAAGCTTAATGATTTGAGGAGGCAGAAGGAGAAGCTGGAGGAAAAGATAATGGACCAGTACAAATTTTATGAGCCCTCGCCTCCTCGCAGGTAAGTCGCCTGTAATAGTATTATATGATGTACTATTACACTAATGACTAACTATGACTACTTAATGACTATGGCAGGTCACATTTACATTTTACTTCAGTCATTTCAGTTTATATACAGTCATTTGATCATCTTGTATAGAGGGACTTGCTGGTTAGCAGACTGCCTTTTGAACCCACATAAACTAGCTGCAACAAAACACTGATATATTATCCACTTTTAAGTCTATGTAGTGAGCTTATTAAAAAACTGTTGCTTATTTACACATCGAGCAGATATGGAGCAACATTAGCATTCATTTGGAGTTGTGTATGTGTCCACCTGATGAATGAAGTCCAATATTCACTCTCATTTTAGCTGTGTTTTCGCCATCAGGAGTGAACCAAAGCAATAAAGTTGTAGGTCTTAAAACCAAAACAATGAGCTGTGAGATGCTAAAATACAAACTTTTTCTCTTGTATATCTGCTCTTCCACAGACGTGGAAACTGGATAACTCTGAAACTGAAGAAGTTGATTAAATCTAGTAGCCGTGAACATGGACCGGACCGCCCCCCCACGCCCACACACTCGGGTGTTACTGAGTCACACCTGGTCTGTCATGACAATGGCTCCTTCATCAGTTCAGATGGCTCTGGAGCCTCCAATTCAGCAGGTGATGCCATCTCACCCCAGCGTCGCAGTGAGTATGACCCTCTTGAATTCACCAGATGGTCTCCCACTGACTTGGCAGAATTGACCTCGTCAGAGTACCAAAGTCCCCCTTTCACTACCTCAGCCATAGACCGCAAAGTAAGATCATCCGTGGCAGGGCACAAAGATCATTCAGGAGTGTGTCCATGTGGGGTCCAACCCACTGACAGAGAAGAGAAAGACATGAGGGAACCGATAGCCAAGACACTTTCATCTGCATGTGCTAGCTTCATTTGAAGGACAGACATCTTTCCAAAATTTAACAAAACTATGCTCTCCACCACATTTTTTCAGGAGACGCAAAAACTCTATAAATAAAACACTAAATAAATGTATTTTAAAATAAACCTGTTCCAGCATTGTTGTCATGTGTAGTAATATCTTCACATGGTAGGTCTTAAAAGTTAAAAACTCTAGCAAAAAATGATTATTAATCACCTTAAAATGGTGTTTCTTTTTTTTGTAAACACCTAAACACAAGGAGGGAGATCTTAGTAATTTAAAAGTTATTATGTCCCTATTGAAGATCCAGTGAATCTGCAAAACAGATACAACAGGTATTGTATTCAGTGGGTTTTAAAGCAATCAAATGTGTGTGTCATTTTCCAAACTATCATTCTTCCTGATGCATGATGTGAGTAAACTTTCCTCAACAGTCCCTAATGTCTTCCCTGTGTTTTTTCACTTGTCTTTCTGTATTTCCTCACGCCCTCCGTACTGCCTGATTCCTTCCTTCCCTTGTCTCTTCCTTCCCTACCTTCCCTCATCTTCCCTTACTTTCCTCTCTCTCCGCTCACATCCCTCAACTCCCTCCCACCCTCTCTGTCTTCTTCTGTCTCATTCTTCTGTGAAAAAAAGCCACATTGAGAATGTTTCCCCGTATGAGGAACAGGCTGAAGGACAGAGACAAAGTCAAGTCCATCTTCCGTCGTTCCATGTGTAAGAAGGAGTGTGGTCCAGTGTCTGTGGCCTTTTATTTAACTCCTAACTTTATTATACTGGAGTGTCTGTGCTGCTGTATTGTTTTTTTTTTTTTTTATCATCTGTCACATGCTGTAATGCTGACATAACACTGGCTTTAGTAGGATTTATCAACATCAAGGTGTAAAATCAGCTGACATCAGTCCATCCATGCCAACCTCATTTCACCACACTAACTTTAAATATTTTTTCTAACACAGATCAGAGCAGAAACTTTCTAGCAGAGTGGCTCTATATGAGGACAGTCTGGGGTATTTTATTAGAACAATGGAGGTCAGAGAAATACTGCATTGCAGGAGGACAGTGGTGCTGCATGAGCTCTGCCCCACCAGCAGCCAGCTGTACTATAGGAGCAGTATAGAACAAGAATTTTAGATATAATAGGTATAATCTGGAGAAAACAGGACATCTACATCTCCATGTTATCAACGCCACAAAAGAAACACCTCATAACTTCCACTACCAGTTCACCTATCTACCACCTCCCTCACCCACCTCCCATTTCCCACCTCTTCCATTCCTTCGCTCCAACAATGTAGCCCTGAGCAGCTTGGCATCTCCTGTGGCCCAGTGGACAGACAGCTCAGAGCAGCAGAAAGGGTCAGAGGCTGATATGGAGGAGGACAGGAAGGATGCACTGACCTCATCCCTTACCACCTCCATCTTGTCCATTCTCCACCTTCATCATCATCCCACCACTCCACCACCTGGCCGTCTCCACACCACTACCAACACCAACACCACAGACACTGTTCCAGATGTTTCTGAGCTGTGGGTGACAGGTAGAAGCATCCATGAACCACTGTTTTGTTTGATGTCATCTGCATTAGTTAGATGTTAGAATAGAGTGTAGAGGAGAGCAACACGCTTATGTGCTTTTCTCATTTTAAGTGCAGAAGCTCGAAGTGTTCAAGTGTCAATCACCCCAGAACCATTCAGTGATTTCATATTTTCTGCCCCACAGACAAGGATTCAAATGATAGAGCTGTGCCATCTGGATTTGAGGACAACGACGAGCTGCAAAATCACGGTAAAGCCCGGTGGATACTCATTTAGAGGATTCAGCAAGCATACAGATGTATTACCAGCTCAGGAATTAGAGTAAATCCATCAAATCGCAATCATGACCCTGTTTTATATTAATCTCTACACTGACCACATAGGCCAACAACTGTTAGAGCAAGACTTGTCTCTGCTGCCCCCTGCTGGTCATAAATAATGACATGCTGATGCAGCTTACAGATTTTGTGACAGCAGTGAAAATGTGTGTGTGTGTATATATATATGTGTGTGTGTGTGTGTGTATAGTACTGAAGCTCTTTCAAAAACATCATAATCTGTTTCCAGCTCTGAATGGCGTCCAGAGTCGAGCACAGAGTGAGAGCAGCGGTGAGTTCAGCCTGAGTCTGGAGAACGAGCCGTGGTCGAACGGCAGCAGCCCCATCCAGCAGCCTCCGTCACGCCGCTCCTCCTCCTCTTACCAGCCTCCCAGCGATACCTCCACGCCCCAACACAAGCAGAAAGCTTCCACCATGCCCATTACCAAATGTCAGAATTCAGATCTCCAGTCCACAGCCAAAACAGAAAGATCTTGGGCTCTCTCAGGACTTCTGGCTCACTAGGGGTACAAAGAGCATCCGAAGGGGGTCACGAGGGAAAGTGACACGTCGCTCATCAGATGCAGGGGGCACAGACAAAATTAACCCAGGGCTTAATGAGATGAATTCGAAATCGAGCTTGAGCAAAGCTGACGCCATCCGAGCCTCAGCTTGTTCACCAATCACCGTGTTGTATGTTCAGGGGAAGTCTTCCTCGATGTCTGGCTGCCTCAACTGTTTCTCCACTCCTCTGGGGAAAGAGGGGCGACTGAAAGGGCCTAAATCACCAAAAAGTCTCCCCCGTGCCAGCAGTGTCATTTCTACAGCAGAGGGCTCATCCCGACGTTCCAGTGTCAACAGCGACTGCAGGGTGACAGTCAAGACTGACTCTCACCAAGCCCAGGTTTCACAAGAGAGCCATAATCAAGAGGGAGCTATTAATCAGAATCAACAACCAGACCCAGACACTAAAAACAGTGAGCCTGAGCCAGTTCCTCCTGTCAAACCTCCCAGAGACCCAGCAGTTGTTGTTCCCACAGACCACCCCAAATCCCCAGTGCAGGAGTCACTTTTTGGCTCCTCGTTCACTTTCAACTCCGTCTTCTCAAACACGATCTTCAGCGATTCTGTGGTCATGACCACGACCAGTCTGGATGCACTCGACAGCAACCAGACCTTCCTCTGTCTGAATCCATCTCTGGTACAGAACTGTCCAGCTGAGAGCCAGGAGCCCTCTCATAACACACCTCAGACAGTGCTCAACATGGATGATGAACCAGAGTCAAAATGCAGAACATGCAGCTGGGCTGGAAGAGAAGGACAAGCCACTTGCTATTGCATGAGGGCAGCTGTTACATCATTGATTATTATGCCATTCAAATACAGCAGACGGCTACAAGGCCCCCGTTTTATCACATCAACCGAAGCACACAATTTAAGTCACTGTAACTGAATCATATTCCTCTGACTAAGTATACAATTATCCTAAAAGTTGTGTTGAATAAAAAGATGTTTGGATGCTTTTGGTTCAGATTTCTGTCACACTGCTTCAGTAACATGACCAGCTTTTACTTTATATACAGTATACCTGTGTAAGAGACTATTCAGCAATTCACAGTATTATGTTTCTGTTCAGATTTTGCACAGGCTGTCAATAATATACTAAAATAAGAGATATTCTTTTTTGCCCATGAATAATTAGATTGATGTTTGTGACCCAAGCCTGTTTAGCTCTGCTTTACCGCACTGACAATCCTGTGTTATGTGTAGTTGTGTTTGCCAAAACATTTTGTTCATGTCTGCTATTATTTATGCCTGTCTGTCACTCAGACAGGACCTTTAACTTATTGTAAGTTGCTTTCTGTGTCACTTTGATTTGAATTTAAGTCTGAGGGGTAAATGTGATGTTCACATGTGAGAAAATGTGTAAATCTTGTAAAATAGGATGTGCACCTGAATGTTATTTTCCCTTAAATAAAGAAACCCTCTGTGTGAAATATGCATTTGCACTGTCATTCTTTTATAACCATGAGGCGCACTTGTGCCCCCTCACTGTTTCTATTGGATGGGAGATCGGTCACATGACTGTATGCGGAAGTGAACCATTTTTAGTGGAAAAACAAAACATTCGGGGGTGGCGTTGAATTACTCAAGCTGGACTCAGGTTTGCTGCAGTGGTTTCATAAGCTGTACCGTATAACTCGACAGTTATACCCAGGGTTTGGGACCATGCTGAGCGCCGCCGCTGCGGAGAGGAACAAAGAGCCCATCCTGGCGGTGCTCCGGGAAAGCGTGAACACCAGGAGACCCCTGCAGGCGCTGGAGATCTCCTCCGGTACCGGGCAACATGTCACACACTTCGCTCAGGCCCTGCGGAATATAACCTGGCAGCCCTCAGAGTATGACCACCAGTCTCTTGACAGGTAAACGCAGGTTATTTGTATCACTTAGCAACAGTTTATATAGCTTGTGTACTCAATGAGATGTTTACAACCTCGCGTATTTAAGGTATAACTTAATCTCTGCGTAATAAATTTGACAGTAGCCACTGAGCTCAGGTATTACGGTAGATCATATTAAAGGACAACTAAATGGCAAATATTACTTATACCACCGATGCAGTACATATGCAGGCAGACTGCTCGTAAATGTGTTTTGTTGGAGGGTGCCTGCATTAACAATAATGTGTTTTGTTTCTATTCTCAGTATAGAAGCGTACAGAGCTCGCTACCAGCTGATCAATGTGAAGCCTGCAATCCACCTGGATGCTTCTCTGCCCTATCAGTACTGGGGAGGGATCCAGCCAGAGAGCCTCGACCTGGTGGTCAACATCAACATGATCCACATTTCTCCAATAGCATGTACAGAGGTAGGACAAATTGCACATTTGTTAGGCAATAATGTACTCACCACTAAACCGCCCAGTGCTGGGATCAAGACATTTTTCTAAGATAAGTTTCATTACTTAAATTAACTCTTTGCAACTTTTGCTGAATAGAAGCAGTCGACAACAGACTGAAGAATGTCAGTTACACAGCAATAGCTACCTTAAGTTAGCCAACATTATCCACCCTCAGCTATTGGTCATATCAGACCAAGTAAAGCTGTAATAGCAATACCTGAGTGTGTGAGTTGAGCAGAAGTGTATTTTACTGCTTATTAAATCAACTTTTCATTTGTAAGAGAAAATTATTTCTTTTTTTTTCTTTCTTCTTTTTTTGTACAGAGAGCTGTTGACTGGTCCTGATGTTCAGGTTGCATAAAGTGGAAATACTGTAGTTTATGCCCCCCCAGAATATATATACACTACAACCATTTTGACTCATAACTCCTCAGACAATTACTATAAGCAATGCTCATTTACAATATCTGCCTCAGGTCTTTCAATCTATAAAAGAGACAAGAAGAAAAGGCTTAGTTGTTGCCCTCCCTTCCACTTAGTCTCCACGGCATATCATGAGATGCTAGTGCCTGAAGACGTTACTATTTTCTTCTAGGGTTTATTCAAAGGAGCCGGAGCATTGTTGAAGCCACAAGGTCTTCTAATGACATATGGGGTAAGTGAAAAGACATTTTGTGTCATAAAGATGCACTTTCCACATTCAACACATTCTACTTTCACATGTAAACATCCAAGTGTAATAACATATGCAACATCACATATTTTGTTGTTACTTTACCCTCAGCCCTATGCAGTGAATGGTCAGATCACCCCACAAAGCAATGTTGACTTTGACTACAGCTTACGTCAGAGGTGAAGTACTCTGTGCTGAATGAATCTTTCAGTGCTTAATGGAAATTGAGTTAATGAAGAACTTTGAAAGGAATTTAGTGGTCACGATCTTTTCTTTTCAAATGCATGCAATAATTATAAATGTTGCTCTGAAGATGTTAATTCCTGATTATATCAAACATGCAGTAGCATCTGTTTGCTCTGTATAAGAGAGAGAAATAGTACATAATTTATCATCAAGGTCCAAATGTTTTTGTCATCTATATGATCACTAATGAAAATGTGATTGTGGGATATTACAAAGTTGTATTTTTAATCTTGCAGGAATCCAAAATGGGGACTCAGGGATATCTCCCTCCTGAGCTCTTTAGCACAAAAAAATGGTTTATTCCTGGAGAAAATAGTAAGTGAACAGCTCATTTAATCATCCAACACAATTCTTTTTTCTGACATGTAAAAGATGAGAACATAAATAATGCAATTATGGGATTATTGGTTTACTAATGTATGATTTTAAATGTTTTCTTTGCAAGGTGGACATGCCAGCAAACAACAAGTGTCTTCTGTTCAGGAAGGAGAGTTTGGTGTGAAGTATCCTGCTGTTGGATGCAGACCAGTTTGGGAGCAGGATGGTCAAAGCGCCTTAACTTACACTTGAAGCTCAGATACATTGCCAAATTTTTCAGAACTGTAAATGGCTCATGTTGCCCCATACTCTAATAGACGTTGACATTAGATGAAATCATTTGATCTGAACTGTTATACTCCAATCTATGATACACTATATTGCACACTTGAGTAAAATCAATAAGGCTCACAGATATGTTGCTTGTGTACTACATTTACCTGAAGACAGCTGCCTATTCATCTTTTAATTTCTTGATTCAGTTTGCAGAGACTATTAGTAAAACTAGTTAAGCAGAAGTGCTTTGCAGAGAGAACATGCTGTACATCAGATGAAAGAATACATAATAACACAAAGGAATCTAGAAAAAACACTTAAAAATGACTAAAGACTAATGTAAATGACTAATATAAAGAGCCCCATACAACATAAACATAATAGAACAGAAAAACACAGTACAGAGGTAACATACTGTAGGTATCTTTCTTTCACAAGCTAGGCATTTTTGCAAACTGATCAACTTGTGTGGCTGCTAATCTGCTACAGTCTTGTTTTTAACAATACAAATATATAGAGTATGTGACAAAATAATATCTACATTTAAACTTATTTAAAAAGAGCATTTCGGTATTAGTATAATGGGCTCACAACACATCTGGAATGTAGTACAACCTGTGTTGTAATTAATATATATTGTACATACAAATAATTTCTCACAACTTCATTAGCATACAGTATTGAACATATTTTTGTCTTTTGATTTTAAGAGTTATTAAATATCAGCTTCTCTTGTTGCAGTTCTTTTGTTTATCTTCAGTGCTAAAGGTAAAGGTCACCACAGACAATCTGTGGGCAAACAGGTCTAAGTCTTGGCAGTTTTATGATGCCTTGCAGGTCTTTTTGTCCAAAACCTCACGAAGCTTCTTGAGTCTGCGTTCAGTTATGGCTCTGACATAGCTGTCTGATTGGATGATGGCTATGCCATCCTGTACCACACCCATCACCAGCAAAGGGTTTTCCTCCATGGTGATGTTGGGGCAGGGACAGCTCCAGTCTATCTTGGCAATAGTCACCTCTAGGTGTTTGGTATTGAAGAAAGTCAGTCCCATTTTTTCATCTCTCAGGACCTCTTCCAAGCTAAAGCGGGCTAACCCAGAGTCCAGATCCTCCACCAGCTCTGTCAGCCGCCCCACGATGGCAAAGTCACTGCGGCATAAGCTGGGAACCATTTTCCCCTTTACCCGACAGGTCTTACAAGGTCTCCTTTTGGGTTGTGGGCAGTTTGCTTCACACTCCTTTTTGGTGCGAAAGCTGTTGGCATTCCCATGGCAGCCACCATAGGCGAAGGCTTGGCACTGTTTCATGACGGAATTCCAGGCCCAACGTGCCTCCCAAGATTTGCAGGGCCCCTGGACAGCAGGCAAGGAGCAGATGCCCATTCCCTCTCTCTGACAGGAGGCCTTGCACTCCTCGTAAGTCTCAAATCGGTTGCGACTGTCGTCACATCCGCCGTTGCTGAAGGCCATGCAGGAGCCCAGCTTGGTGTCATAATACCAGTCCACATGGCGCTCTCCACTGCACACCCTCAGGTCTACTTCAGCCAGGCAGTCTGCTGGTGAGAATGGTCTCCCCATGGGCATCTCAGGATCTTCAAAGAAATCATCATCGGCCCTGCGGATGACAGACAGCGGGTAGTCTGCGCGAAGAACTCCAGCAGAATTCCTTGCGATGCAGGTGTAGATACCTGTGTCCCACACCTGGGCGTTGTAAATGACCAGCTGTCCGATGTTGGTGATGACCACGTTACCATACATCTGGTCGGGCCTCATGACCAGCCGTTCCTGCCGCTCACTCTGTTTCTCCCATGTAACATCAGGTCTGGGGACTCCAATGATGTCACAGTGGAAGCTGACTGTGCCTCCGACGTAGATGGACTGATGGTGAGGGTTGGAGTACAGTGTGGGGGGCATGGGGTCCTCCTGGGAGGATGTCGGAGTGGGATTAGCAGTAGTGTCTTGGGGAAGTGGACTAGTGTGGGGCCCAGCAAGGTAGAAACGACAGGCGACCACCGTTAGAGTCACCCCTCGGATGCAGGCTTCTGCGTCCATGTAGCAGCGGTTGAAGTAGGTGAGGCCATCCGAAGCACAGGTGAAGTTGGGCTCCTTCTCACATCGGTCCTGGCACTTGCAGATGGGCTGGCCATCCCAAATGTCACAAGTTGCTCCTTGCTGGCTGCAGATAAAGCCCTCGCAGGTAGCCATGGAGGTGGGGGTATCGTCTCCTTTGCCTCCACCCTGCCCATCTGGCTGTGCAGGGGTGCCATCAGAGAAACGTGCAGCCACACAGCTGTTGAGGCCACACACGTTGGTGCAGCATTTCTCAAAGTCAGCACAGTCCTGCACACACAGAATGTTAAAAAAAAAAAAAAAAAGTAGATGTGAAAGCTAATTAAAACAGAAAGAAAACCAAATCAACAGATTAACATACATGCTTGATTATTCTTAAATGGTTAAATGACATCACCTCATCGACGTTGCACTCCCTCTCACAGGTGCTTTGCGCATCAACCCAGAGATTGGAATTCAGCTTGTTGGGACAAAGTCCCTCGTGTTCAACTTTGGCTCCTGCCACACTTGCACACAAAGAAATCTCGGGTAGATCGCAAACCAGGACCATCAGCAAGTATACACATATCCATCCTGATCCTAGTTTATTGGAGCCGGGCGCATTATGCCAATGTGTATTCTTTAGACGTCTATCCTCCAAGAACTGTAGAGGAATTTTATACATTGTTGCCCTTTTGCATGAGTCGCCCACCGAGTAATTCCATTCCTCATTTAGGTCTTAAGAAAATGAAGAAGACTACTGTCGATTTTCAAAGGTGCTCATCCGTTTTGTGCATAAACATAAGAGTCAGTTTGCTGCGCGCAGAGAGAGAAAAGTTGGAGCATTCCAAACGGACAGAGCGAGTTCCCATGCGTTGGACATAAAGTGAACAAAGTATATTCCGAGGAATACGTATTTTTTTAAAAGCAACTGAGCTGCAGAAAATATTCGTTTTGATCATCAAAACAAAACTCTCGCAACAATAGGCAAAATCTCATTCACGTCGATTCCCAGAACGGCGAAATAAGCGAACGAAAACTGCACAATGAGAAAGAAAGACGCAACATCAGCCTTTCAGAGTGTGAATGGAGGTGGAAAGGGCAGCCCCCTCTGACCGCCCCCACGGTCGTCCAGTGTCTGAAACTTTTATGAAGCAGCACCATGCGCTAAGCAACTGGACAAACATTGTAAAAACATCAAAGAAAACGTGGGGTCGTGGTGGCAAACTGTCCCAACAACCCGTGCGCACGGAGCCAAACATTCCGGTGAGAAATCCAACGTTAGATGCGTCCAGACAGAATTTATAGAGGTGTCATTCATAAAGAAGGTAATGGGCAGTTTTCTCGCTAAGAGCTGATGTGGTTGTTGGTTAGAAATCCATTTTCAGTGATAGTAAGATATGTCCAGATGTTTTACGCAATGCAAACTTGTAGAAAGCTTACTTTTCTTGTACAAATCAAATAGCAAATTGGAGGAAAAAAGTCGTTTGGAGCGCAAGGCAAAGAAAGCGTGAAAACCAAACACTAGGCGTGTCGCATCACGTCTTGCAAAACATGTTGTTTACGTCTTCCTTGTCTAGACGTCGGTCAATTCACCACCGTCCCTCGTTCACACGGAGCTCAGAGATGCCACGGTCAGGTGGGAAGACGTAAAGTGCCACATTTTCAATGGTGTGCGACTCATCTTTGTCCCGGCGCAGCTCCCGAGGCGATGAGAAGCAGCTCCCCTCATCTTTTCATTGGAAGTGACCCTACAACCTTTGGGTGACTTTTGACCGCGCTGCATTCATTCATGCCGGTTATCCAAAACTGGCCAATACCGAGGGAGCAGCTAATCAATTCAGCAGCAACCCCACCCCATGGGTTTTTATTGCACTTGAGCTCCTCGGACAAAGGGAGCAAAAAATATTCCCACAATTCCGCACAATGACCTTGATAAATGTTTGAATGAAAAACAAATCATCGCAGTATAGCGAACAAGTTGATGAAAACTCAAGGCAAACCTCGGAATTTTACCCTTTATTTTGATGGATGACTGTTTTCAGTGGAGACAAAATTAGAATTAATCCCGTATCCAAACCTTTAGACACACAGCTCTGATATCAACAATCGTCATCAAATACCACATATAGTGCTTTAAATGTTCACTCGGGAGTTCTGTTAGCCTATTGTACTGGTCTCACACCATACACCACATGAAACAGGCGCCAGTAAGAAACATGCACCATTTTTTATGCACTCATTGACCTTATTACATACACACAGCCATGACACTGGGAATGCTGGGGTGGGAATACAGCACGTTAATCAGAGGTGGAAAGAAGACAGAGTAAAAAATATTTGTGTTGATTACTCAATTACTAAAACAAAAAAAAATATTTGTTAGCTCTGATTAAAAAAAATAGAATTTATGCCCCTATGTAAGTCTTTCAGTTCATGTGACTTTACATTGTTCTTGCATTGTGTCCAGACTGTAAACAACCATCATAATCCCGCCTATTATCATACACACGTTTAAGCAGGTTGGAAAGAAGGGATTAATTTAGGCAGCGAAAGTGCAAATACTCAGACAAGCAGCAACACTGAGTAAAAATATTACAATAGCAGATGTATCCAATGACTTTCCACCTCTGATTCTTACAGTCCCACTTATCACCACGTGGTCACAGAAAGGTAGCAGGTGAGTATTGTTTTACATTCATTAATACATACCATATACATAAAATATCCAAAAAGTAACCAAATGAAAATGTTCCTCGCACAAGTGTCTTGTGTGTTTACACAGTCCTGTTAAGGACAGACACCGCTGCAGAGGATCTGGAAGGTAAAGCGCCATGACTGAGAAAACAAGCTGTACATCTGAGTTTGTACAAGGTTTCCTCATCAGCACAGAGCAATCTTTTCACTGCCCCAGGAGTTAACTGATTCAAATTCATCATGTTGTTTAAAGCAGTGATACAACTAAGAATATTAGATTTAGGGTCATAAATGGCCTGAGAAAGTAAACAGATGTCTGAGCCAGTGACTAATGGAGATGGAGGGTGAATTCATTTGGGGTTGAAATTTAGGGGCAACACAGGAAGTCTTTCAAACAAGACAACTTGGCTTGACTTTGCTGGACAGTTTCACAGAATAAGTAGTGCTAGACTAAGAATGTTTTAGGTCTAGTACTATCTGGGAAACCAGCGCTGCATACTCATGACATTCAAGCCGGTCTTGTGTAAAACGTAACCAATCTTGAGTTTTAAAGTAAGTAGCTCAGCACCCTTGGCTGTAAAGGGAATTTTCTATGGTAGGCAAAGGGCATAAGACACACCAATAAGTAGCACATCGAGGCAGATCTCCCAAAACACTCAAGACAAAACAAGCGCAAAAAGCTCCTCCCCAAGAACAATCACTTAGCACAGACCAAAACAACAGCACATACAGTATATTTACAACTTCAAGTCAACCTTAAATACCAATAAACATTCCTGTTCCATGTAAAAACTATCTGATGTCCCTTCACTCATTTGTAGTGTTAACTGGTGAGCGATAATCCTTGATTCACATCTGTTGGTCCCAGGGAAGTCTTGTTCTACTTGATCACAGTGAGCCTCTGTAGTAAATATTACGAGTAAACGCACGTCCATAAGATGACACTGGCAAGTGCAAAGAGAACAAAAAACAACCCAGCCATCCAAGTCAGTCCCCAAAGGTCAATGAAAGTTCACAGCTATATCCATTACTGATGAGGATAGCTGGCAGCTCTCCATGCTCCTCCCCTGGCCTCGCGACCTCTCGGAGCAATGACACCTTTAATATTGGTCCTATGGATGCAGCCGTCTGCTTCTTCACTATGAAATCTTACAGTTCCCCTTGGAGGAGGACGACGAGTTCTTTGGAGGACTCTGTGGAGGCCTGAAGGACTTTGAGCGTTTAAGACTGTTGGCTTTGCTGCTGCTGCCGCTGCTACCCGAGGCTGCACTGTTGGCCACTGAATAGGAGCGTCCGTGCATCATGACTGCATTCATACCATTGGCCATAGAGAAAGACTTGAGGTGGGACTTGATGGCCACAGGGAGGGGCAGTTTGTCAATGAGGTGCACCGGTGTGCAGGAGACGATCGACCGGCAGCACAGATCCTGGAGGCTGAAGACTGTTAGAACAAGATAAAATAAGAAAAAGGAATATGGATGTTATGATTCAAAGCCATGTAAAATACACTATGAATTTTAACTGCAGATGTGACAATTTATCTTTTCACTGTGTTTACACACTTCTATTTAGAAATCACAATGCCCTGTGCTAGATGAAGAGTTTTACCCCTGGGCATTTCTTACTGTTTGCACTTTAGATTTTTTGTTTAGGGACCTTGCCATTATCAATATTTATGCTTTATTTTGTAAACTCAGCCTATTTTTCTCTTCCTTTTTCAAGCCTCTTCCAACTTAGTCAGAAATAGCTTACATTTACATACCTGTTTGTTTAATAGCAAGATATCTAAAAAAAAGAATAATGGATAGATTTTAATGCACAAATGGAATTCCATTCATATTCATGTACTGGGTTGGCAGAGGAAATTCTGGTGGTGATTATCTCCGAGGTCTCAACCTGGGATCTACACCCAGATTGAGAATGGTAAAGTCTAAATGTGGACCTTCTTCATCACGTGCTGAACATTATCTAATGAAGACGCTGAACCACTGTATTTAATAATTTGGAGTGCATGCATTCAGTGTTGTTTTTTGCTTTAGAGGCGTATATCTCAAAATCTGGACAAATACAGCTTAACCTCCTCAATTTTTTAAAATATCACTTGATATTAACTGCTCCCCACTTATGTTACATTAGAAAAAAATAATTCAAGCCTAATCTGACAGAATTAGGAAATAAAAATAATTAACCCACTCACCTCTGTTAGGCCTCCAAAATTTCTCCATCCCATGCCTCATCAGCACGATCCGTGAAAGTTCTGTGAAGGACTCGATGACGTTGAAGTTGCAGAGTGGACTGACCTCAAAGAAAGTCATGCTGTTCTTTTCCGCATAAGCCCTTGCCTGCTCGGTCGGCACCTGCCGCTTGAAAGCCAAGTGAAGTCTGTTTCCCACCAGGATCCTGGGCACACCTGGGGCATGCTGAGTGAAGTAAATGACACTGTTTTAATATCTATTCCACATGCCCAAGTCCATGATGTACAGACTCTGTAGCAGGGCTAGAAACAGACAGTGGCTGCTCTCAGGACTGGCATAACATAGACACAGGGTTATGACCCCATCTGCATGCGTTTCCTGTATTTCTTTGTCAACCACAAATGGGCTGAAGGGGATTACCTCATCAATTTCCCGAATCCAGCGGTCAATGCCATCAAACGACCAGCCGTTAGTGATGTCATACACCAGCAGGATGCCCTGTGGAATGAAAGCCAAATATGTTGATGTGTATACAGGCTTATGTAAGGGGAAAACCTCAAGATCGCTCTACGCTCTATAAATTCTCACCTGTGCTCCACGAGAGTAGGACCTGAAGATGGTGCAGAATCTACCTTGCCCTGATGTGTCCCTGTTGAATACACACACAAGCATGTAGGTAGGTCAATACGGGGTTTGACTGCATGGTGTTTGTTCATTCCTGCAGCCACTACTGATTTGATAGTAAAAACACTCACCATAATTCTAATTTCACTCTCCTCCCATCCAGCAGAATTGTGGTGGTCTTGTAATCAATTCCTGAAATTACACACAGTCCACACAAAGTTGGTTAATGTTGGATATTCTTTTATTAATTTCTAAACATCTGGGGAAATGCAGAGATATTTACTCACCACTGCTGTAGGCATAAGGAGACTCTACTGATCCGTCTTGCAAACTTTCCAAGATTTCTCCCTTTCCAACATCGCTGTCTCCCACCAATAGAAATTTCAGGAGATAATCGTAACTCTTGACAGGACTACTCTGGGTCCCCATCATCCCACGCATTGGATCCGATTCACAGAGAGCTTTTTAAGCTCGTCAGACGTCCACGGTTCGGAGTAAGGGACCAACCAGAGGGTCCCCAGCAGTGATGGCGAGAGCTTGGCGAAAGCCGATTGACGTTAACGTTAGCTTACCGGCTAGCTGATGAACTGTATCCTTTACTTCGTAGCTTCCAAGACGTTAAATAATTTCCTCATTCCACTGGATTGTATGGGGAAAAAATCTGTCCGTGTGTTTTAGCTCTGCACAAGTGAGTCCAGACACCCGTCGAGGAAACGTTAACGTTCACATTAATAATCAAAACAACCTTAGCTGTTAGCTAGCTTGGATAGCTAGCCAGCTAACATAAACGATGATATCGCATTCTGGCACAAACAGAAGAAACAAAGAAACAACGAGGCTGTTTGGTCACACATAAAACGATGTTCCACCAAACCAAATACAGTTGTTTCGCTTTGTTTAAAACGAAAAGAACCAACAAGGGATATTCAGCTTCCGAGCACAACGTCTAGTCAAGTTGACTGTGTTGGAACTTCCTAGTATTGACATCATGACCTGCGTAACATCCGGATATGATTTTAAAAGATTTAAAAGAAAAACAAATATGATAAAATATAATAAATAAAATACGAAATGCTTATTGTTAACTTAATTTATTTTCCCAGATTTAATATTCATTAGCCAAATTTCCCCCCACATTAATTACATTTTTTAGCTAGGTGTTCCTAATAAACTGACAACTAAGTGTACTTTACAAGGGGCAAGGCAAATGAAGAGAAATGTATAGCTTGTTAAGGGGTGGTTTTCACTGATGTCCTCTCATTGGTTGTTCTTGATTGGTATTTGCAGCAGCTGTGGGAAGTCTCTCTTGATGCAGAGCACAAAAGCCAGGTGAAACACCACTCTGCTACTCACCCTGTTTAGGTGGCGGGTCAGCTTCAGTGGTAGACAGCTGCTAGAATGAAAATGGGGTTGTTACATACTGGGCTGCTGTTACTGCTGTTTTGTTCTGTCTATAGCTATCAGTTTAAAAGTCGAGCTGGGTATGGGCTGTTTGTGCAAGATCCCGAATTAGAGTGGGGGAGAATGGAGACAGTGATAGGTGAAGAAATGAGCCCAGCCCCTGCACCCAAAGCCAAAATCTGGAAAAGTGCATCAAATAGTGGCTCTTCAACACCTGAAGCAAAGAAGTTTCCTGAGTATGTGAGAGTTGAATCCTCTAAGTACCCGAAAACGGCTTTCAAGCCAGAAAAGGGTGCCAGACCCCTCCCTGCCTGGGTCAAGGAAATGTTACTTCCTCCTACTGTTGCTCCAAAAAGTGGAATAGCATCAGGAAAAGCAGCAGTCAGACCCAAGTTGATTGAAATCCTGTGTCATGTTGACAGGATGTATGTAAGAATTAGGAGAGAGATCTTTAAAACAAAGACTGCGTATAAAGATTTGAAATTAGGAAAATGTCCTGTTAACCAAGGTACCAAAGTCCATTACTACTTTCTGTACCTTCTAAAAACTGACTGTGGATTCAAGAAAGAGGTGGGTAAGGTGTCTTCTTCATTTCCTTATTTTTAAATACACTTTTCTGCTTCATTGTGACAAACCACAACCAACACAGAAATGTTTGTATGTTCCAGAATAATGTAGATTATCTGTCCATCAGTAATACCCTCCACTACAAGCCATCTAGTGTAATTGTAAGGGAAATTCCATTTGACATTCCTCTGCAGTGTAAATTTCCCAGGTAAGACTATACATTTTATTTTTCTTTTTGGGCAGTTTAAGAATTTCCAGCTCTCTGTGTTAGAACTGATTTTTAATCTACTTTGCTACAAACATTTAATGTTAAGTCTAAATTCTGAAAATAAGGATTTATATGTCCATAACACTTGGCATGTGCTTTTCCACTTTTATATTAACATAAGTATTCACAACTGTTACAGGAATTTTCACTCCTACAAAATTGGCTTTCATCCCCAGCTGCAAGGAGGCACAGTTTACAAAGCACTACAACCCAAAAGTAGTGTAAGCCTTACTCCTCAGGACGGTATGTTACCATTTTTAAATCTGAATTGTTTCCTCCTCATGCTTGCATTGTTACCATGCAAAGCTGTTCACCAGTGTTCACTGTTGAGCACAAGGCCTAACCTACAAGTTTATTGGATGCAAAAGAAAGGATTCATGCACTTAGATAAATGGCAGAACCATTAAACAATGAAGTCAAAACTGCTTAAACTCAAGGTCAAATAATGCACCTCCTATTTTCTCTCCTAACCACTATGGATTCTGTGCATGAGGGGAAAACAAAAACTAATGGGACTGCCTCAACTTCACTTGAGCTAAATTCACCTTTTATCTAAAGCTTTACACATTACATACAGAGTAGATTCAAAACTGGAGACAAACTCTTTAGCTCAGACATTTTTATTTACAGCTTTCCATGCCACCACAGTAAGTATTTGAATATATATTCAAGAGTACTATATACAAGCATATAATACTGAAACACATACTAAGCATTTTCAGAAAGTCATGAGATCTGGTAGGGATTAAATATTTTCATGCTTGTGATTTTTTTTTTTTTTTTTTTTTTTTTTTTTTGTAGCTCAATAAGTTAAACAGCAAATATTAATAAGTGTCTTTGCCTCAGCATCAGGGAATGAAATCACAGGTTCCAAAACCTACACCTTGGGCCAGCCAATGTACTTTGAGGCCAAGCGATCTGACAAAACTTCCAAGTCTGGAGATCAGAGGATGTACATCAACAAGTGCTTCATGACTGCCAGCGAAAACCCCAACTCAAATCTCAAATATACAGTCATTGACAAATATGGGTAAGATTTAAAATGGTTTCAGAATTAAAATGGACTTTTCACTCAAGATTAATGTGCATATTTTCTTCACCTGCAGCTGTATGGTTGATGGCAAGATGACTGACCAGTCAAAGTTCCTCAGTGATTCCTCAAAGAAGATCCAGAAATTCAGTGTGGGGGCTTTTGTTTTCAAGGACAAGCTTTCCTCCTCTTCATCATCACAGGTACTCTCAAAGTAAACCAGGAGTTGTGTCCTGTCAAAGTGTCCAGTCTGTTAAACTGAAATACAATGTCTTTCAGCAACTCTACATGCACTGTGCAATCTCTATGGGGAAACTTACTCCAACTGCAAGTTCAAAAGCTTGTAATTATGATCCAGCAACCAAAAAGTAAGTTCTCTGGCTAAAGCTGAGCACACACACAGGTGGAGGCAGCTTGCCTTAAGGTCATGTTTCATGTGGGTCTGACAAAACAACTAAAGCTTTTCTCAACACTTCCTGGTATTTTTGAGTATCTCCACCTGTGGTGTGTGCTGTATTGATCTGTTGTCTGTCACCATGCTTAACAGCTGGCATTTGAAGACCTAATAAAACTGTTGTGGTTTTAGGTGGAAGGAGCTTTACGGTGATGACTCAGTGTGCACCTGCTGTGAATCGAGTTGCCCCTCAGGACAATCCAAGGGTACGTTTCTACCTTTTTGTGTTTTACATATTATGGGAAGTTATGACAAATCAATTTGGAGGAAACGCAGGAGCTTTACACATGATTCTGATTTTGGTGCACAGCTTAGCTTAAGCATTGGTCAATTCAAGAAGCATTTAGTCATGCACATGCAATACTGCAAGTCAAGTGCTTATCATGATTTGACTCTTAGGCAATCTTGCAGAATAACACACATTTCTCGAAGCTGCTCTTCAACAAATCAAGGTTTGTTATTTTATCATGTCCCATTTCAATAGCTTCTAGTAATATCGTCACCAGTCGCTCTTGGAAGGTCGGCTTGAGCGGCAATGATGGATATGCGGATGTTGACCCACGGATGAAACCATTTGATGCTGACACATTCAGTTGGGAGGATCCTGACATGGCAGAGCACAGGGACTTCCTAAACTACTGGGAGCATGATTACTGAAATAAATCACGTGGAAATGATCAGAATTTTAAATAAATTAACTTCTTTCTCTTGTACTTGATGTGTCTATTGCACAATATGACATTACTCATTTATTGCTCTTAGGGGAGAAAAAAATAATTAACATTTTAAACTGTACATTTAAGTCTTCAAAACTATTCATTTTTCAAATGGCTGCCATTGTCAATACACATATCAACGTAATCCTGTATCAGCATGTGTGCATTTCTAAGCACCTCCTGGAAATGCATCAGAGCATCTCTGTAGATGCAGTTATGTACCACAAGGGGATGGAAGAGATTCACTGGCTTTGCTTGACTAAACTCAGCAGGGAGCTGAATAATCTTCTGAGTTAAAGGGTTCCCAACAACAACATGACGCAGGAGCCTTTTCTCAAGGCTTCTCTCCACAAAGTCCAGTAAGTCTCGTAGCCTACTAGCCACACAGTTTGGTTTCCACTGTGATGAGTCTTTGGTTAGAAGCAGATGCATTAGTGCAGTTTTGAAATGAAAATCCTTGAGTACGCTACTTCCTGATAGTGCTGTCTGTCTCTTGTTAAGGAAATGTGCAATGTCAAGAGTTTGAATATGGCAGGAGTTTTCAGGCAGGCATTTAGAGAGACATTTTAAGAGGTTATTTTCATAGATATTCAGAGAGAGTGTCCAGAAAGTGTCCAAATTGTTTCCAAAGCAAGGTGTAATGTAGAAATGAGCATCAGTGTGGTGTTTAATAACAGGACTCATACAGAAGCTAACCCTCTTCCCTGATCTGAATTGAACAACCAGAGCACCTGGAGCATCCATGTAGCGAATGCTGAGCTCAAACTCAAACTTATGTGAAATCTGTGCCCATGCTTCCTTTATAGTGCTCTGAAACCATCTGGTAACCCGTGATTTTGACAGGAAAGGTGTGTTCTTTGAGCAAAGAAGTCCATCAGAAACATCAGTGATTTCTATCTTTACTTTCTCATTCTCACAATGCAGCAGGCAAACCATATCATCATCTGCATCAGAAGACTGGCATGGGCAGCCATTTGGGATTTTCTTATTTTCCACCACTTTTATTTGGCCACAGACTTGCATATCTGGCAGCAGGTCACTCGCTTGGTTATTCCGAAGAAGGCACTGAAAACTATACGGCTCAGGTGGTCTAAAGGGAACAATTATATCACATGCATCTGACATCTGACAGTCCTCGATCACCATACCTCCATTTCTATCACAGATGGTCCTCATGGCCTCCACCATCTCATTCGCAAACCCTTCCAAAAATTCATCCTCCCTCCACTTCTTATTGGGTGAGACTTGAACACATTTAGAATGAAAACTCTGCAGAGTGTCGCTGTCAGGTAGTGGCACTTCACCAGCGATGCAGGTCACCGGGAAGGTCCTGGCTTCGTCTTGTGTCATTTGGGAATTTTTTCTCAAGTATTTCCTGAAGAAGCGGATCATGGAGATAACAGAGAATGTGTTCCATATGTACCAGAGGTAATCCTCCTTCCAGCCAGCGAACGCCTTCTCTGAAGTTTCATTCTCTGGCATGTTGGTGGTGGCGTTCTGACAGAGATGCTTCTCCCTGCTCACTCCTCATGTCCAAATGTGAGTTTCCTTCTTGCTCCTGGTCAGTTTGAGAGGCTTTCAGAGCAATCTCAGGTTCATTTCTGGACTTCTGTGGCAGACTTGGATCAGAATTTGCAATAGCATATCCTTCTTCTGCTAATTTGTCATCAACATGATCTTCCTCTGAATCTTGTTTGGTGACAGTCACCATCTTCTGAGACTGACATTTCATGTTTGTCATCATGTTCATCAGCACTGATTTAACTCCTTGGGGATGTCTTTTCTGTTATTCAGAGGCCCTCTGTCTTCAGTATGTGTCATTTTCACACTGACAGGTGCCACTTCCTGGTCCAGTTTTTCTTCCTCCCTCAGCAGCCTCTCATCATGTTTTTGCATGCCCACTGTGACCGTATCATCCCATTCCTCCTCCAGCCTGGGGTCATCCCTCGGACATGTGAGGAGACCCACAACCACCACTAGCACTTGCAGCAGGTTATCGTGCATTGTCTATACTCTCTATGAATAAGACAAACAGAATAAGAATTGTTATAAATCATTTCAGTGATCTTGAAAAATGCATTAGTGATCCATGAAAAAATGTAAAAACAAAAGACTGAATAAAAATCCTTCCGAGTATATTTAATAACACTTTATGAGAGATGTTCCTGCCAGTAAATTTCACAAAGCCAGAAAGTAATAAGCTACTTCCTCGATGGCCTGGAAGCATCCACTTATTTCTATGATTACATTTCATATTAAATACCATTTATTACTGCGCATAACATTAAAGGACAAGAACAAATGATTGATTACCTCAATATTGCAGTGTTCCGGTAATGTGTGAATAGGTACAAAGGAGGAAGCAAGAGAGTAACCTTGCACAGCTACAGGCTCACTGTCTCTTCCTATTTTAGATGTAGGTTGTCTTTCGTGACTTATTTCCTGCACACCCTGCCCATGTGCTCTGCTCTGACATTTTCCTGTGCAATACACTGAAGACAGCAGATAGCACAGACTTCCTGTAAGTTTCATTGCATATTGAGAAAAGCCTGAAATGGACCATTTACTCTGAGTCATTGAATTAATCATAAACAGTTTTACTGACACTATATTATACTATGATGTGAAGGACTGAGCATAAGGGTACATACTGTTGTTCAAATAAAAACTAACTATGTGTAGAAAATGGTCTGTGCCTATGAACAGGAGAGTAAGCCCCTGCCTTTTATTCTCTTGTGGGCTTCTAACTGGTTTGTCAAGCTTGGCCTCATTCAGTGGGTGCAGTAGAGTTCAAATGGCTATGTGAAATAAACTAACAAAAACCCCTGATGTAGTAATGATAATATTTTGGCTATCGCATAGCCATCACGCTTAGATTTATTTGGTTTTGATTAATCAAATGGAAACAGATTCACCCTTCACCTCTTGGGCAACAGGCAAATTTTCCAGCCAAAGCCACAGATATTTGAATGTTTTGAGGCTGTATTTGCATTTGTCTGGATTGTTCAGGCTATAGGATGAACAGCATTGCATCCCCGCTGATCAGGTAACTTGATAAATACTACTACATACAATGTTCATCCAAGTCAGGAATAAACCCCATTAATGTGAAATGTTAAAGAACTGACTGGAAACTATGTAAATGTTTTTCCTAGCACTGTAACAGGTTTACTTTTGAGAAAGTGTGGGTTGGATGAGAATCTTTTGTTACATCACACAAAACACAGGTGCCTGCGAAGGGAGGGGCATGATGACAGATGTTGTGGTTCGGCTTTGAACATCACCACAGAGAGTTCAAGAGACACTTTTCAGTCAGTCAGAGTGAACATGCCTGATAAGAACTGCAATTTTTTGACTATGGAAATTGTTATTTTATTAAATTTCCCACTCATTTTGTTCATCCACTCTTATTAAATAGGTAAGTGTGTTTTTGTTGTTACTTTCTGATCAGTATCTGTAGATACCTGACTTTGTTTCATTAGTTCATGATACAACACACTAATGAAATGTAAGTCTACATGAAAGCTGGTTTAGAATAAGAGCCATAGTTCATTAAGCATGTGAGATTCTGCTACCACTTTCTAATAAGGAACCTTTACAGAGAGTTTATAAGTAATAAATAGTCTAACATTTATAACCACTGACTTAATGTTTATTAGCCTTTATTAATGATATATTACTGTTGACATCATGTTTTATCACCCCTATTAATCACAGTCGATAACTTTTATTCTTATTAATTGCTTAGAAAGATTTATAAAACATTAGTAAGACATTTATTAATCATTAAGAAAGCCACTGGTTACAACCAATAATCCCTTTATAAAGAGGTTCTTATTAGAAAGTGGCAAGGCAATTCTTAAATCTTCATTTAACATAGGAAAAAGTTAAATAACACAACTGCCGCAGTAATGACACAAGAATCAGCTTGCTGTCGTACTTTTTCTACCATTTTTACTGATTGATTTCAAACTTTCTTCTTCGCTTCTTTTCAGAGATTTAATTCCATAAAGGCACAGACTCACCACATCTCCCAAGATGGATAAGTTTCGTGTGATGTTCCAGTTCCTCCAATCCAACCAGGAATCTTTTATGAATGGAATCTGTGGTATCATGGCACTAGCTAGTGCACAGTTATACTCTGCCTTTGAATTCAGCTGCCCCTGCATGCCAGAATACAACTACACCTATGGGATTGGACTGCTTATTATTCCACCTATATGGTTCTTTTTGTTAGGTTTTGTATTGAACAATAATGTGTCAGTGCTCACAGAGGAGTGGAAAAGGCCCACAGGCAGACGAATGAAGGATCCTACAGTCCTTCGCTACATGTTTTGTTCAATCACACAGAGATCCTTGATAGCACCTGCAGTTTGGGTGTCTGTCACTCTCATGGATGGGAAAAGTTTCCTCTGCGCTTTCAGCACCAACTTGGATATTGAAAAGTTTGGGAATTATAGTCTTTTTATGGGAATGTCAGAAATGGAGAAGATAAGACTGCTGGCAAGGATTCCATGCAAAGACCTGTTTGAACATAAGGAGATTCGAGTGGCAGCATCGCTATACATCAAGTGTATATCACAGGTAGCCAAATTCTTGACCAAACATCAGTCAAATGGCACATTTGAGTAGCACAGACAAACTTGCTTACTGGCATTAGTTTATAGCCTAAAATACTCTAGCATAGTTGTTTGGAAATTTGGAGCCAGCAATGCTAGCTAACTAACACTGACAACATGGCTAGGTTGTATTTGTTGTATTGAGAAACAAAAGCATGTACTGTAGTTAAATCTACTCTCATGAACAGCTTGAGTGGTTGTTTTTCACTGTGGACATTTTGGGATGTCACAGTAGAAAAAGTACTGGTATGAATAATAAAATTAAGGGTGGCTGAATTCAAATTGGCCACTCCAGTTCTAGGGTCTTGCCATCATTAATACCATAAGTAACATGCTTTTGGTACTGCGACAGCCCCAATGTCTGCTCTGAAAATTATCACTGAAGTTTGTGGTTTTGTTAGTTCACAAAGACTCAGACTAACTTTTCACTTACTAAATATATAAGCACACATACATACATACACACACACACACACACACACACACACACACACACACAAATGCATGTCTACACACAGTAGATGTTTTTGATAAGGGTATGGCAAAAAGTTGGGGGCACATTCAGCAGGCAGTTTTTCAACTTCATCACAGGAAATTATGACTAAGCAAAATTAAATTTTCCTTGCTTTATTCCTCAAAAACTGTATTTAACTTAAATCTGCCCACCATACTCTAAGTCACTTTGCACTTTGAGCTTGCTAAAGCTTTCCTGTTCACTTATTAGAGGGATAGATAAGCCTCTAAATTTATTATTCATGGAACTGGGACCTATTTCAATCTGTCCAAAAACGCCCACACTGTTATTTAGGTCTTTGATCAGCCGAAGGGTAATTATACAGGCTTAAAAGTAACATGTCGCTAAAAAGTCTATTGATATACAGATTCTGTTAATGAGCTATGAAACTGTTGGGAAGCTGCTAGAATATGCCTTTTCCACTACATGTTTGACTATTTGACTTTAACTAAGAATCTATCTAATATCTAGAACAACACAAAACACTGTTGCACGTCCTGCTCAGACAGACTAAAGGTGTCAAGATTAACGAGATACTAAGTTCACTACTAAGACCCATTTCCCTATTGTCTATGTTCTGAACGTAGAGTATTACTTTGAGGGCTCAAAATAATGCTTAGCTTGCTATACCAGTATAATGATACATGTTTATGTTTCACAGGCATGTGGGTGGGTGTTTTTGCTCATGATGACCTTAACAGCCTTCCTGATTCGGGCTATTCGACCATGTTTTACCCAGGCTGCTTTCCTCAAGACCAAGTACTGGTCTCATTACATTGACATTGAGCGCAAGATGTTCGACGAGACCTGTAAGGAGCACGCCAAGAGCTTTGCCAAGGTTTGCATCCATCAGTACTTTGAGAACATCAGCGGGGAGATGCGCAGCTTTCCACCACCATCGCTCCTCCAAGGACGACAGTGACGATGAAGATGAAGACAAGAAGAGAAGCGATGAAGACAAGCTTCTGGGTATCAGGGCCCAGGATGATATGAATAAAGTTTTGTGGAACTGGCACACCTGTAAGCCACCTCTGGCTCTGAGAAAGGACCAAATAGATGGTGAAAACAATGGCAGACTGAATGGAGAAGCCAATGGAGCACTAAATGGGTTTGTAAAGGGACACACCCATGATGTGGAGAAAAAGGAATGGGCAGTGTATTACAGCAAGGTTTGAAGAGTTCAAAAAGAAAAAGAAAAGCTCTTAGCTTTCAGACAATTACATTGTTTCAGAGTTTCAGGAATCACAACGTTATTTATAGAATTTGTAAAAATTCAGTTAGAAATGCAACACTATGGTCCAATTTAGTCTGAATTTTTAAAACTTCAATGCATTATATGTATGGATATAAAAATAAATTCAGTGCAATATATAGTTTGAGTGATGGAGCATAATATGCACATAGTGGAAAAAAAAATGTCTTTCTTGTTCACATACAGTATGTGTTTGTTGTGATCAAAAGTTCACAGACTGAAACACACGTTGGATCAAGTCCACTGTGTCAAAACGGTCCATAAACATGAATTCATTTTAGGGAAAAGGAAGAAGTAGCAGGGAGGGAAATCCGTTGAGAAGGGCGGGTGGGGAGGGAGTACTGTGTCCGTGTGACAAAAACATGCCCACTCCATGGCGAGTATGCTGTGTGTCATCGTCAGTGATGGAGCACCCGATTGCCACTGAGCCACAGCTCAGGTCATTTTCACCCAATGTCCTGCCAATGATAATTCAGAATGGCGCAGCAGAACTCAGCGTTGACCGTCTGACTCTGAGGGACGAATTCACAGTGCATAACCCCAGGGATGTCAAGGAAAAAGATGGGCATGGCGTGCCATCTTTGGTCCTGAAGACTGCAGCTCTTCCTCTGCAAAGACTACTGTTTGGTCTTTGGGTCATAGTCACTGCTTGTCATCGGTGAATCATGGATCTGCAAGCGGTCAGAAAAACACACATAATAGAGGTCCAGATGTCGCTCACACAACATAACACGGAATACTGACTCATGACAGTTGCTCCTACCTGTTGCATGGCCCTTACCATTCCACACACTGCTTGTTTGCAGCTATAACAGCCTCTTGTAAGCTACTGATTTTAACATTTACCATGATCTTGTAAATGCTCCTTGTGACCATAGTGGTTCTTGTTCAGCTACAGTTACATAGTGTCGCTCTAATACCACATTCAAACATAAATGGACTTAAGATAAATACTTTATCTATACTGCCCCATGAAATAAGGGTTCATCAGAATCCTGAAAATAATATCAACTTGGCCATTCAAAAATGATTTTTATTTCCATTAACACAGTGGTAAAATCTTGGTTTATTATACCTTACAAACATATCTCTGGTCTTAAACCTCATTGTGAACAGATAACCCTACAATGCCTCAGGGAAAGCCATGATTTATGCAAAAAACAAAAGGTTTTGACTGTGGCACCCAAAGTAATTTACATGTCACTAAAAAACAAGGTCAATATTTGCATCTCTCACTCACTCAGGGTCTATATCAGTTTTGCCAGTCACTTCCCAGTAAAGCCTTTTCTCACAGAAATGTTGAGGAACTGTCTTTGATTCATGAAAAAGTCTTTCGAATCGCTTTTGCAAGAATTTCATTACGGCTGAACACCTACAACCTGTCAACTTTTTAATTTTTACTGTACATCTTCAGGAAAATAAAATACAATGGAAATTTTCACCATATTTCACAAGAGGGCGTGCTTTTACCAAAACCACCACCCTTCACATGCCAACAACACACCTCTGTGGGTACAACACACATCATCTTTGATCCTGAAACCTGCAAACACCTTGCAATGCATGCAGTGTATTAAGGACTGTATTTATGCCCATGCATTTGTGTCAGTCAGTCCAGCTGTTCCTCAGTACTCAGCAGTAACATCATTACTAGAGCAGGAGGGCAGGGTGAATGAAAATGGCATGGATCCCATTGAAGCCCCCCCCCGGGGATTAGTGGAGCAGCACTCCCCTTGACCGTCTCACAGCTCGCCCAGTAGCCCAGCAGCTGTTCTCTCTCTCAGCGAATTGGCAGCCAGGATCACTGGTGTGGGGGTGGACGTGCATGCAGTGTCTTTGTCCAGGCTGTGATTTTTCTGTGTGTCTCCCTCAATATTATTTTTCTTCATATCTTCTCATATGCAGAGATACCTCCTCCTCTCGTCCCTGATCTTTCTATTTGTTTCATTGCTCCAAAAGAGTGACATGATGCTTGCAGATCAAACAAAGCAAACGGGAAAAATAAACTGCTGTAGCTCTAAAAATACATAATCTGTGCATGTGTGGAGAAAGGAAATGATGAATGAGGCTGCATCATCTCTTCTTTTGCTGACCTCCACTTCACACAAATGGCTTTGTTTTGGCTGTCAGAACATCAGCCATGCGCATGTTACTGACCGACCGGGGCCTCCCTTGACTTTGCTGCAAGTGTCTCTCTTGTCTCTCTCTCTCACATATACATGCACAGGGGTGTGCGCACACAGACACATACACATCAGCATGCTTGCAGGCGCCCTATTCGTCAGTGTCTGGCTCATTCTGCCTTCCTTCTGCCTACAGATTGGAGGACAGAGGTAGCGAGGGAGGGCTGAAAGAGAGGAGAGTTGCGAGGCAAAACGGCTGGTCACATGAGCACAGATCTGTTTACAAACCCAAGGCAGAGCAGAGCAAGAGCAAGGGGAGGAAGGGAAAGGCGAATTGCAGGCTCTTTCTGAGCACCATTATGGACTGAAAGAGGAAGAGGGTAAGCCTGCCATGACAAAGCCAGCTGGAGGTGGGAGAGACTGAATACGACACACGCAGACACACTTGTGCACACACACTGCCTTTGTCTCAGATTTTTTTTTTCTCAATTGAAGGAGCAGATGGTTAGAGGGAGAGTAGGACCCCCCCCCCTCCCTACGCACACACACATGCACTGACTGACACACAAACACACACTCACTCACCAGCAAAATACCAAACCCAGCCAGAGGACTGTTGTTGACTGTATGGAGCTGTCCTCACTTTGTTTGGGCTTTGAGGGAAGCACATCTTTGCCTTCTATACTGAGGAGGAAGACCCACTGCAAGATCAGAGGACTGGAGGAGGAGACAACAGACGAGAGGAGAGGGGGGATGAGACTTGTGAAAATCCTCTGTTAAAAAAGCAGCTTTGGGAGGAAGACAAAGCACAGACTAATGCCAGATAATTACCTTCACGGGACGAGGACTGTCATTTTAAATGGTGGATGTCACTGAAACTAGCGAGGGGACGATACTGCAGACACAAAGTGAAGTCAGAGGGGCCCTTTTCTAGCTGGAAATGTAAGTATTTCCTGTTACCGAGCAGCCTGTGTTGTTTATGACACTGTGATTGAGTGAGATTCAGTGTTTCACCATAACAACTCCTGAATAACACATGGTATGAGGTGTCTGAAAAACAATCATTTCTTGTCAACAAGATTTCTTTGTCTCTTCTTCTCTCCCCTGTGATGACATCATTCTCACTGGGATCCAGGAGCACATGAGGTCTCCAGTCACGGTCCAAACCCCAGTCCCAAATCTCCCAATCTTTACACGGAGTGGTTAATCCAGATTTGGGAATGCTGGGCAGCACAGACTGCTGAGCCAACATAACCACACCTCCCAAGGATTTGTGGAATCTGAGCAAATCTGAAAATCTTGATGGTTGTTTTTTGGAGGAGCTAACACAAACCCGAACAAAAGAGCGATCCAGCTCTGGGTGACCAAATCCAGGCTCCAAAACAGATTCTGTGTCCAGAGCTTCTGCCCACGAGCTTGGCTCTCATCCAGCCTACTCCTGACAGGGCCTGAGTTTACTGCTGCTGCCCTGGGAGTCATATTTCATGCAACCATTCCAATGGTGTAACGGTAAGTGAGTGGATTTTTCTGCCTTCTGCCAAATACACAAGAGGCGCTAGCACATGTACTTACTTGTATCTCATAAACTCAAGTTACTTAGTTGCTGACTGCTGGCTAATGGGATTCACATAATGGATGTGTTTGTGAAATGGCAAATTACTGAGAGAATGGAGGCCTCACTTTGTGTTATGGGGTGGATGAGATCACTTAAAATCAGCCACATTCAAGGTCATGTTTGTTTGACAGCTATGACAACTGAAACTGATGATATTTTATTGTCTGACATTATTCTATTTTGTTGTTTTGTTCCTGTTGAGTGCGTCCATGCCAGGTTCATAATTGTATCTCTCATTATGGTACCCTAGGTCTTCCCTAGACCACCCCCCACCCCACCCGTAAATCCCCCAACCCCCAGCCATGTCAAATTATCCACCCCATACCCCCCACAGCGTGCAAGCTGTACCCATTCATTCACTCTAAAGAGAGACACATGGACATTTAGAGGCTGGCAAAGAGCATCCTCGCCGCAAATTAATAGGAACACATGTGGCCTGTGGAAGTGGGGCTTCCTCTGCTATTGTTTAACCAAATGGTCTTAGTCCCCAGAGTTCACTCTGTTTGATATACCCCACCCCCCACCACCTGCAACACGCACACATTTCTGTCTTAGAAATACGCAGACAGACAACGCACACCCGTACTCTTCCATCCCCCCAGTGCTGTCACACACACACACACACACATATACACACACTCTGTCAGTCACCTCTATAGAGTCTGTGGAACAGATGGTGGTGTGACGGAAGTGGTGTCTGTCCTCCATGTTTGTCTTGTTCACAGCCAATTAGCGTGCAGTCCTACGAGCGCTTCAGTTGCCACCACAGTGCCAGTCACAGCTCCCTGAACGCATGTGTATCCAAACAAACACAAACTAGTACATTCAACTCCTTGCTAAATATTTTATGTCGATAACACCCTTGAATCTGTGGAGATGAGCCAGAGTGACAAATACTATATAGTATTATTATACAAATAATACCCTGAGACTACTGTCAAGTAAACATATGTATAAGTTTTACATCTGTACGCACCCCAAGACTCAAAGCCCGCTGACACCAGAAGCCTGCAATGGCACTAGCTCCATGTTCCAGTTAATGATCAACAAACACAAATCTCAAAACCTTAACTGCTCTCTAGACACATTACGGTGCAGTGGCCTGTGCAAATGACCATGTCTAATTTTTACTGCTAGTGTTTTAGACTCAAACTGTTAATGCTAACCATTGTATGCTGTGGCTCTTAAGGGGAGGTTTTAAGATAGGTGATTGGGAAACAGGAGAGTAAACATTTCTCTATGAAAAATGCAGTTTAAAAACACTGAGGCTGTAAACTTAAAATATAGAAGCCTATGAAGAAAAAGTTTTCTGTTATAGGTATCCAAACAAAGACTGAGAGTTACTCCTTAAAAAATAAGAGAATAACCACATAAGAAATGAGAGAGGGTCAAGATTTCTTAAACTTAACTTAAGCAAACATGTAGGTTGGGACTCTTAACCCAGTTAAAGGAAACAGTTAGATGCGTGTCACATATGTAATCTGTACTTCAAACTCTTCCTCTCAGGATGCCTGTGTGGTTTGGGTTTCCAGCGCTCTGAACACTACTGCAGCATGACGTCTGACATCTATCACCTCCCACTCAATGTGTATGTCATTGTGCTGGGCATAGGCCTCTTCGTCTTCATGCTCAGCCTCATCTTCTGCTGCTACCTTTTCAGGTAGGTAGATGGGTGACTGTGAAAATCTGACTAATAAGTGAGAAAGATACAAGAGAAATGTGGAAAAGTACAAAAGGAAATGACATTATACCAAGAGGACTATCCAGTAAGATATTTATTGGCATTATGAACAAGTATAACAACACAGTGTGCCACAGCAGGTTAAAATTAATTCAAATCTACTTTGGTAATAAGATTTTAATATGTGATGATAGTTTGTTTTCAACTGCAAAATGTCCTGAATTGTTTGCAGGTCCTGGCCAAATTGATATTTTTTCTTGACAATGGGTGAAATGACTATGTGTAATGTGAAAGAGTGAATAACAAGCTAACTAGCTGGCTACACTACCATTGTGGAGCATCTAACAGCTATATAGCCAAATATTTCCCTCAGGAGTTGGTGGAGACCAAATCAGAGCTAAAATGAGAGTGAATATTGGACTTGCATTCATCAGCTGGACACAAACACTACTCCAAATGAATGATAATGATGCACCTGTCTGGTAGACGTGTAGAGATTTTCTAATGCATTCACCATGAAAGCTTTTTAAGGGGTTAAAAGGTCAATAATTTGTTTATAGCTCCACCGTCCCAAAGTGGCACAAAAATCAATTAATGAAGGCAGCAAACTAAATGAGGAGATGGATACCACTGTCATATCTGTCTGTTAAATGTAAAGCTACAGGGGAGGAGCCAGTTAGCTTGGCTTAGTACAAAGACATGGGGGAAATGGGGGATGAGAAATAGTCTGGCTCATGCACTCCTGTAAAACCAAAAACTGACATTTATACCATTTGTTTGTACAAATTCAACCAGCTAACCAGTTAACCAGCTGCAGACTGATTATTGTGAAGATTGACTTGAACTATTGAACAGTTATCTAATTCAGCAACTGTTTAGCAACTTGGTAGCCATATCAACTTCATAAGGTGATACTATGTCATCATTCAATATAAGTATAATAACCAAATTTAAGGAATCATTATCAAAAATGAAAATTTTGCTGTATCAACATAAACTGATGTCAGCCTAAAAAACCAGTATCAGTCCAGTTATACAATGATAAGTTTATCTGCTACCAAACTGCAATATGATGATTTATACCATGAAATGACATAAATGTGTCTGAGTGTTAATGCTGTGGTGTCTGTCCCTTTAGTATCTGCTGTTGTATTGGTTCATTGTGGGCAATTTTGCAAATCAATGTCCAGTACTGCTTAATGGCAGTATTGGATTTCTCTATGATTGATGATTGATTAATGACCTTGATTTGTCAGGTGTTTAGTTTGCCAGTTTCACTGAACACAGATATTTTTACCTCTGTTTTTAAAAGTCAATAGTTTATTCATGTGTTTTATAGGAAATTCACTAACAATATATATCAGTACTGTGATGGAGATGTAATCCATTTAACTGAAACTCCTGCTGCAGTGGTAGGAAATGGGAGCATTGATTAACATGCCTGACTTATGTTACAATTGTTACTACAGTCACCACAGATGTTTTTCTCACTCTGTCTCCCTCAGGCTGAAACAACAAGGAACGAGGGAGCAGTTCAGCTACAATGAGGTATGTCACTGCAATATCTGTCACTATGGGTGAACATGTAACACCAGCTTCTAAGGCAGGTTATAAATACTACTATAGCATTTCACACCGTTATCGTCAACTGTGAAACCTAACACCACTCTTTATAGATGACCTTGACTTCATCCATGTGTCATTACCTACATACTCTGATTTTAAAGTGTTAATCCAGTTGCAGTGTAAAAAGGCCTGATATGGTGAGCAGGTAACAGGGTGTGACGGTGTGGTGTGGTAGGTGTGGTGACAGTTGGTGTTGTTTTGTTATGTTTTCAGCTTTGGGGAAGGTTGAGGAGGATACCTTGAGGAGGCTGCAGCTCTGTATTCATAATGATTTTTTAAACTATGCAACAATGAAAAAAAAAAGAGTAAAAGAGTACACACCACTTTTTCAGATACTTTAAGCCAGTCACATCAGGACATTGAACCCATCTAAAGTGTTTGTTTTACACCATAGCTTTTCTGCCAATATAATAGTGCTGACACATCATTCACATGACCTAATGTTTCTCTCTTTCCTCCCTTTTTTCCCACTGTAGGTGGTGCTGAAAGGTGCAAGCAAGAAACTGAGCCTCCTAGGAGTAAGTCAAGCTCTCTGACATGCATGTAAATGTCATGTTTTGTAATGATGCATGTTAAACCCCAACAGCTGTACACATTTCATGTTACCCACACTGTTTCCGTGCCAACTCAGATGATCTATCGTGAGCTGGGAGGGTTCAGTTGGTTAACTCAATCAATTTCTCCTCTCAGATGTGATTAACATGCTGCACTCACTCACAGTGGAGATGTCCTAAAAATATCTCTCTCAAATACAGCCATTTAAAAAATGTCAGAGTGCCTGCTTGACTCTCCACTTCTAGCAGAATATAGGACTCCAGGAATAACTGCACTCATTCAAAATGTATTACAAAAAAGACCTCTTCCTGTCTCCTGTGATTCCTAAAATGACTGCTTTCCTAAGTTCTTTCTTTTTTTTCTCCCCAAGGCAGCAGTAGTGGTTAGGGGTAATTTGGGTTTTCAATTCAATGTCCAATCTTAAGGCTGAGATACTCCTGTGACTTGGAAACATAGTGAAGATAATAAGCATGATTTCAAAACACTGGCTTTTACTTGTGTCATGCCCTGAATCTAGGTCAAATTAAATTAATTCACCTGCCAAATTTACTGATTTATCTTCGGACTGAAAGGTGATTGGTTGTGGTGAGATACAAGCCCATTAATCAAGAAAATATAAACAAACAAACAAATAACCTTGTTGTTATGTTTGTATTTTTTCCATGCAGCAAACCTGTGCGGTGTGCCTGGAAGAATTCAGGACCAGAGATGAGCTGGGAGTGTGCCCATGCTCTCATGCATTTCACAAGAAGTGAGTGTCACAAATCATTAAACAAGTAGTTCGGTATTTAACGAAATTGTTACGTGTATTTACTTTGCAGCTGAGAGTTGTGAGATTAAAACAACTCTCACACCTGTGCGGTAAATGTAGCTAGCAAGAGTCAGGACACGTTAGCCTAGCTTAGCTTAGCATACAGATAGGAAAAAGGGCTAGCTTTCTCTAAGTCTCTGCAGGTTGCCTGGTAACCTCTAGGCGATTAAAAGACACTAGGAGTCATAGAAACTACAACATGCCATTTTACACTAAAACAAACAAGATATAAAGTTAATGTTAATTAGCGAGTTTTAAAAGTGAAGGCAGGTGGGTTTTCTTACCTTTGGACAGAACCATAAACTATTCAGTCTATGGACAGAACCAGGCTAACGCTAGCTGTTACCCCGTGTTTCCAGTCTTTGTGCTAAGTAGCTTGTCGGCTGCTGTCAAATCTCATCTAAGATTGCTAGCAGTTTAAGTGTTGAGCTAACCTCCTGTTATGTTGGAGCAAAGCAGTATTTTTAATCGTATGTTTAAGACACTACAACTGTTTCAGCAAGAACTGTCATGGTGGAAAATAATTATACTCATTTACGAACCACTACATACACCTGTGAGAATTTTACCTAAGAGGAAAACTGTTATAAACCATCCACCAGACGTCTTCACTAGATTTTAAACCCAACCATTATAACACTAGTAATAGCTTCTTTTTTATTGTTGTTCCAAAAAGTATTCAAACTGCTACCTTGGCGTAGGGGTTAATATGATCTACCAGTTTTGTCGAAGATGTTTCTGGTAAACCATTAGCATTATTTATTAAGCTGACTGTCACTGTTTGTGTCCTGTCAGGTGCCTGCTTAAATGGCTGGAAATCCGCAGCGTGTGCCCCATGTGTAACAAACCCATCCTCCGGCTCCACACAGACGCTCCCCAGGGTGCTGAGGGTCCCATGGACCCAGAGGAGGTGTGAGGGATTTGGAGAAGAGGAAACCGAACTCCCCTTACAGAAAACACACATATTAATACACTAGGGATGATGGACAGTGGTCATCTTTAAGACATCTCACAGGAAATGTTGATAATGATCCCAGTGGCTGCCTTGCTGCTGACCTTTGAGCAATATGCCTTGGTGGGAAATTGGATATTGACAGCACCAAAATGATTTGGTCAGATCAGTCAGGGAGAGGGTGGATGAATAGGATCTTTTCATAAAAAATGCTCCTAGTTCTACTTCCATATTGCACTGTTCACCAAAAACATGACAGGAAAAAGGAGCCACTTTAGAGAGCAGGCTATCATTGCAACTGTCACTGGACGACTAGTGCAGCACTGCCAGAGACAAACAACACTACAGGCATTCAGCAGGACATCAGAGTACAGGATCAGTATGGATACCTCTAATATCTCAGGGGTGTTACCAATACAGCCAGCACAAACCATGTCAGTCACCCTATAACCCTGTGCCACACATGCATCTTCAATACTGCCAATGTAGGTGAAATGCTCCAGTAGTCAGAGGTAGACACAACCTCCGGCTGTAACCAAGACCAGCGGGATTACAACCATGACAATTTAAGTAGACAATATTGTTACCAATTGTGTCCCAGGCCCTTTCCTTTCAAAAAGAGACTGATAGAAAAATAGTCTTGCCTGTATGTATTGTATGTAAATGTGTCCCTATATATATTGTTATTTTGTATTTGTTGCTTTTAAATAAAACGTCACGTAATGTATTGTAATGGCGCTGGATTTATTGAGAGACAAACCAATTGTTCAATTTATTGAGAGTGTTCCAACAAGTGTGATAAGGATCTTTTTATAAATCCATTCAAAAACATAGTAAACTAATAGTCATTCACAGACATTCACTCTTACCTTCTTAGCTCACACTCATTTTCATACAAAATGGATTAAAATGCAAGTTAATGAAATAGTGAATACCAATACACTGGAGTCCACTCACGAACATAAAAGAGTATATTTGGTCTTTAAGTTGCAGCTTCAGTGCCTTTAGCTTCCACAAACTCCATGGCCTTCTCTTTGACTGCCTGGATACTCTGCGGGGTGCCATGCTTCTTTTCGTACTCCAGGTAGCGCTTGAAAAAGAACTTGATCTTTTTTATTGAGACACTCAGGTGTATCACTCGATCAAAGAGCGCCCTACAGGACAGAGGAAGTTGGAAAACATGAAACATTTTTTAATGTTGTTTTACCTTCATATGCGCAACCAGTTCACAGATCAGTTTTATTACATATAACAATAAGGCTTGGCAAATGATCGTTTGCTCACCTGACGTCTTTCTGTGATCCGTGTTTGACCATGAGGTCAATGAAGACGGACCAGAGGTCGGTACGTTTGGGATAGCTTGTCAGGACTTTGTCAAACATGGTGCGACCTTTCTCTACATCACCATAACGGAACTCCAGCTGAGCGAACTTGGCAATCACATCCACACCTGAGAGGAGGGATGACAATACGTAAAGGTTAAAACCTGAGAGACACAGCTGGGACAGGGAAGCAGAATCTGAACGGTTACATACACTGCACTCTGACACAGACTGCACATTCAAAGGGGTGAGAACTCACTGGTTTCAGCAAGTGGTGGGTGTTAAAAAATATAAACTGACATCAAACTTTTTGTGGTATGTCTTGCATATTCACACAGGCCATCTTACTTTCTTTGGAAGGCAGACTCTTCAGCGCCCTCTGCAGGAGAGCACTGGCAGCATCGCTCTGACCCTGCTGGAGCAGGAAGGTCCCATAGCTCAGCCACACTGCCTTATTCTGACGGAAACGCTTCACCATTGTCTTATACAAGCCCTCCACCTCCTGCATACAGCCACAAAATAGTGCACACAACACATAGAAAGAGAAACATGCAGACATTAAAGGCTACAGAACACAGTATCTGAGCATCAAGTGGGCAAGCTGCGTAAACAACAGAAAGCTTAGGTGAGTTAAACACTCAATAGACTGTACCTTGGTCTTGTTGGACTTGGCGTAGATGTCAGCCAGCTGCTGGTAGACCGGCAGAGGCTCGCAGAACTGCAGCGCCCGCTCAAACACTTTCTTTAGGGTCTCCTCTGTGCCGTACATGTTCTCCAGGTTCAGCAGGGCCACCCACACATTCAGCTTCTCCTGCTCCTCCCTGGACCAACACAGAACAGGATACACACCACTGTATCTCATCATACAAACAACATTCATCTCTATTTATGAGTAATGAAAGAAGATAAAATAGTCAAGATTCAACAGTGTTTTACTATCTGAAACTAAGGGCAGTATTTTGGAATTAAATATTTCTTCCACTTATTTGAATTGGCTCTAATTGTCTTAAAGGGTTTGAGAAAAAATTTATTTGTTTCTGTCCTTAATTTAAATTGGCTTGGTCTGCCAGTGGTCGTATATATTGTCTAATACATAGCTCTCTCTTTACTACGAATCTGAACTTTATTTTTAATTTCATAGCATTTAAGGTTGTTATTTTTTTGCAGACATGACTGAAAGCTGGACTATTGTTTTCCATTTTTTAATGCCTTCCTGCTGTGTAGCGTTTGGGTAGCGTGTTTAAATAAGGAGATGTTTTAACCCAACAGGAGTACCAAAAGTCCACTACTCTATCAGTCACCTGAAGGAAATAGTTTTGAGAGCCCTCTCAGCCACAGCTCGGGCCTGCTCGATCTGTGTGGCCTGCAGATGGTGAGCCATGTACTGGAGCCAAACCAGAGAGCTGTTGGGTGAAGCTAGGAGCAGGCGCTCGAAGGCAGCTGCGTCTTCGGGCCGCAGGCTGGGATCCATGAGCTCAGCTTCCCGCTGTACCAGCGCCTTCTCTGCTGCCTTTTTCTCCTGCTCCAACTCATGACGAGACTTCTTCTGGGGCTGAGGTAGAGTAGGTTCAGGACAAAAGACCGAAGAGGAAAGAGAAAGAAATCATAAATAAAGACCAGGTGGGCAGACTAGAAATTTAATTTTATAGATAATCCTGAAATTATAGATGCTCCTTTGCGGTTGCCTCACCTTGCTGTCTGCAACTTGGTCCTCTTCATCACTGGAGTCCCCATCCTTAGCTGCAGAGGCAGGCTTTAGGCAGTTCAGTCCCATGTCCCAGGAGAAACCTGCTGCCACCTGCAGTCTGGATGGACCTGCTGAGCTGGCTGTCACCTGCTGAGGGAGGGAAGGGGAAATTTAATTTTGGGATTTTTAGATATTAATATCACTACACCTACCAAGTAGCATGATATTTACCTCCTTTGCGGGAGCGGGTTTGGGTTCTTCCTCATCTTCCTTATCCTCCTCTTCCCTGAAGTACACCTCAACTCCGCTGTCATTATCATCAGTCCTTGCTTTCTTTGTTTTTTTCTTTTTCTTTTTTGGGACCTGGGACTCTGCTTGTTTCTGGCAAATAAAATAACATAGAGATGACCATCAAGAATTAAATCATCCACAACACATGCACATAATTGCTGCAGAGGCCATCTGGTTGGAATTAAAGTTGCAGAGTATGCAGAGGGACTGAGGCCAAGATCAATGCAGCATTTATTACTGTCAGACCAAAGGATAATGACTGAATGATGAATGAAGATGGCTGTGATCTGTGTGGAAGTGGTCTCCCATACTGGTTGCTGCTCACCTAGTGAATCATGTACAATGTGTTTACTATTTAATGGGAAGTAGAAAGGAAGGAAAGAAATCTGATGTGAGAGTGAAAGGAAACCAGGGTTGTTGGTTACCTGTTCGCTCTCGGACAGCGCGCGTTTCTTCTTCTTCTCTGTATCGTGTTTCTTCTTCTCCTCTCCGACGAGACGCAGTGGCAGGCCGAGAGATTCTGGAAGGATGTCTGGTTTCCCGGTGTCCGCTGGGAGCAGAGAGAGGTTGACGAACTCCTCCTCTAGGTCAATACTGAGGACGAGAATAGAAAGAGCTGCAGACTAAAAATGACACGATGACAGTATTGATTTGAGAGAATTACTGTAACCTAAAGCTGCACTGGGCAAGAGCTTATGTAAAGACATACAATCAGCATTACACTGCTAGATACTTCCCATTTGTTCAAATTAAATTCTGATCTTTGATATGATGACTTCTTGTTTTTTCATTCTACATTCATGTGTCACAAGGAATTTTAGCCCTAAAGCTACTAGTTACGTTAAATGTATGCTGGTGTAACCTTAGTCAAAATAAAGTCTGGGTACTGTGAAGTTCATTACGAAAAACTCAGGGCCAAACTGTTTTTTGTACCTGAGGATCTTGGTGGTGAGCAGAGTGTTGGGAGGCAGGTGCTCAGAGAGGACCTTGTGGCTGCTAACAAAGTACTTGGTGGACTGCTGAAGTTGGGCTCTTCCGGTTATATACCGAGACAACCTGGAGGACAAATATGTGGTCAAAAAGTCACACTTTTAACAAGATGACAGAGCAGCAAGAAGAAGTAATGAGAAGGACAGAGGAAATGCCATGATACCTGCTGAAATCTAGTGCCAAAGAAAGGTAAAGCTCATTTTTAGTGCAGGATGAATTACCTGATGAAGACACCCTGCTCTCCCACAGACTTGACGTAGCCTCTGATGATCTGTCCCTCCTTCAGTTTGTCTAGAGACAGAACTTCGAGGTCCTTCACTGGCTTGGCCTGTTGTGGGTTCAGCCTGAAGAAGAGTTACAATCACACAACGTTATAAGATTTGTTGAGGTCTTAAGCTGTGAATGTGTGAAAGCAACTCATGCAACAACGACACCTGTCATACCTTGATGGTCGTAGAGACAGCTGCCACTTGCCATTTTCATTCCCTAGGAGGAAACACCTGAGGCCAAAGAGGAGGCAAGACATGAAACTGACTGGTATTCTATGGCAACAATTTCCCATTAGTGCATTCTGGGTAATGGAAAGTCAACATTTATAACCATGATAATAAGGCTGCAGTGCTTCAAATGGTTCATTTTGTTTGGCTTAAATCACAGCCAATTTACTTTTGTTTCATTTTGGTGCAGGAATAAATAGAAGTTATTCACAGTTTGTAACTAAAATAGAACATTACAAGGCAAAAATTGGCCTTGCTTGGTGTGACACAGGCTTTATACTCCTTCTCTTACTCCTTCCAAACTGCTTGACAGATGGTCGGACAGCTTTGGAAACCTCCTCCTCCCACACCTATCCGACAGTGGATAAGGAGGGGGTCTGTGTCCGACCATTTCTGTAACTTTCCAAAAACCAAAGATCTGACATTACCAATATGCTCAACAGCAATAGCGCAACATTATGAATGTGTTTCGGGACAGACTGAAAATATGTGCCTATATCCCTGTCAAAGTGAAATCATGTCTCCCCCTCTCTATATGACAGCCAGATTTTCACTCCGCCTTCCAGTATGGCTGTTTGGGAACTATAAACACTTGATTTCCTGCAGGGTCGGACAGCACGTCTTACAAACTAGTTCTGAGAGACCATAAGCCAGCCTCAAGCCTAACTGTGCAATACATACTGAAGGGTTCATCATACAAAGGTGACTACTGCATCTACTGACCTGAGTATCTGATCCTTTCTGTACCCATCCAGTGGGTTTGGCCTGTAGGCATCAGCCAGGTCAGTAACAGCAATGGCTCCCATGCCACCGAAGGGAAGCTTGACCAGAAGGCCAACTTGTGGCTGAATATTAGTCACGATCCCCAAAGCAACGCTGCCTTCCTCCAGTTTATGGACACCTGGAAAACATGCAGGAATCAAATATACAGAATGCAAAAGTAGTAAAAAAAACAAAAAAAAAAAAAACACGTAAAAACACAAACAAAAAGTCTGAGCTGCTCCTACCGATGAGTGACAGCACAAAACGATGAGGTTTGGAGCTGATTTCTACCACTTTAGCATGGACTGCTTGGCCCAGCTTGTACAGTTTCTCTGGGTGGCTGGCATCCTGAAAATAAGAACAAATGGGATTTAAATGAAACATTGATTCTATTGTATAGTTTCTCTCACCATTTTCAGCACTTGCATGTTAAAAATGATCAGACACCTGATGTTCTAATACATATGAAGTGACAAAATGCATACAGCTTTAAACTTACTTTAAGATCAGTGATCATGGCCAGAAGTTCAACTGTCCCAGTAAGAGAGGGATCAGTGGTGACCTCCAAAGACTTCCTCTCTGGATTAAACTGGAAGGAGAAGCATAAGCACACTGAAAAACATGGCTGCAGTTGCAAGAACATTCTAGGAAAACTGTAAAGAAGAAAAAGCCACATACAGCAGGACACTGTCCTCCAAAACGTACCTTTGATACAAAGCATGTGATTTCTTCCCCGACCTTATAGCTATTAAGTTTTTCTTTTGCTGTGACTGATTTGAAATCTGCACTCTTATCCAGTTTGCTACAGGGAGAAAAAGAAACACAGACAAACTGAAATCAGACCAACCACATAATGTGTAAAATACACACACACACATACTGACACAAAATGTTAACAGCCTGGTCAGCACCACAGGTTTTATTAATTTAATTGCTGCATTTAATCTCTGTACAATACAATACTCTATTAAAACAAAGGCCAATGGACATCAATGTGTGGTGTCTGTAACTTTTCTAATTTCATTTAGGATTACATGATAACATTCAGGTTATTATGCAGGATATCATGTAATGCTGGTCACGATAGTCGTACAATTGACTGTATTATAAAATTACCTGGGTATAAGCGTGAGCTCAGGAATGGTGTATGTAAATTTGGGATGGGAAAATGGCAAGAATCTGAAAAAAGACAGAGAGAAAGAGATTAATTTCAAGTTCAATACAATTTTACAATAGATGGAAATTAATTACATTCATCTTAATACTTTTACAGGGGTTTTAAGGTTATGAATGGAATAAAAACTACAAGACCAAAGTAGGAACTTGCAAAAAAATAAAACAGTCTATTCCAACATGCAAAATGAGGCACTTCAGCAGTGTTAACCTGTGACTGGAGGCTTCTCGTCCTCCAATGACCCTAGCAGTGACCGTACTGCCCACTTTCACCAAGGACGTCGGAAAGGATCCCAGACACACTTTTGTGACCTCCACCACCTCAGACACGTGCACTCTGCCTGTGCTCCCATCCTCTAGCGTGACCTGAATGCAGGTAGGCTTCACTGTCCGCACTTTCCCCTGCACGATCTCACCGAAGCAGTGACCCTTGGAGCCTGACTGGTTTTCTGAGGTCGTGCGCTGTCGTTTTGGTGCAGTGCGCTGCCACGACACTAGAGGGAGCCCTTGCAGTTCCTGACAGCTGGGTTCTGTAACCTCAACGGCCAAACTCATTCCTGCCTTCAGCTTCTCCGACTCAGACAGGAATACCTCATTCAGGTGGCTCCTAGTTTGGATCACAGTCAGCTGTGCCGTATCATCCAATGAGATGACAGCAAATTCTTTGTCTATGTACTGCACCATTGCTGTGTATTTAGATTCTTCACTTAACTGTAAAAAAAAAAAAATCTATTATTAAAGACTGAACGAAAAAATGTAAAGAAAATATTAATAATTCTAGAGGGGACATTTTGAAACATGAATTTAACCTCCCATCCCACTCCAGTAACTTCTGTACACTCCCTTACAGATAATGATTGAGATACTGTCTTCTACTGTCTGACTCTTCAGAAAAAATACACCTACAGTGCATTAATTTGAAAAAGTGTTCAGCTTAACTTTCCTTACTATGAAACAAGTCATTAAATGGCATTACGAAGAGTAACACTCACCGATTTCTTGTTTCCCAGCAGCTTGGAAAGGAGGGACACATGGACACAAGAAGACAGGATGTCAACATGAAGGAGGACTGCAGTGGCCTTCTGTCCTGGGTTCAAGTTAACACCTAAAAAGAACGCAGCCAACAGGAAACACATAACGTATTTTTGCAAAATAAAAAATATATTATATGTTAAAGGTCCCAAGTCTGTCCCAAATATCTTCACTACAATGTCCTGACATTATTAGATAGTAATTGTGTGTTATTTATGTAAGTAACCAATCAATACTGCAGTACTTCATTATGTACTACATCAACAACATGAAAACCTGATTCCAGCCTGTGCCTATGTACATGCCAAAATATTGCAGGAAATGTGAATATAAAGTAAATTATCATTATATATTATAGAATAATCATCATTATATTATAATTATTATTATAAAGGAGTAAAACATTTATGAATTTCAAACCAAAAGACTAAAATATGTATTCAACAACTTTTCACATGTTTCTGGTTAAAAACATACCCATGACATGGTGCTTGCTGGCCAGTATGGTAGCACCGGCCAAATCATCAGACTTAAAGGTTGCACCGCTGTCTTCCACAGTATCCACAGTCAGCTTCAGCTTCTGACCCACAAAAAGAGCAGCAAGCTGCTGGCGAAGATCACTATTATCTGAGAGTAAAGGTAGACATATTGAGAGGTTAGACACTATAAGGCCTGACTTCAGCTGAAGAATGAATTCAACAAAATATCTAAATAGCTGTTTGCAGGAGGCAAGTGTTTTTATCACAGAGACAGACAACACATTCTTACCCCTCATAGCCAACATTTCAGTCACAGCTCTTCTCTCCTGCAGACCATTAATGAGTCTGGTCTGAGTGTCCCCCTCTGGAGATATGACTTCTGAAATCTTCAGTGTGACCAGGAAACGCCGCTTTTCCTCATCCAAGTTGGTCACCTTGGCGATGACTGTCTGGCCCAGCTGGAAGGCGACTGTCGCATCACTGATGAACTTGTCAGTCAAGGCCTGGGAAGCAGAGCAGAGAAAGAATTTTAGCAGGAAAAATAAATTAACAACATGTACAGATTTTCAGGTTAAATGTTACGACACAAAGCCCTTTACTCACCGACTTGGGTGCGAGACCAACAAGGCCATATGGGAACTCTACAAAGACACCATAGGACATGATGTTCTTGACCCAGCCAATCAGCTGCATTCCAACTGTGATCTCTGAGAAATCTTTGGCAACCACTCCCTCCTCCAGTGACCACCTCACGGTGGGTTTCTTGGTGAGAGACTTTAAAAGAGGAGCAGCTAAGGAAAATACAGGAAATATTTCATACTGTACAGAATCAAACAAAGTAGGTTTGAGGTTAATTTTTCAGTTAAAATCGGATTCGCAACAAATGTACACTCAATTTTAAGACAGGATACAATATTCTGTTTGTTATTGTTGACACAGATGAGGTTTGAGATGTTGTCTCCCTCCTGCAGGCTCTCCCACAGCAGAGGGCAGTTGCTCATGTGATCAGAGAGGTGCATGGTGGGAAGTACGGTTCGTATCTCGTCAGGGAGGATGGCCACCTCCAGACCGTTGACCAATTTTTTCAGCACCTTGGCCTCTAGCCTCTACATCACAGACACATTGCAGATGTTAGATTAGTAAAATGTAGAGGCCACACCAACACAACCCACTGGGAAAAAAGCATGAGGTCTTTAACTTACCGTTCCCACCTCACAGTCAAACTCAGGCTTGGCAGTTTCTCCCTCCACTGCTACTTTAAATGACAGCACCATCTTTGCCTTCTCGGGGTCACACTGAAGAACTTTGGTCTTTAACACCTGGACCATCAATGGAAACAAACAGCTTAGCAGATCTCAGATGAAAGGCTTGTTTCTAATGGTTCCTAAATATCTTGATTTAAGACAGCAAAAACCTTCGACCAGATCAGTAAAAGACAGGATCTCAGTGTCTCCTCACCTGCCCAATGTAGAAGAGCTCCTCAGGACTGCTGATGGGCTCAGAGCTGAGTTGATTGAGCGGCACCAGACCCTTGACGTTATTATAGAAACGAACAATGCAGCCAAAGTCTTTGATGCAGACGATGTATCCGTGGGACACGCAGCCGGGACGAGCATCGGCATAACTGAGGAACAGTGGTAGGGAGCTTTCAACCAGGGCCTTCTTTCTGGTCAGGTACAGCTTCTTATTCTCTGCATCTACTGTCAGGACCTAAAGGAATATATTCACACATAAACACAGAGGAACAAGGCAAATATGCAAATCTGCCAAACAGCTGACACTGCATTCTTGTGGTTTTTCTATCCACTTTAACACAAAGTAGAGAACTGCACTGACCCGACATTTGACCTTCATGCCCTCCATGTACTTCTTCTCTGGGTTCTTGAGGATAATGTCAGACAGGTGGGTGCGAGGCACCAGACCTTTAATGTGGTCAGACAGATGCACCACCATCCCATGATTCAGCAGGACTGATACTTTCCCCTGAGAGGGAAAGAAGAGGATGTGAGGCATACGAGAGACACAGGGAAAGAGCCAGGAAGCTATAAAAATGAAATAATAATATATGTGGAGAGGGTAGCTGAATACATGTCTCAACAATGATTAAATGAAAACTGTGTCTAGATTTAATCTTGTGTTCATTAACTCCAATTACATCCATCTAAATGTTAGGCAGATTGCCAATAGGCTTTGAAAAGGTGCATCAGTTGTGTTAAAAAAAAAAAAAACATACTACATACTTTGATGTCCATAATTAGTAATCATCTTAATTCAGTGTCAACTATCTACACTTTTCCACTGGTATCTTGAGTCTCATTTAAAAACACTCTAGTTTTTCAAACCAAATGTTCAACTGCCTTATTAAAAATTCTTACATCTACACCTTCTCCTCATTGGAAAATCTGCAATCTATGAGCATGCCAATATGTTCTGTTGCAAAAGTTTAATCACAAGATACAAGATGTTTAATATTTCACTGAAAAGTCAACTTTAAGTTTATGTGACCTGGAGGCTTCAGGTTTACACATCACATTTGTTTAAGTCACATATTGTACCATAACTGGCTTCCAAACAAGTTGTGATGTTACAAATAAGCTACAATCAACAACTCGGGGCACCTTGTTGTGCCATACCACGTATCAAGGCCTGTCAACCCCCCCTTTCCCCAACCTTTCCTGTCTATTTCTACTGTCACTATCTGATAAATGTGATATCATATTATACGACTTAAATGTAACCACACAAATGAGAAGAAAAAAGGTCAGTTCAAGCCAAGTATATAGCTAGGCACTTGTAATTCTTACCTCTACAATTTGACCAGCGTGAAGATCATGATATCTATAAAAGGGCCTCTCAATCACACTCCTGGAAATAAGACAAGATCATTTTGTCAGAATTTCAAAACTCTGACTTCAATGCTTCCTGTGAGGAGAGACACAAAATGCGGAGCCACATACCTGCGCAGACTAGCAAAATGAATTTGATCCAGGGGACTGAAGTTCAGGATCCTACAGGTGTGCTCAGGCATTGCCAGCACTCTGTTCTCATTGGCTGGCTCATTCACCTCTTTCAGGTTGTTCCTCTGTCAAGAAAGGCAATTAAATGATATTAACTGAGCTGGCAGAGTATGCGCAGACAGCATTCATTCTTCCTGCTGAAAAGGTTTTAATCAAAATTCTCAAGGCATCACATTCACTCACGTGTACAAATGCCAACGTTTTGTCAGGCAGTTCCAACATGGCTCCAGACCTGTGGTGAATAGTGGTCATCTTGCAGTCCTTCACCACCTCACCAATGCGATCACCACCAGCAGGAGTGGGGTCAACTCTGGGCTCAGGCTGAATGAGGTAGCTGCGCAGACTCAAACCCACCAGACGTGTGGACGGCTCTACGTAGAGCACACATGCTTGCACCTGGGTGGATGAAAGCAAAAGAGGGTTAGGCTGCTGACTTTATAATATAGTATGAGCAGAGAACACAGAGACATTAACTGGTAAGATTTACCACTTACACCATTTTAATAGGGTGAATTTCAATCGAAAACATAAATGAGTGCCAACGTCTCCTATCAGAAGGCTAAAAATGATGACAGACTCAATGTTGTACACGCCAAAAGGATCCATCTGCAGAGTCAGTTTTACCTCAGCTCCTTCTGTGTAGTTGGCTGCATGTTCAGGCTCCATGTGGAGAAAGTCCACCTGGCCGCTAAAGGAGGACAGGAAGTCCAGGATCAGACCATGTTTGGTCACCTACAATAAAGAGAATTCTATATTATCAAAATGAAATGATTACAGGGGACATACAGGGCAACAGCAGATCATTCACTCCGAATTTTACCAATGAATTTTCATCCTATATTCAGACAGAAGATGTATTGATATTGTAATAATAAAATAGTAATGAATGAATGTCATTGTCATTGTAAAAGCCATCTCTACCTTCTTGATGGTAGCTTTGACCAGAAGACCAGGCAGAAGGTTAGTGAGGTTCCAGCCCTGCTTGGACTCAGCACAGGCCTGGGTGATGGTCAGCGGGCTGGCAGAAAGCCGGACCACACGCCCTTCGTTCTTTACTTCTTCCACTTGAGAAGTCACATACTGACCCACTTTCAGCTCTGCAGATGTGAGAACACAGAATAAGACATAAATGCCTGATATATTTTGAATACTGATATTATTTTCCCTGACTGAATTTCCTCACTGAATGAAAAGCAAACTAAAATACTTTGTCATACCTTCTGGGTTGTTGTGCTGATCTTTTATTGCTTTCGTGGACAGGAAGGCTTTAGACCCACTAATGCCAATGTCAACTATGCAGCCGTGATCCTCGATACTTTCCACACATCCACTCAAGACCTAAATTAAAACACAGTATTAACATTTCAATACACTTAAGATTTAAGAAAAATTCTAACTGAATATTTGCTTTAATAACTCACCATGCCAGCTTTCAGAGAGCTTGAGGAGAGAGCCTTGTTAACCAGCTTTGGGTTGACTGACAGCTGGATGCTGAGAGAGCCTCCTTTAGCTATGTCCAACTTGGCAACCACACATCTTAACACCATGCCGGGGAGGAAGAGGTGTGGCAGAGAGCATATCTCCTGTGAAGAATAAGAACCAGATATTAGAAATACATCACTAAATATCCTGGATGTGCATAATATATTCAAAGGATCACTCCACGTGTCTACCTCTGTGTCAGCTGAATCCAGCTGTTCACTAAGCAGCTTGGTATACGAGTCACTGATGTTCTTGATGCTGAGGAAGCCTTGCAGACCACAAGGCAGACCGACTGTAACCTCGAAGTCTGTAACCTCCTTCACACATCCCAGCATCAGCATACCCTCCTTCACATTCTGAGAGGAAAAACAACCAATATCAGTTAAAAAACTAAAACTAATTTTACTCTTTTTAATACATTTAGCAAATTCCTAATATGCACTCGGTCTTTTCAAATATATTACCTTGATATGTAGGATTTCCACACACTTGGCTGCTGCATTGAGAGTTAGACCATCTTCTTTTTTTTGCTTCTTGAGTTTCTTGCCGTCATCTTTGACTGCTCCCTTTCTTTTCTTAGTTTCTGCTTGTTCATTGGACTGCAAGAGAAAAGCAAGCATGAGACTTCCAAACTGAACTGTATGTTGTGTGAAAAGGAAGGCATATGATGGGAGAGTGACAGCAGCAGATGTGAAAGAAGAATTTCCACTTTAGTAATGTATCAGCACATATTTGAAAATTATATTATGTGGTAATCCTTGCTCTGTGGATAGTCATATAACTTCTCACTGTGATGTCTTTTCACAATGCTCAGTGATTTGTCCAGACAAAGTTAGGTCTTCTGGATACAGGAAGAGGAGAAAAGAGCTGTACCTGGAACAGGTTGTCCACTTCGCTCCGCTGCACCACTATTTTACTCTCAGTGGTCTTCTTTGCTGTCCCTCCCCGAGGGAAGTCCTCCTCTGCTGATGCCATGTTTGATGTTGTTTCAAACGTCTAAGAAAATTAATGTTACTGTGAATAAACAGACCATATCAAGATCCTTAAGCTGCTGATATGCTAGCACAAATGATTAGAACACACCACAACTATGGATATAGGCAGTCTCTAAAGCCGGTTTGACTTTCTTACCGTAACTGTTAACTTTACTTTTGAGACTTCTACAAAAATAATGATTACAGGGCAGTCACAAACAGGGACTTTTCATTAGAACCACATTCTGTATGATTAATCAAATACAAAGTATTTAAGTAAACTATTTAGGTTCTTGGAAAAGCAGAGTAAAGGCAACTGAATCAATAGCATTATTGCCCCCCGTAAAGTTAATGCTAAAAACATGCATGAGATAATCGTTAGCTAAAGGTTAACATGTTTCAGCATTCGTGCAGAATACGTAGTTTTGTCGGTTAACAAAAAGTCCGTATACAAAACTCGTTTATAATTAAAGTTGTTCAAATATATTGGCACTATTTACCATGAAATATTTCCTTACATTAAATCTGCGGCTTGAGAATATCCAAACTCACATGTTGTTCAGCAACACGCCATGATCACAACCCGGAAGAAAAACTCATACGGGCGTTTCATTCTATGCCCAATCACAGAGCAAATAGAATGATTGACACTAGCTGTAGCCATTCAACGATCGCTTTGGATCATAGCTTTGAGTGACATTATATTGGACCAATAAAGACACATTTTTGGATTACTGAGAGCAGGCGGGATTTCCTTGCGAGTTTAGCATTGCGGCCTCTTGCTGAAGGGCACTTGTCTCGTTCTGTTTGCACAGGGGTCGTGTGGTAAAGGTAAGACAACACATCTAGAAACAATTTAGCGTATTCACGAAGGGTTTAACAATGCTTAGCAGCACCAGTCTTATTTTTAAAACACTTCTGTGACGTTGCACTATTTAGCTAGCGGTCTGAAAATTAAGTTCGCTAGCAGGCTAACCTAGCAAGCTACATTAACTTACCGTTGAATGTGCTAGCTAACGAGCTACACAGCTACTGCTCGATGAATGTCAGTCTAAATGAAATGACCGCTGTATATGAATTTATCAATCACAGGGTCAATTTAAATGGATTATCCCGTCAGAAAGAAATACGATATTGGAGTATTGCGTGAAACTTTGTTGTTGGTGTCCTGATATCAAGACATCGACTATTTAAGCACTCTTATGTAATGACGCTTGTAAGTACAGTAGTGGGTTTATCACTGCAAGACAGTTGTCTTTGCCCAAATAAAATATTCCATTGATAAAGAGATTCTTGAATTATTATTATTAACGTTCCCGGGTCCTCCTTCATCCGTTGCTGTCGAAACAGTTGTCTTCAAATGTACAGAGATTCAATTAAATTTCATTTTTAAAAACGACTTAATTGATTGAAACAATCAAATATCACCATTATTATTGCAGGTTAATGTTCTGTCAATAGATTAATTGCTTCAGCTATACATTATTTTGACACTCATACTGTTGCCAAGGTCAAGAATAAGTTTATGCATTTATTATAATATTAATCACTTATTCACCTTTTGCTCTTTGTGGTAGGACCATCAACTATCCATCATGGGAGGACATGACGCTGGAAGCCAGCACCAGTTCACTGGAATTGCCAAGTACTTCAATTCATACACAATCACAGGAAGGAGGAATGTGAGTTGTGTGCAACTTTCCTGTAATAAACCACATTGCATACTTGATAGTTAAACTGTTTGCTTGTAAGCTTGTCATGCTGCTATGAATTTCTCATCATGCTTCTTTTTTCCAGTGTGTTTTGGCCACATATGCCAGCTTAGTAGCCATTGCCCTTTTCTTCAAATTGAAGCCCAAGAAACAGGCTGCAGTCACAGAAAAGTGATAATGTAAGTATACTAAAGTCTTTTCATGCCATTAGTTTCTAAATTCATTCCACTCAAGCAAAGTAAAAACTATTAAATTCACTCAAGGCTCTTGTTGTCTCATTACAGGTGTTCAATTTGACCATCATTTCTAGCAGCTCGGAGTGGAGAGAGGAGCTGGACATCCTTGTAATAAAATATTACTGTTTGGTTTTGCCACGTTAACAATAAAGAACATGTATGCCCAAAACTTAGAAAACACTTTTTTATTTACAGTGTACACCAATATAAAAGACTATAATACAGAAATGTTGGCCATGTGTTGAGCAAAGCTGTACTCATGGCAGTGATATTTTAGAAACGGTCCTCAATCAACAATGGCACTTCTCTCAGGCAAAGGAAAATCTGCAATATATGAGCTTGATTCTGAGCCTGCATCTTCCAGACGATGGGCCAGGACAGGAGTGGGCTAACCTAATTTGTATCCTCATTCACAGCTAGATGTTCACCAGAGGTGAGCTGATAATACAATTTTGTTTTATCCCCACTGCCGCACAAACCTGCTCAGTTGGTGGAGCTCTGGGACCAAACATTTGCATCATCTCAAACTTCCATTGATTATTTTCTCATAATTCTATCATGTCTTATGGATTGTACGCCCCAGCGGCCAGCAGCAGGTTTCTCCGGGTGAAGTGAAGGTGTATGACAGGTGTAGATTTAGTCATGTAGGTGCCAAGCAGAAGTTCCTGGGAGTTATCTTGTAGATGAATGTGTCCTGTGGCTGCTGTGAAGTCATCAGTCTCTAAATCATCAAATGCTTTCATTGCATCCCAAAGACGAACTGTGTTGTCCATGGAGCCTAGAGACAGCAGGAAACTCTGAATGTTCATTCCAAGCACTCAAATGAAACATTAATGAAAACTACAAAGCTTTGTGGCTTCATGTGTCTCTTAATTTGATTATATGTAGTTGATTAAAAGTATTAAGAGAGGTTGTGAAACACCCACCAGAGGCAAGGATCTCGCCATCTCTGCTGAATCCTGAGGGAATAGATGGTGTCTGTGTGGCCTTTGAGCTCTCCAACCATCAGTCCATGGCCGATGTCCCATAGAAGAACTCTGCCGTCAGTGGCTCCAGAGGCCAAGAACTTCCCATTGGGTGAGAAAGCCAGTGCATGGATAGGACCCTGAGAGATGAAGTGAAAACACTGGCTTAGTCATTGTCTCATTTTGATTTCATTAATGCTTAATACCACATCAAATCTGGCTACCATGATTTTATACCACTGGTTCATCCCAATAACCTTTGTAACACAGAACTGGAGGCCACAGAGCTGACCTTATGACCAGTGAATATGCGGACACAGTTTCCGTTCAGGACGTCCCAGAGGCGGATGGTGCGATCAGACGACCCTGTGGCCACGTAATTGGAGTTGGGGTGGAAACGGGTGCAAGTGACGTCAGCTAGATGGCCAGAAAACATCCGTAGAGGCTGGTAGTGATCCGTTGCCCAGAGACTGTTCAAGATTGCACAATACAGACCAATGAAAGACATCTGCAAACAGTAATGCTGTGTATCTATACATATATGATTCAAAGTGTTACAGAATATGGAGGGGCTGTGTATGGAAGTATTATTTCACACACTAATCCAATAAATTCTGCAGTTTCTTACCGGGCAACTCTGTCATGTCCCCCAGAGACAAAATAGTACCCATGGGGAGAAAACTGGGTGTCCCACACCGGGTAATTGTGGCCTTTGTAGCCCACTAGACAAGTAAATGTCTGGAGACTCCACAGCCTGACCGTACCATCTTCAGAGCTTGACAACAGGTAGTTTCTGGAAAGGCAAAAGAGCCAGTAATTACCAGATGTTTAAATCAATAATGGAAAAATATATCCAGTTTCTGCAGGACGTGTGCTATATCTAACAACAGGTGCATCAGAGCTGCTCTACCTGTCTGGGCTGAAGCTGATGCCATACACCGGGCCGCTGTGTCCATAGAGGATCTTTGACTCACTGGCCGTCTTCTCATCCATGATCCTCTCCAGCACATCATCTGACTCTTTGTCAATCAGATTCAAGTCTATAGAGAAGACAAGAAAGATGAGGTGAAAACAATGAAAAGTTTTAGATCAATTATTTTCTAGCCAAACAGAACTAGAGATACCTTCATACAGAGCCATACACTGTACCTGCTGCAGACTTGACCTTGCGGAGCTTTTTCGGCGTGACGCTCCAAACCCGTACTGTGGAATCAGCAAAGCCTCCCGCAATCAGGCTGGAGTCATCTGTAAAGTCCACTGCAGTCAAACCCTGCATGGCAAAAGGTGATAACAATTAGAAATGACCTCACTGTAGTTTGAATCTGTAGTTAAGTTGAGACTCTATCAGTTGCTTGAATGTGTAAACACCTGGTGAATTATTGTGGGCATGAGGTTTTACCTGGTACGCATTTAGGAAAGTGTAGTAGCAGATAGAGGGGAGGTTATCTGGTCCCAGTCGGATCCTCTTGGTGGACTCCTTCATATACATGATCTTGTCCAGCTTATCTGAATCCTTTAGCTCTGGCAAAGGTATCCTAAGCAATAGCAAACAAAAATGGTCATCAGTCACAGACTAACTAGTGTGGAAACTGGAAACTGTTTAGAGCTTACAAACAAATATCATCTCCCTCTTAAAATAATTGCCTATGTCATTTTTTCAGATTTTTCAGGAAACACAAAAAACTGAACCACTTGTTGAATATATGATATTTACTAACAATTTTAATCAAAACAGTTATAACAACAGATGCCTATTGACATACAAACCAGAAGGTCAGTCAAACATGGAACATGAGAGAATTAAATAACTTAGGCAAATTAAAACTAAAAAAGTCACACTCTTGACATGTTATACTAAAGGGGTAGAATGGCACGATCTGTTTAACTGAGGATGTAGGCAATTTCACCAGAGGTGGTCCAGCATCATGAGGTGATTTAGATGATTTAGGCAAAAAAAATCATTTTTGTAAAAAAAATGACTTAGGCAATTATTTTAAGAGGGTGACGGTATCTAAAAATATCTCTTTAGCCTGTTTTAAACATTGTCACATGTTGGGACTTGCATCTGGCAAGTAGAACATAGTGGAGATCATAAATGATAAGCAATTTCCTCCAAATTAAAAGTTTTAATTCATAAGCAATATGTATTAAGTTAGCCATTGCAGTAGTAGTGCATGGTTGCATGCAATAAAAGTCAGGCCCCCATATTAAAACTTTTTTTTTTACAAGATAAATGAGAATTCAATGGATACAAGTTACTATGATAAAATGTATTGGAATTTTCAATTTAATTTTATCCCAGTGCTGAAGCCAGCTGTCATAGGATCATACTGTTTCGGCCTTGCAAGATCAGTTAATGAGACAACAGCACCAGCAGTGCAGACGCAGACTTATACAGTATAATGCAATGTAGAAAGAGAATCCCTACCTATTTTGTGATGGTGCATTAGGATCCTGCTTCTTGCTCTTGGAGCCCATACTGTCCTTTTTGGGTTTCTTCTTCTTGGGTTTACCCTCCTCATTCTCTGCCTCCTCATCCTCATCATCAAGAGGCAGCTCGATTTCCGGCTCCTTCAGCAATCCATAGTAAACCTATAGCAGTTTGAACGGCGATGAAACAAGGACATGTCATGAATTCAGTAAGGTTGTATCAAAAAATAAGAGGGAACAAAGAAAACACAGGTCTTATTTTAAGTATGTTGGTGTATAAAGCCAACCTTAGCCTTATTGGCCTCGCGCTTGGCCTCTCCAGCCAAGCTGCCAGACATGGCATCGATCTGGCTCTTGCTGCGTGGCATGCCATCAAAGATGTCAATGTAGAGGTGCTCTTGGATAATGTTCCAGATCTGGTTGTTCTGACGCTCTTGAAGGTGTCTCTTCAGCAGCTGGTAAGAATCACGGGAGATGCGCAAGACAAATTTGCTGGTGCGGAAGTCGAGGAGTGTCTCGTTGCCTCTCATGTGCTCTTTCTTTGTCAGGCCGGACAAGATACGCAAGTCATCTTCATAATAGCACTCCTGGTCTCCGCTAAACCTGAGATGGGGAGAGAAGAAACAGGGTAGGATTTTAAATGTGTGCCAGATTGAATATTACCTGTATGGAAGTCAAGAGAGCAGTGCTTCAATTTAAGAAAATGGAAACTCACTTTTCAAAGAAAGCCTTGGCCTCACTTTCGTGATTGTTGTACACCAACTCCAGATACATGTGGACAAACAGAGGGTAGAAGACTTGGGACAATTCTGCTCTGTGACAGTCCAAAACCGTTTCTATGAACTTCTTCAGGCCACTGTAGTAAACCTCATACAGAGCCGGGTCCCCCTGCTGGCTGTAAGCTGACAGCACCACACTGACATCTGGCTGATCCTCTCCTGCTGCTGCTAAAAAAAGAAGACAAGTGTACAATTATACCAATGCTGTCTACTGGTCTTAGCCAATGTGGAATGTATCTTCTTTTTTCTTTTTTTTTTAAGATTACCTCAACTGTCAATTAACCTACAGAATAAAAGCAACGCAGCCTTTTGTACGTAACTTTTTAACCTGAGAGAGGTTTGTGATGACAGTCAACTGATGAGTTGTAGTTAAACACTCTGGACCTGGTAAGTGGACCTTAAATTTGGAGTATTTTGTCTAACTTTCTTGACATCGTTATAATGGGCAAGCCTGACTCTTACAATTGTTTGATCTGTATCAACTAACATGATCTGGAAAATATTGGCTAATACATCCCTAAACCCCCAAGAAAACACACGACACATGATCCAGAAAAAATAAAATACCTCGTACATTGTCATAAAATCCAAGCAGCCCTACAATAAACACTAAATTTACGACGCACTATTATTAACCTGAGGGATTGGATTTACTATATGTAAAGTTTGGTCTCTCTTATTGTTCAGTGACTGTATAACTTAACTATTACACCTCTATCATCATAACTGCTCACTATCAGTGGAGTTATATCCTTGTGTTAAAGTCGTACGTGGTGTTATATTAACAGGAAATATGTGTGTTAACCGTGCGACAGTGTCTCAGTAGCCAGTGACAGTATCGGACCTTTGGTTGGCGCCTGGGCTCCGGCAGAGGCTGAGACGGTCACCCGGCTGAGAAGAGAGCTCGCATCCCCGCCTTCTAGGTCCACACCGCCCGAAGCACCTCCCGAGCCTGCCCCGGAGGCATCGGTTCCCTTCGGATCCAGAGAATCTTCCGGTAATCCCGCTTCACGGCGTAGAATTTCGACGGACTCATTCAGTTTGTTCTTTTTGAGGAATTGCAGAACTGCCAGCAGCGTCTGTTGGTCCTCCGGGGCTCCAGCCACAGTTTTGTTGCTTCCAGTCGACGCACTGGAGCCGGGAGACGTAGAGAGCAATCTTCCGTCGTTTGCATTGTTATTTCCGAAGCCATCACTCGCTGGTTCTGTTTTTATGTCTTTTTCCTCAGCCGCATCGACCAGACCACCTTGTACGGCCGCCATTTTCAAAATGAAATGCGCATGTGCGAGGCTTGAAAAAAAGGAAAACATGAACGGTGCAAGATCCGGTCACTTGATTGGTCCTTACTGATGTAGCGTCATCCGGGGCAGAGCAGAAGTCCCGCCTCCCTCGCTTCCAATGGAAACAGCCGGTTTGCACGTTTGAGAAAATACATTTCTTACCCATTATTTTATGGTCAAGTAGATTACATTTCCTCTAATGATCACATAACAGCCATTTGATCAGCGGATTATTGTCTCTATTAGTCCATTAAGAGTTTTGTCAATAAAATGACGAGGAAAATAATGAAACAGTGCTTGTTACATTTTGCCAGAACTCAAGGAGACATCTTCATATGTTCTGTATTGTCTGACCAGCAGTCCAAAATCCAAAGGGCTAAAGTTAACTATCATTTTTGACCAAGAAAAGAGGCAAATCCTCATAACTGAGAGGCTGGAAACAGCAGAAGTTCATCATCTTTTCAGATTCAAACTACAGTGCTTGGAACAATAAATTGATAATGAAAATAGTTGGCAATGAATTTCCTGCAGATTGACAGTCAATCAATGAATTGTTTCAGTTCTAACTTTCATTTATAAGAAGTGAAGGACTACTTATACAAGTCTTTGTGTGTTCTTTAAAGTTGATTTCAGGCTTTCATGTGTACCATTTTGCACCAGGTGGTGGCACTTTGCTCCCACACAACCCCCATCCAGTCTTGACTGTCCAAACTTGATGACCTCCGCAGACATTGTATTACCAGTGTTGTGAGAAAAATGCAAAGAAAATTGGGGTTTATTATTTTTATTATTGATTAGTCTACTTGTTATTTTCTCCATCAATTGATTATTTGTTTTATTTACAAAAGGTCAGCAAATATGAGAAAATACCCATCACATGTTGCCATGTTGACACCCTCAAATGTTTTATCTGACCAATAGTCATAAACCATGACATTATAGAAGAGAAAGAAAAATTAAAATACATGCATTTTGCATTTTTGCTTTAAAATTTTTTAACTACTAACCACTTTAACCACTATTTGATCATCATAAAAGTTTCATGTTGATCAACTTAATTGAATTATCTATGAACAGTATACTCCCAGACAGAGGTTTGTTCATGACACATCCCTCTCCACCTCCCTTATGTTAATGAGGTTCTTTGCATTTGTCACAATCCAACATCATTATGATTAATATATTAATATATGATAATTATATGAATACAATGCACTTCCTCTTTATTTGATACACAACTACTTTATATCAGACAGTGTGTGATGCAGCAAGGTGAGGAACAAATATGATTCAGTTAACATTTTGGTCTTAATAATTACATCATAGAGTGATTAAATGAAGCATATACAAAGTTTTTATGCAACTTGTAGCAGACCGGATGAACACAAAGGTGACAGAAACTACATGCAAGGATCAGCAGTATCTAATGTACATTCTGCTGAGATGGATTTCTGCCTCTACAGCTGAATGCACCACCTTTCCTCTATGAACACTGCCTGTCAGAGAGACATTCATATACCGCTGAGTGTGCATCTTTCAGGTCAGCATAGAATCTGTTTTCATTTATAGGAGACTGTCTCAAGGCAATCATATCTACACAGTATTTCATTTTATTTCATTAACCCCGCAGATGCCATGTTTACTACAGCAGTATTTCTCATAAATTTTGCAAGCTGTGTCTCACTTCACTGTTATACCTGATAGATTGTAATGCAAGTACAATAGTGTTAGAAAATGAGTTTAGATGTAATTACAGACTATTCATACCACCAAATTTTTATTTACCTACAAAACCTCTCTGAAAGAAGCTTGTATGCAATGAATTCATATATTTTCAACCTATTATTAACTTATTCTTCATCAGGTGCACACGCAGGTGTAGTAGCAGTTCATCCTCTCTCCTGATCTGATTCATCCACTCTGGACAGCTTGGGTGTGATAACTCAGCAGCAGGTTTAACATGCAGACTGAGGTCGACAGTAAGGGGTGGGACAAAAGAAAGGTTCACAGCAGAAGCAGCAGGGCGTTGTATAACATTGCGGCTGCGATGCCCCGTGTGGAGGAGAGATGGGGGTTGGGTCGGCTGGTGGGTGTAGGAGACGTTAACATCAGCAGCTCAGGGCGTGGTCATCTGTGTGGGGTCGTTGTCAAGCTGTTTATTAGGGAGTGGAGACACACGCCTTTCTTAGGTGATTTCTACTGAATGACAATGCCAGTGTACGTGGTATGCAGGATTCAAAGATCAATCAACATAGCTCTTGCTGTATTCACCCTCTCTCTGATGTGGTAAATATGCAGGCGATCAGGGCTGAAACACATGTGTCAGGCTAACGGTTATTGATGGAAGATCTATAAGTGTTCTCTTCATATAGCAGTTCAAAACCCCCTGTTGTGCAGAGCCGAATGACTGCAGTGTCCAGCACCTGCACCCCCATGACTGCATCTGCCTTTATAATTGTATATCTTCCTTTCATTTTATTATTGTGCTGAAGTGCTTTTATTTTGAAATGACAAAATTAATGACAGATTAAAGGAAATCTCCACTACAGCTGTTTTAATATCCCATGGTGGCAGTCAGCTGGTGCTGGAGGATTGATTTGTGTAAGTGAGAAGAGACTACAAGAATGAATCAAATGCTGTACTGGAGTAACACTCAGTAACATTACAGGCACTTTATACATGGACCATAGTTTATCTTCACTCATTTGATAGGGAAATATTGTACTTGTTAGTCCACTACATGGCTGTAGCTGCCAGTTGAATTGGCAGGTAAGCTCATAAAATATGATGCATTCAGTGCCACCTTAATCACACAGCAAAATAACACTGTTCACACAATAAAGCACTATAATTTTACACTCAGTACAGAAAAATATTTCACCTGCATTTATTCATATTTTGTAAGGCATTCCCCTCTTTCTGCCCCACCCTTATTGACACTGATACCTAAAAGTTCCCCTCTGCTGCAGCCACCTTGTGCTCCTCATTTCTCTTGTCAACTTTTGGGATTCAAACTGACCAGCTACAGCATGCGCCATCACAAAACCTAAGCTCTCTAACCTTTTGTCTTCCAGCACCCTCACATTCGTTGTTTGTGTGGTCTTCACAATAATAATAAAAAAAATGGGTGAGTGAGGTGGGGAGAGACGCATGTTCATTCGTATCCTCCTTTCACACCTCAGTGATGACTTTGCTCTGTCTCTCTCTCTCTCTCTCTCTTTCTCTCTCTTTCTTTCCTTCCGTGTCAGGAGGCAGCAGGGTGTGGCTTCACCCAACAGAGACAGCTTTGCAGGGAGCGCACACAGACACCTCAAAGAAAAAGAAACAGTTTTACACTTGAATGCCTAACATTCATGTTGCTGTGGAGCCGTAACACACTGTCTCAGAGCAGTAAAACTGTACATTATGCAATCTGAACAATGGAAAAGCATTGTTGGGCATTTTTTTGCGTTACACAATGGTCATGCTTATGTATTGTTGGATGCTGTTATCTGTTTGAGCTTACATTCATATGCCACTAACCAGCATAGCGCTGATGCCACTGACATGCATCAGTGGTTTAAATTAAAGGGCTATTGCAGTGTGTTTACATGGATAATGCATATCAGGAAAAGACGTGCTGTTAATGGATGTCCCCTCAAGCTGTTATGCTTATGTGCCAGTAAAAACGTACTTTGATGAGATTGCAGGGGAGGTTTATAGCATATGCTCTAATTGGCATTGGTGGCACCACCCCAAGTCTGTTCCTCTGCACTGTGAAGTGCTCGTTCAGATGAACATTTGGGTGGGATTGGTATTAGTTCTGTGTCACTTTTACCTTCAGCTGACAAAAAAATTTAAGGCGAAAGGCGAATGCTGCCATTAAAAGGAGGTTCACTTTGCATGAAAGTAGGGTGTGTGCATGTTTGCGTGTGAGGCAACAGAAAGTGGCGTAGTCCTGGGAGCGCAGGCTGGGGCGTGGCAGTTTTCCTAGTCTCTTTCAGTCTTTTTTTTATGTTTGCATGTGTGAGATTTCTTATTCCAAGCCTCCAAGAAATGTTACAGATGATGTCTTCCTTTGAGAGACCGCGAAGGACATTACTGTTCTGGCATATTTTCTTAAATTGTCCAAAAGATGATTTGTTCAGCCATACCTCAGAAGCCCTTATTTTCTTCATATTCTTTATATTTAACATTCAAATGATGCCTCCCTGACTGGCTGCGTTTGTCCTTCCTCAGTTTGTTATGATGGTGATTATTGTCTCCCATGCAGGAGGACTCTGCAGTCAGCCAGAGAGTGATTGTGTAGATGAGAGGACCTGTAATGCTTACCTGCACATTTAAAGGAGTAGATGAATTTTTGCCCCTCAGAAAACACTGCCTGTCTGTCTCATGAGCCATCAACAGTAAGGAAACGCAGCAAAATCCCCAACTGAGTTGCACAAGTAAATAATTCATGAGGTGTGACTCTCAGAAGAGGTAGAAAATGCCCTAAAAGGAGGAAAAAGAGAGAGGGATGGAGAGGGAGAGGGGGAGGGAAAGATGAAGGGAGAGGAAAAAAGAGGAGAGAAGGCAACGTGGGGGGTGGGATGGAGAGAATGTCGGGGAACAGGAAGGGTGGGGCAGCGCATGGGGAGCAATAACGAGACAAGAAAGAACAGTATCCCCAAACTCTGAGGATGTATGGATGGTAGAGAAGCAGAAGGAAAAGCTTAAATTAGATGGTGAATGTGAGAGGTAAAATATAACGGTGAGAGGCAGGTGTAAAGGAGGGCGTGAAACATGAAATGAAGAGAGCTAACAGGAGGGCTGACTTCTCGAGTGATGTATGAAGTGAGCCAGGAAGGAGGGATGAGGGTTTCTCTTCCAGTAGCCATTAGCAACAGAAAAAAAAATCACATCTTTGTTCCTATTTAATCACACAAAGGTGAAGCAATAAAAAAGAGATGCAGTGTTGTTAATGAAAGGCTTATAACTGCCTCCTGATTATAGCTCTTTCATGAATTTGACTCATAAATAAATACTCAAATACATAAAACCTCTTTTTGGGCCAATTGTATCATATAACCTGAGATAGAAATACATATACTAGGTTAAGTGACCACCAGTTCCCCCAAAATCCATCTTTATGTTACCATAGATCACCCAGTGCTTCAAAACCAAGTTATTCCTGTGTAGTCTCCTGCCAGTCCCAGTCTTGCAAAGGCTGCTCTTATTTTCTTTGGTCTATGTGAGGTAGTGCGAGAGTGTGTGCACTTGTGCGTGCGTGCGTGAATGCATCTTAGAGCCTTTTCGCCATCTAAGCGGAATAATGGGTGTGAAGGCAGAGCTGTGGTATTAGAGATCTCCATTTTGGGGGGAATGAAATGTGGGGAGCCTGCATTATTCAATACTGACCTCACTGGAGAGCTGGATCCTGCACGCAGTTGTCGGTTCCACTGTCCTTACAGAGGGCCGGTGGCAGCCACACAGAGGCAACCTTGTTCAAACCCTCAGAATGGATGGGTACAATCTGCGGTGGGCAAATGAAATACACTCTTTAGTTTATCATAGTACTTTTAAGTTTGTGGTGGTTTTGAGTATTAACACAGAAAAATAAATGAGATATAAAGGAATGTGTAATACCCTCAAAAAATTATTTTAATCTATTATATATGACATATATAATAGATAGATTATATATAGGTATGTTACAAAAATGAATAAGGTTATTGAAGGTTATTAATGAATTCAGTCCTACCTATAAGCTGTACTGACTCTGGTACAGTGTCCTCAGCAGCTGCAGTTAAGTTCTTCATGTCAAATGAAGAACTGACTTTTATAATGGAAAATGTAAAAGAAAGCAAATTTGTGTGTAATGACTGACTCCATGTGGCTAAATTGTCAATTCAGCTTAATATCTTAAGTTTGTTGAACTTGTTTCTCGAGCTATTTAAGGCAGCAGGGAACTTATGTTTGTACATTGAACAGACTTAAATGATGTACAGTGTATGTGCTGTAAATAACATAATAAAACACAATTATACTTGTAGCATGCACAGATGGAAACTTTGTGTTGTGTATTAGTGTGTGTGTGTGTGTGTGTGTGTGTGTGTGTGTGTTTGTGTGTGGAACCCCTGGAGAGTGTGTGATGCAATGGGTAAGCAGAGATTACATATCTATACTGTATAAAAAGATGGACGTGCAGTTTGTCACACTGTCACAGCTGGGAGATCTCCTCATTATCTGGAAAGTCTTCGCTCTGCATATGCACATCTATTACCAAACATGTGTGGAGCTGTCTATGTGATCTTAATGATCTTATTTTAAAAACTGTCATTTCATATTAAGAAGTTGTTTTCACTTTCAGCACTGCCTCTCCTCTCCCTCTCTCTCCCTCCTCCTCTCTCTGCTTGCTGTTTCTCTCTGTTCCCTCCCACGCGTTTTTTGTCAGTAGAGATCTAACCCGGCACTTAAGCAACCCTCCCCGCTGCAGGTCCTTCACAACACAACGCTGTGCACCACATTTTCTTTATCACAATAAATAATGCAGGCCCCATCTAAAACTAATAAGGCAGCATGGCACAGTGAGGCAACATAACAAACTCAAATCAAGAAACATGCAGTGTCTATTGAAGCATTTTGATTCATCTCATTGTTTCATAAATCCAAAACTGTGTCTTCATATCACTTACTACATCATTATTATTCCTGTTATTATAACTTGTTGTTGTTGAACGACATGGTGTTATCACAGAATGAAGCTTTATGTAAGAGACAATTCGCTGCATGATTGTCCTTTGTCCCACGCAACCCAAACCTCTTTAGATAGCTTCCTTACCAAATTAGCTCTGTCTGCGGTCCAGTGAGCATGGCTACAGATTATCATACACACACACACACACACACTGACTGACAGCTGCTGCGAGGGTAAGATAAAGAGGTGGCCTCCAATTTGCTAAAGGTCAGAGCCCCGGTAAACCCCGGAAAATCATTAATCATTAATTACAATTTGTAACTAGTGGCAACATAAACATTTTGGGAACAAATAATTTACTTAATTTTATGATTTATATGGCAATTACAGTTGTCAATATTGATAGGCTACCATTTTGATTACAGTATATGTCCATTGTGAATAATGGTTGTATCATTAGCTCTTTCCATCCCATTATCTTTCCAAGGGAGAAATGCAGCATTCCTTCATAAATTAGAATAATTTATCGAGGGATATCACACCTCTCCCACCTAGTGTGTGTCACATTGGCAGGAAATCTTCTCCTAGGACATTCAGGACAATAGACTGGCTGATAAAGATCCTTTTCTCCCACATGGCAAGCTCTGGTAAATACCTAACTCATCTGTCAGTGGGACCCAAACTAAATCCTAATCTGCTCTGTAATGCTCAGGAGCACCTGTTTATTTTAGGTTATCAATCTGTTTGTCAGAGAAGATGCACTGATTTTCATTCAGCTGCCTGTCATTGTGGGAGTGGTGGCCAAAATGTAACAATGCGCTGTCCACCATGAAAACATATAGATAGAGACTGAAACAACAAACAGGAAAATGCACAAACAAACCTTTTTCATGGTGAAGCAATGCCCTTTGTTCTCCTTGAGGTATGTGTGTATGTATGTGTGTCTGAGACCCCCGAAATAGAGGATGGGGGATGGACCAGGTTTTTCTTTGTTGCCACCCTTTGATGTCGCCAGGAGGGGGTGGGAGGGGAGGGGGCAGACAGGAGGATGGGAATGTCCTTGGGGATGACCGACCTGTGTGGAGAGAATGACAGACGGACATGGGGGGGTAGTACACATGCAGAAAGACAGAAATTCACAGATTTCACACACAAATATGCATATAAATTCATCTATGTCTATATATATATATATACTGACACTCTCGGGAATCAACACAGTTTTAAACAACACATGACATGACCCATGACACATTAAACCATAAAAACTTTAGATATAAAAGTAAAAAACATGGAAATTGGCCATTTGATTATTGCATTTTCAGATGATGTTAAATTCACTATAGGGAATTAAATGAAATATTAATACAGTAGAACCTTTTAGCAATATCTGATTTTGCCCTCAGAGCATAAAGCAGAGGAATTTATCTAATGGAATCTGAATCTACTGAGTCTAATGTCCATTTATATCGTACAGGGACAGTGCTCAGATTTAGCCAGCAAATTATTCAGTGTAATTAACTTGACATTTCCATCTCCCTGAGCAATAAAGCAGTGTCCTCACCCTCAGAGAGTCTGTAATTATGCTATTTGATGAAAAAAGACAAGCTCAGTGGACACCAGTTTGAGAGTCAATTAGATAATAGTCTCATCCATACATATATGGAGGTTCAGATCCTCACAGCGCAAATCGACATCTTAGGCTCTCTCTGAATGTGGCTGAAACAAGACTTGAAAAGTGCTTAAATCTTGAATTTCCTGATGAACATGTTGCCAGGAATCCAAAACACTAACAGACAGACTAACTCGTGGACAGGCCTAAAGGGACTCACATATATGGACAAGATATATGACCTCTCACTCTGCTCAAAGGCTGACAGTACAAGCCCCTAAACTGCTTTTTAATTAATAGCTGATTCTGCTCCATCGATCTTCTCTCTAATTATGGGGCGTGAGCTTGCTATAGATCAGCTGCCCCTGGGAAATACACACACACACACACACACACACACACACACACACACACACACACACACACAATCACATCTGCACTCATACGTGCAAGCACTTCTTGCATATCTCCATAGCACTCAGCTGGATGTTTCATCATATCCACTTCATTGTGGGAGGTAAATATTTAAACAGTTTATCATTCAGAGACATTGCCTGACTTGAGTCTTCGGTTCTCAGGTCCCACAGGCTGAGAATGAGTTAATATTTTTAATCACATCCTCGGCCGAGCTAATGGAATGCTTGTGGTGTTTTTTACCCGATCAATAGCTGTTTATGTGTGTACAGTGACACAGTATATCAGCCTCTGGGCAGACTGCCAGCTGGTGGGGAATGACTCCAGTCAGCACTCTGGGAGATGGTAGGGGCAGGAGAGGAGAGGAGGGAGGGAGGGGCGAACATTTCACATGTATACTGTAAGCCCGATGTGTCAGGGATTGTGTGCATGTGGTGTGTGATGATGTAGTGCAGCAAAAGAGAGTGGAGCCAGGGGCGCAGCGGGGTTGGCATTGGACATGTTGAGGATTTGAAAGCTGAGTCTGATGGGTCTGCAAACTGCAGCACCAACGTGAGACGGACAGGAGAAGAAGAACTCAGACAGAGACAGGCAGAAGGGGGTGGAGAAAAACTGATCAACATCGATGAATTCTGCATGATGATTAAAGAGTGTTTACATAAAATAAGTCTGTGCATAGGAGGTCTATAGCCATTGAGATTTATGTGCACAGCCCCTGACCACTGATGAAGACGCTCATGGTTCCTCAGTGATAGATGTTTAACGCCTCCAACACTCATAGTCTACTGTGTTGAGCTTGTGACACAGCACCTGAGATAAAAGCAACAAATGGAATGTGCTCACAATAAAACTACTTTGCTGCAGTTTGCTGGCATCCTGTCAAGTGCACATTTCTTCCCTTTATGACATCTGTAACACCACATCTGTGCAGCACCACCAAAAACAAAATGAATCAACGAGCTAACATCTGTCTGAAGGATGCTCTCACCCAGCTGCCACCACTAGGGCAATGTGTTTGATCCATGATGACATCTGATGAATGAAAGCAGGCATTAGTGTGATATGTTCCTACAACTGTCTCCACATTTATCTGGAGAACAATCGCTCTATTAGCTCCAGCCCGGCCATTTCTTCTCTATGGGACCACAGTCTTAGAAAATCATAACACCATTTAGTGATTCTTGGCCGCCTTAATCGTTTTGAAGGATGTATTGTAATTACCCTGCACTCACCCATGACTACCAGGTTAAATTGAACGACTCACAGCACTCACACTCACTAGCAGCCCATTGCTAATCTCAATGTCATTTCCTCAAGCTTCAGGGTTAAAATAGATATTGCTACTTAAATGGGCACAGGGGAGTAAGGTGATGATAGCACTGTTGGATACTTCAGTACCACCCACCTACCCACACGCCACACATCACGTATAGACATATATCACCTCCAGTTGGTGAAACGTGAAAGAGAATGTGCAGCAGTAAAGGGGCAATAAAACCTGTCTGGCCACTTAAAGGTGCTGGTAGGCAGATCCTGTTACCTTTGGACTGAGCCAGACTGTTTCCCCTTGTTTCTAGTCTTCATGCTAAGCTAAGTTAGCCTGCTACAGGTTTTAAGCTTCATATTTACAGTACAGTACAGTTTTAGCAAATCTCCTCCTCTCATCTAACTTTTCTAAATTCTCTCCAAGAAAGCAAATAAATGTATTTCCCAAAATCCTTTAATAAATGGACAACAATGCTGAAGTTGTTCTTTCTAATGTTTTGCACAGATCTATAAAGGATTAATAAATAATGTATTAATTATTAATTATTAAAAAGACATCAGTTTCAACCAAAAAAAAAAAAAATCTTTGGAATGCCTGAATTGGGGGTTGTTTGTTTTGTGTTATTTGCGTTTCTCATGAGGAAACCATATCCACAGTGATTCCCTCCTCTCACCAGGTCCTTTGTTTTCCTGAAACCTTACTCAGTATGGACAGCACTATGGGCACATATCATTTTCAACTTCTTTAACAGCTATTTTCTATTTGTCATTTTCTTTATGAAGAGGACATGCTCAAACATGAATGACCTTCATGCCTTTTACAGAGGTGAGTGTGCTTTGCATTTTGATGGACTGCACTGAGAGACGTTGAAATTCCGAACTGAGTCGGACCTGATACAGGGTTTATTAGTGGTCACTTCATCTCAGCAGATGTGGTGAGAATGGAAGAGGACTCGTGGGTATTGGGACAAATGAACAATGAACAAAAAAAGAATTGACAGAATTATGTGTACAGTGTGAAAAAAACACATCCTCTCCAGGTTATGCCTTAAATCTGTGTAGATCTACATGCTTTAATCAGTCACTGCCAGTGATTGATCAGTGCTGAGTGGTAATCAGTTGTAGTTTGGCTTATAGTATCAGAGAATACAACATCCCATCTTCATGTCTCATTAGGTGCATGTGTCACTATTGTTCCTGTGCCCCACAATGGGTGGGTTAAAGACAGAGGAGGCAGCACCTCCCCCCTTGAAGCAGCCCCCATATCTCAGCTGCCCCATGCATGTCTGGATGTTTGAAGACTATATACTGAGTGGAGGATGGGAGATATGTCAATAAGTCAGCCCCTGGAGGCAGGTAATCTTTATTCCTCCAGCCTGACAGCCTGCAGCGCTTTGTGTGGGGAAGGGAGGGTCCCCTTGTGTCCTTTTCCAGTTTTTACATCCTGCACAGTGGTAAGAAACGACTGAGGCAGTGGAAGGATTAATGTATATCTCACTCTCTGTGTGAAACCAGGCAAGAGGACGACATTAAAGGTGATATTGTTGTATCCATGTTCTATGATAAGGAAAGGAACATAAAATACCAGTTGACAGTTTTAGTGGAGCTAAAATATTCACAATATGATGATGAGAAGCCAAAACCTCATTAATCCAGTCAAGGCTACAGTAAATGTTTTAGTAGATGATAAATGCAGTATGTACAAGCCAACAGATCTGTGAGAAAATTGCACTGATATGCTGAAGATTAACATACTCCCAATAAACACAATATAATGAGGTTAGCCATAATCCTCTCAAAGACAAGGATAAAGAAGAAAACTTCAGGTAGAGCACTAAAACAAGCAAAACGAGAAGAGCTGAGGACAACCTGGAAGATTTTTTTGAAGATGCTGTAAGCAATATTTTTATATTAATGATGGGTCAGATGACTTTGTGTAATTTGGAAGGCATCACTCGTAGTGACAAACCCACAGAGAATTATCACCTGCCTCTGCCGTTCCTCTCAGCTCTACAGACCTCGATAGTGTCTTTCAGCTCAGTTGTTTCTGTTTTTCGAGCCCGCATCTTTAATGTTTTATTTCACACTGACCACTCTCATTAGCTGTAGTTACACGCACACATTTTATTCATTCCAACCAAAGATCTCAGGTCACCTGTTTACATGGAATGTGATCTGATATGATCTGGTGTTATGCATTTACATTCTTCAACAAAAATTTTATTTGTACAGCATCATCTGTTCAGTTCTTTAAGAGTTTGTATTAAAAACAAGAGTAAGGTCCATCTGGAGTGAGATTCAGTTAAATGACAGTATATCTTTCATACTTGCAGATTGAAAGATAATTCCTGCTGAGAGTGCGAGGTGACTTGCTGTATTTTGACTTTGTGCAGGATATCTCAGAGTGTGCTCCTGGGTTCATCTTTTAAGTGCTTCTGCCTTAACCAAAAGAAAGACCAAGGAGAACCTGACCATTTACCCACACAGACATACAATACTGGCAACTTTTTACTCAAAGATTGATGCCTATTTTGTTATTAATAACTGTGATAATATAGCCATTAGCACATTTTTTACAGGTGCATTATCTAGAACCATATCCTCAGGGCTTGAAGATTAATGAAAGGGGAAATCGTTCTGTTTGATCCTCTCCCAGCTTCACACCTGCTCAGCTGCAACGGAAATTAATGTTAACTGATGTGACCTAATTATGCTAAACAAAAGCTATTAATAAGAATACTAGATTTAATGAATGCATCATATGATAACATCTTAAGTGAATGCATTTCTTGGAACGAAATAGTAGATAACATGTCACAACTTTTCAGCAAATCTCTGCACCAACTCTCCAGCAGCAGGTATAATTTAACAGCAAGACAGCAAGAAATTAAATATTTTAATATTTTATCACAAGAACAAAAAAGAAGATGCCCTTAATAAATTTCTTATTAAGAAGATTGTCTTTCATGTAATCTTTCAGGCTATATCTGTCATCAGAGATCTAACATGAGCAAGAGAGGGAATTCTTAACACTGATCATTGAAACAGAATCATCTAAAAGTGAGGCATCGCCCTGACTCTAAGCTTTGAGCTCCTGATCATTAACTATTCCATTTGACATGCTCACTACTCACTGCTGCCCTTAACAACTGCTCAGATTTAGGGTTTTAATCCCCCATGACACCTTGAGAAAGGGTCTTTGCAACATTAGGCATCAGTTTCTTTTTGTTCTCTCTCTGAAAATGCTGTGTCATAGTGTGCAGGCTGAATGTTGAATAGAAAGCCCTGGATGGGCTCAGCTGTTCTATTATGGACTAGGCAGTGGCACACACCTCACACCCCCCCCCAAAGAGCTGAAGGAACATTTTAGAATGCAGTGGTACACTGTGATCTTTATGCAAGATATTGTCTAAAAAATGTTGTGTCAGATTGAATATGAACTTCTACATTATTCACTTCTGTATCAAGAATGCCTTTGACATGACAGGAGACTATAAATATTACTGATACAGTTTTTCTTTCACTCAGTTAGCACCCTTTTCTATTAATATTGATGTCAAAAAACCAGCCTTGACACTGACTCCACCAGTATAAAGGATATTTCTGAAATTGACTGGAGTTTTATGAGGGTGTTTCCATAATATAGACTTGTAAACCAGAATGTCATCATCCAAATGGATATTTTAATGTGAATTTGATTCCAAATTGCTTCCTTTAATATTGTCAGTGGTTGCACATGATTTCTTTAAGGACACATCCCAGTAGGTTGAACTTGTTTTGCTACACTACTGTTCCCTCCCTGGCCTCCTCCAAAATAATGAGTCCCAACTGAATAGGGCCCAAACAGTGCTGTCTTCAAGTCAGTGACTGTGCCTCAGCAAAGGTTTGGCAGAGATACAGTTAATGTGTGTCTGACAAGTGCCAGTAATATGAACTAATGCCAGTTAATAAGCATTTACTACCTCCTGAAGTTCCTCATGTAAAAATTAGAGCTGTAAACTGATTCCAGTTGTATCAACAGACTGAGTCCCTGAAGAAAAAAAGTCAACAAAATCTCAAGATTTTCTAAAATATTCTTGAGTGGTTTGAAATGTCCAAAGGGCATGTACTTTGTTTTTTTTTTTTTTTTTTTTTTTTTTTTTTTACCACATTTATCTCAACTGTGACATTTTGTGCCTCCAGTGCATGTAGTGCATCAACAGCAGTCTGCAGAGCTTCTGTTCTGCAGCTTACCATGCACACATCGATTTCTCAGTGTACCTTCTCCTTCTCCACCTTTTGTTACAGCCATCTGAAACCTAAAAATACTTTTTTCTTTTAATGTTTCATCAGACGTTTCTCTGTATAACAGTTGGTTTCATCACTGAAGGAAGTGATGATTCACACTTTTCCCACACCTGAGGAAGGAAAAAAGATTTCACTGCAGAATCAAAAAGAAGAGTGTCGTGGTGTGATGTGTTTTAAATATAGTATATATAACATCTGTGACAGTCTGCTAATTGTACTGTGAAACACTGTTGTAATTTAAACATATTCATGGTCTTGTTATAGGCATAAAATCCTCACACATGGAACACTGGGTATTTTTGTACCATGAAGTATAATTTTCCCACAATGCATGTATATGAATCTTTGTACCTACCTTTACTGTTTTCATTAATTTTTTGTTTTGTCCGTCTTGTGAAAGCAATAGCAAGTACTCCTTTCCTATTACTATATAGCACAGAAAGGTGCAAAAGCTTGGTTAGAGTTGTATTTATGAACAAACATCTACATGCACAGATACAGACATCAGCAACTGGTCTATAGAAATGGTGTCTGCAGACTCTGCCTTCATTCATTCAGCAAGTCTACTACAAATAAGGTATTTGTAGTAATCAGTTTACATTTACTTATTTACCCAACATTTCAGAAATCTGTCACAATGTAAGCATGAAATGTAAAACTGAATGTTGATCAAGTGTCACATCATATTTCAACTGATCCAGGAGGAATTCTAGATCCTAATGAGCAAAGAAAAAGAAAAACACGGAGCACATCTATACAAGATCAGGTCAGTTAACCTTCACTGTATAAATCAAATCTTCACAGCTAAATTAAATTCTCCAAAATATTTGAAATAATTGAAGGACAGCAATGATTATAGCCCACTCCATTTTCTGATTAGTGAGATGGACTTTCCAGCTAATGTAATTGTATTTCTCAGGTTGAATACCACTTCATCCATCCTCAAAGAAGCTTAGACTGAGGTCAAGAAGAAGGATGTGCCCTCCCTCTTTGTTCAAAGAATAACATCCTCCCTCAGTCTGTCTGCCTGTCTGCCTGTCTGGCTCTGCAGGCTATGTCTCTGCTATTAATAGCAGCAAAGAAAAAAACACAGAGATGGTTTGGTTAACGGAGAGAATGCCACGTCACATATGGGGCCTACCTCAAAATGAATCAGCACTTTGTGCCAGGCAAGGAAACAGCTTGAAGTGGTAATTTCATGGTAAATACTCCATTAAATGCAATTTTCTCGTCACAGAACTGTAAGCTGCTTGTCACCAAATTATTTTAGGTTGTTTCTGCAACAGGTTTTTGGCTCATCCAATTTACACTCACACATTTAAGTGCCTGTAACTGCTCTCTCTACTTTTCCTCTCTCTTCTCACCTCTGTATGTGTGTTTGCCCCTCTTCAGGCATCTTTGTCAGCCTGTCTGAACAAGAGCGAACTCTGCATCTCTGATTAGAGCGGTCATTCCCCAAGGCTGCTGCAGCACAGCAGGATGCTAGCAACGGATTCCAAGGCAACAGCAGCAGCACCTCACAAATTAACACTTTGTTCACTGGCACAAAAACTGAAATATGTATAACCATCTGTTATTGAATAATTCCTACCAAAACTGCATTTTAAAAATCTTTCCCTGTGTATTTGTGCATTTAAAGAAATACTCTGGCATTTTGGGAAATGTGCTTCAGTATCAATTTCATCTCTGCATTTAGCTTAGCCATATGTTTGGCCTAACTTAGCACAAAGACTGGAAACAGGGGAAACAGCTCTGCTTCCAAAACTCCAAAGCAAAAGGTTATATTTACAGTTTCTATTTTTTGATATGTGTAGAATAGAAAACAAGAGCAATTAGCTGACACACATAGAAAAGGGCTCCAAGACTTTGCATTGCATGCTGAAGTTGCTGGCTTTGCATATTTTCCTATATCTTTAAAGAATTATTAGATGCACTATTTACTAGCTAGAAATTTACAACACATAAAAAGCTAATTCTGGAGCTGTTAGAAGGCGAGGATAGCAGTCACCTCCTGATACCAATGTTTGTGCTAACCTAGGCTAAACATGTCCTGCACAGAGGGTTGTACTATCACAATAAATGGAGTTCCCAAATTGTCAAAGTATTCCTTTAAAGGTGTGAAAAGTGAATTTCCACTTCACACTATTTGTATGAAGTAAGTGTTCAGTCGCTCCAAATAGCCAATGTACAGATTGTAAAAAAATACGTTCTAAGCTAACAAACAATGAACCCAGTCTGAGTGTTGTTGTGCTCAGCTATCTATCAAATAGCACAAATATTTAGCTCAATTTGGAAGTATTTAAATGCCCACAAATGCTTCCCTTCAGTTCATGACCTGGTGAATTTGTGTGAATTCACATCTTCCTATTGACTTTACATGCAGTTGTGCTGTGTCTAGAATTCCCCTTGTGTTCTATCTGAACATATCTCAATAATACTCGAAGAAGCTTTGATGAAGATTAAAAACGAATGTGCCTATCCCCCTTGTTCAGGGAATGACATCTTCCTACTGTTTTTTGTATCTGGTAGTATAATAGGGGCCTCTGTGTGTACATAAGGTCACACACATCCACACTTTAATATGTCTGCAGAGCAGACAACACAGTCCAGTGAGGAGGAATGGCTTTGAACTGCAGTTGCTGACAAACAGGTGAAATTTATGGCCTCGACCTGCTCGCTCCACAGCCTGATTCTCATTTCCACCACCATCACAGCCCTACACAGACACTTATCACCAGACAGAACATAAAACATGCTTCACTCTCAACACAGTCTTCTTTATCCCTCAAGATAGCAAAGGGGAAGACATGAAAAGGAAAGATTGCCACATTCAGTGAGGAGTGTGCCTACAGACGATATGCATTAACCTCTCAAATGCACCAGGTTGTCATTACAAACTAAAGCTGTGCATCCAAACATTGTTGAAAGTTTATTTTACATTCCAGGGGAGATCCTAACATTGCAAAAATACAAAATATGTCAGGATACATTCTGGGAAAATGTGTGTAAAATGATGCATGAAACATCTAGAATAGCTTCCCTTGATGGAGTGGGGTAGCCATAAAAAGCACTGACTGAATATTGAATATTTCACCCAGTAAACATTCTAGACCTTCAGTGATGCGCTGAAACAAGTCTAAACATAATATATATCCAACGCTGTTAGTGAAATACTGACAGATGGCTCTTCCAACCTTAAAGCTACATGAGGAGCTGAATTTTAGGGCAGTTTATTCTTAGGTCTATTACTGTATAAACACTGCTTACACAACACTGTGAGTATGTTAAGACAAGAATGTGTCCAATAATTATAGAACGACACACTTGAGAAATCAGCCAACTGCAATGTATGCTGATTGCACTGGGAGTGAGGGCTAAGCATACTCTGATAGCTTTCAGTAGGCTATAAATTTCAAATTAATCCCAGATTGAACTGAGTTTCTTATAGGTAGGTGATATTTTATAGTCAGTGCATACGTTTTTACAGCCTCATAACATTCTCATGTGTTTTCTGATGGTTATGAACGAGGGGCAGGGTGGCTAAGGTGAGACTTAAAATAGAAAGTTGAAGCACTCTTCAACTTTGAAGCAATGGGAGGGAGGGTTGTTTCATAACAGGGCTTTTACAGTGTCATTTCACTGGACGGCTCCCACCACACCTTCAACTCAGCAGCATTGCAGGGGTATAAATCTTTGAAGAGCTGCAATCTGCGTCACACATGCACGCCCTGCACTGAGACTGTCCCACCCAGTTGGTGGGCAAGAGGAGAGATGGGCTAATCAGAGACAATCCACGAGACCCAAGGTCCCAAGGTGTGGGACTCCTGTGTGTGTTTAAGTGTGTGAAGCAGCAGCAGAGGTACAAAGGTCAATATACAGTACAGCAGCAGGTAATCCATCACATCTCTGTAATGCTCATCTGCACTGTGGCCCTGAGACTCAAGAGAAAAAAAAAACAAAAACCATATCTCCAAGAAAGAGGTCAAGGTGATATTGCCTTTAGGCCTGTGCTGGTCCAAAGCAATATGCACTTTTACAGATAAATCAAAGCAACAATTTTTTTTTTCCTGATCTCATGCTAGAAGAATATTTATATTGAGATATTGGTTCTCATCACTAAACCTCATAGGTCAACTGATAAATTGTTTTTTCTTTAGCAACAGACCACAGACTACATTTGCTGCATGATTTTAAGCATTAAAAGAGAAATAAAACTAAGTAACTTATAGAAATGTATATGGTTATCATAGTAGGTACTACAGGGTGATATCCCAGACATGCTACAGAAGAATAGCATGCTCATGTGCTACTGCAGAAATCTGTGAATATTGTCTTTCTCATCATTCATTACAAATCCTATAGACTGATCATCATTAATCAGTGGTGGAAGAAGGAAGGAAACAAAATACCAATATCACAGTGTACACATAGTCTATTCCAATTAAAATCATACATTCTAATATTTTTCTTACAAAAAATTACAAATATTGGCATCAAAATGTACGTAAAACACCACAATTAGAAAGCACTCAGTATTCAGAATGCCCATTTATTGAGAATAATGCATATCATTGGAGAATTATTTTTGATACATTCATGCTTTCACCATTAATGTTGCAGCTAATTTTGAATTTGTTACGTACTGCTGGGTAGCTTGTAATTTTACCCCCAGTGATCAATCATGTATATCTGCTCTAAACGTATAATAATGCATCAAAATGTTGCTGTTTTATGTTCAGTTTGTTGATTTAGTTTTTTGATCTGAATCTACAAAGTAACATTGAATAAATGTAGTAAAGTACAACATTATGTAGTCAGGAATAAGCATAAAGCAGCTAATAATGGAAATACTCAAGACAAGTAACTCAGTACAGAATTAGACTGTATGATGCAAAATATTATCTTTCAACGCTTTCCTGTTGTGCATCCTGTACTTAAGAAGTGTATGATGAATGTAAAAGAAACCACACAGTGAAATCATGTGCACCTCAGTAATGTCAAGTCTTTATTGATATGGTGTCATACAGCAATACATGAGTAGTAATAACAGTAAAGAGAATAGCATGTCATCTACATTCAATCCCTATGCTTTTGTAGTCATGGTAGCTCTAATAAACGCTAATAAAGAGATAATAATGATTAAACACCCCACTGAACAGAATCATACACATCACACACATGGCCAGAAAAAAAGCTGCTGGTGTTTTAAGGCATTTTACATCCTACAGTATTTGCTCTATGGCTAGATCTTTGCGTCTTGGTTTTGGAATGGTGACGTACTGTACCGTATATTCAGGAAATGCTTGCTTTTGCATGAAGTGGTGTTGCATGTGTGCTTAGAAAAGTTTGGCAGTGCTGTAGAAGTAGTAGTAGTGACATTTTTCTTCAGACACCCATGAAAACTTTTTTGGTTTACATAGGAACGACAAAGGCTTGACATTTGCAACCACGAATCATTCATCCCATTGCTATAGCTGTATACTATAAAATGCTGCTTTTGTTTACACGTTCTTGTACCTCTGAGATTTTCATTCTGCTTGACACTGGAATTCAGTATTCCGTAAAATAAAATGCCCAACTTTCAGATTTGCTGCCCTCTTCCCCCAAAAAAGAATTCCAGTTATAATAGGCCACTGTGTAGAGATACAAACACACTTACTACAGTACTAAGATACTTATCACAAGCCTCAGGTATAACAGTAAGAACCCAGTCCAGAACAGTCTGTCACACAATCAGTAATTAGTTTGTTTCCATTCTTAATGTGAGTGCAGTTTGTCAGGGCGTGACCAACACCATAGGATAAGATAGCTGTGTTAGAGCTGGCAGTGCACAAGCAGAAAAAACAAGCTACAAGTCTTTCATACTGACAGATTTCTACCGGTGAGGTCGTACTACAACAGACGTTTTTATCCAGTCATGGCCACAGTTAAAAAGAGAGAGATCAAGTTTATTTCAAACACATCGTGGTCTGGCAGGTTGTGATGTATTTTGAGTTTTGTTGGCATGTTTTTTTTCTTCAGGCTGAGTGACATGAGTCTGGGGCTTACATGTGCTTCAAGCGTCATCAATGGCACATGGGAAATTGTGTTAAATATGCATACAATTCATTGCACCCAGATGGATCGTACAGAATCTCATGCTTATGCGCTAAAGCATAATTTACAATTCAGTCTCTGACTCATGGGAAGAAAAAAAAATCTTCCTGTTCCTTAGAATTTCAGCTGTGCATTTTCCCCTGTATCCTTCATAGTGCATTTTGCAAATGCATTCTGTTTCCCATTCCTATATAAGTGCCTTAAAGAGGAGCTGTCTTTATTTTCACAGTAATGACAGCAGAGATCTGTAGCCCATCTCAGTCCTATCTGGCTTACAGGCTAACAAGCATGTGTGTTACAGTTATGAGTGTGCACAATGATACTCAGCATGGTCAATGGTGAAAAGGAAGGCGATTCGCTGACCTTTGAGCTTTGAAAGGCGGGTTGATGGACTCCATGCAAGCATGACATCTACATACACCATGCAAATTATGCTCAATTAATACATCTGTTTACTGTTTTGCTTCAAGTCTACAGTAATCCACTTTAGTTCATTTTGATTAATTGAAAAGGGTCAGTGCTCATCTGAGGATATTCATCCTCTTTTATACCATTGTCATGCAGAGCTGATTGAACCACAGTCAAACAACACGGTGCACTGACTGATTAAAAACATTGTGTAAGGAGATTTAAGCAGCACATTTTGTCAGAAACTCCCTTTTTACTGAGGAGACCAAGAATAATGGCTCAGCAAAACATGATCATATATTACTGTTTTATTTTTGGCTGGTTTCTAATAATCATGTGCTTCTCACTAAAATGCCAGGTGGGTGTTATTCATATCATATAAGTGGATGTAGAGAGAGTAACCAATACCAGCTGATGTGTTCTGAATCTTTTGTCCTTTAAGTGCACACAGTAACACTCGCACACACACATGCTTCCATTGGAATGTGTTGAGAGTATCTCACAGCTTGTGGTGGTAGTGCATGACCAACCAGAGTTATCTACTGTGTGTCGGTATTACACGTTGTCGTAACATTAGTGCAAAAGACCAGTTGAATATTGTACTCTGAGAGACTATACTTCTGTAAGAGACGTACCTCAGTGCTTGTTATTGTCGGATGTCGAGTTTGTGAAAGAGAAAGAGAGAGATCAGATGTACTGTGGTTTTGTATAGAGTGGTGGTTATAGTAGAGTTATAATGGATTTTCCTTGAGGGGAACACACGTGGGGGGACAGAAGGTACAAGGAGGAATGAACCAACATAAAACAAACCTAGAAACCCTGCATTCCATTTCAGATGTTAGCAACCTTCATGATTTTATTATGCTTCTAATAAGAGGGACTATCATCTTAGATCCCCACAAGTGCTTCACCTGTAAAGGTTCGAGGTTTGTTTTAGGATGGGAGATGAATAGAGGAGAGGAGTTGCAGGATAAAGGGAGGTTTTAAGGGTCAAGAACAGGCTTACAGTAGGCTCTTAGTTTTTCTGATTGGTGGGGATATCGTTGGAGTCTTGCTGCTTCTCCATCTTCTTAGTGGTGACCACTGTCTCCTCATAAACTTCACGCTGGGACACCTTGGCACCGGTCTTGCTCTGCTGCTGCTGCTGGTCCTCGTCCTTGCCCTCCTTCTTGGTGCTCTTACCAGAGCTGGTGTAAATGCGGGACTGGTAGTTGTAGCCTTGCCCGACACCGGCACTTATGGAGGGGCTGGGATAGGTGATGCCTGTCCCGATGCGGGTCTCCTCCCCTTCCAGGAGTTTCCTGCAGCGAGGGTGATATAGGGAAGGGTTTAAAACAAATGGAGAATGTGATATAAGGAGATAATGTAAAAAGAAAGGAAAGTGCCATTTAACAAGGGAGAGAGTGAATTTTCGCCCAGCAGAAATATGCATATTAGTATTTAAACCAGGATCTTTCACCTCCACGTTTTAGATGTTATTGTAATGTAACAATATGTGGGTTGTCTTTGAGAAGAAAGAACCTACCTGTAGGCTGCAATTTCAATATCCAGTGCCATCTTGACATTCAGCAGATCCTGATACTCCCTCAGGTGACGAGCCATCTCACTCTTAGTGGTCCTCAGCTCATTCTCCAGCTCTGCCATGCTCTCCTAAGAACAACAGGTCCAGAGGTCAACATTTCCTAACAAATATTTTGGCAGAGATGAAAAGCATAAAAAGGTCTGCTCTCAGTGGAATAATTGCTGCACCAAAACACCTCCTACTGTGCAGTGTGTGGCCTGGGATTATGAACAAAATAGGTTGAAATTTTTGCCTTACAAACATTTTTACTAGGGATGCTGAGTCACAAGCGGCACTTTATGTCCTAGGCATCCTCGTTGTCAGCTGCTGAGCTGTCCCAGGGGAATGAGTTTCAGCACCACGGACAGAGCTCGAACAGCTGCTGATTTTACTACTGCTCTGACATTTATACTTCTTCAGAGAAAACAAAAACACTGCACCGAGTTTTCATTTCAATGTAAATAAAATACTGAAAATATAAAGCTGGTTTTCCATAATGTGATACTTTTGATAAGCGGTTAACGGATGAATAAAATGTGATTACCTGGTAGTTTCCAATCTCCACATTGTGCCTGTCCTCCATCTCCCGGAGCTGCTTATCCAGAGACTCGTTGGTTCCCCTCAGACTCTCTATCTCGATGGTCTTGGACTGCAGCTGCCTCCTGAACTCGTTCACTTCCTCCCTGCTGGCGCGGATGGCTTCGTTACTCCGGCTGGCTTGCTCGGACAGGTCCGCAAACTTGGTCTTGTACCACTCCTCGGCGGACTGCAGGTTCTTGGACGCCATGGACTCATACTGGCCGCGAATCTCTTTGAGGGCGGAGGTGAGATCCGGCTTGGACACCTCCATCTCCACGGACACCTGGGCGGCCTGGATCATGTCCGTCAGCTCGGCCACCTCCTCTTCGTGCACCTTCCTGAGGAAGTTGATCTCGTCCAGGAGGGATTCCACCTTCTTCTCCAGGTCCAGGCGCACCATGGTAGCATCATCCACATCTTTCTTGAAAGCCTTGAGGGTGGCCTCCGCCTCCTCCCGGGCGCGGAACTCCTCTTCGTATTTTCCCCTGACTTTCTGCAGGTCGTCCTCAATATTATCCCTCTCGATCAGCAGCTGAGACTTCTCTCCGTTCAGTTCTTCGAGCTGGGAGCGCAGTTCGCGGATCTCCTGTTGGTAAAGCTCAGCCAGGCGGGACGGCTCGGTCTGTCTCTGGCGCAGAGCGATCAACTCCGTCTCCAGCACTTTGTTGTGCTGCTCCAAGTTGCGCACTTTCTCGATGAACATTGCAAAGCGGTCATTAAGACCCTGCATTTGTTCCTTTTCATTGGTGCGGATGATTTTGAACTCATTGTTGAGGACGGTGCTCTGTGTCAGGTCGAAGGTCTCCAGCGGCATAGGAGAGAAGGAGCGGCCGGACTTTCTGCTGTACGAGCCCAGGGATGAGATGTTGGTCCGGGATAGAGAGGAGGACCGGTAACCTCCCCGGGAGGACACATTGATCGCTGTCCGCGATGGAGAGGAGGCATAACGGGGAGAATCGCCGAAAATCCTCCGGTAGGAGGAGGAGGTGAAGATATCAGATCCGTAGCTCATCTTGGCTTGCAAGGAGACAGAGCAGAGCAGTGGGCGCGTCCCCCTTTTTATAGGGGGGCCAACCCAATCACTAATTAATGCCCGCTGGTAACATCCGGACCGATCCGTTCCAGATGGGTCAGGTAGTCCACTGTTTGTGCGAATATATGATTAATGTTGTGTTAGAGATGGATTTTCGTTTGGAACTATTCATCTACATTAATCCTGACATGAGTCCAGATGTGCGCAGTTTGCACTGGTCTTTGTGTGGAGCAGATGGAACTGTCCTTTTTGGCGCAGTGGTGATGCGTCAGTGTTTGGTCGCTTGTTGCACGTATACACTTAATACAAAAAGATAATACTGAAATGTCCCAACCGGATCAAATCTTTACGGTAACTCTGAGCATACTGGGCCTGAACCTGAGAAAACTCTAAAACCGAGAGGAAACCCCCTGCAATTTCAATATCCAGTGCCATCTTGACATTCAGCAGATCCTGATACTCCCTCAGGTGACGAGCCATCTCACTCTTAGTGGTCCTCAGCTCATTCTCCAGCTCTGCCATGCTCTCCTAAGAACAACAGGCCCAGAGGTCAACATTTCCTAACAAATATTTTGGCTTATTTACAGAGACGAAAAGCATAAAAAGGTCTGCTCTCAGTGGAATAATTGCTGCACCAAAACACCTCCTACTGTGCAGTGTGTGGCCTGGCATTATGAACAAAATAGGGAATAGAGGACACGCCAGGATTTCTAAATCTATCCTAAATCCAAATTCACACACAATTTAGAAAGAATGATGATGGTGTACTTCTCCTTTAAACCTTTCTATTATTCATATTTGCCAATGGTAGTAGGCAAATGATAATAATAGCTTTATCAGTGGCCTCTAAAACATCACAGTGACACTATCCACATAACTCCTTTTACAATAAGTGTCCAACAAAAGTTTGCACAAATTAATCAGGTTTTACAGGTAATCAGAGATTTTCATTTCATGATGTATTTAATCATGCCAGCAACAAACTGCATCTCTAGGGATTCAGAAGTAAATCTTTAAGAAAAGAAAGTGTAAGTTGTTAAGTTTGGATAAAGATCCCTTGGAACAACAGCATCCCGCTAACAGGCATTTGCTGCCCTCTGTTGTCAGATCACGACACACTGCAGGCACACATGGATATTTAAGATGCAGGTTGAGTGTGTATATATATATATATATATATATATATATATATATAGGGCTTCTGGACATTTGGATAAATGCATAGTGGAGCCTCTGCACATTTGCTGATTTACAGATGTAGGGGTCAGTTTCGCATAAAAGAAGCATTTATGAGGCATCATATAAAAATAATTATGTCATCCCTACCAGAACCTGCTGCAGTACATTCAGTGAAGCCTCAACAGCTCAGGTAAAGACAGATGCCAAAGCTCTCAGATTTTCTTTTTCATTATAATTTAGCTAAGGAGCCTTATAATTAGTCTAAGCACATTATAATTACACAGAATGTTCAGGATGAACCACTTGGATACAAAGTGCCTTTAAGATATTTTGCCTTCCTCTCAAAATCTTTGCTGATATGAAGAAATGTTGTATGTGTAACAAGCCAAAGTTGTGACAGAGGAGGCATGTAGTTGCATTAAGCCATTGTCAGTAGAAAGCACTATATGCTCAAACTTTTCAGGAGAAATACATTTTTGACTTTGAGCTGAGGAATCTGGAAGACATAAATTAAAATTGTTGCAGATAAGTATTATAAAGTGAGTGTTACTTTATATTTCTCTTGCACTGCAGTGATTCTGCTCAGATGTTCGTCTGGGTTTAACCCTGTCAAAGTGGGGTATGGAGTTTTTGGGTGTCCTTGAATTAAAATATTTGAGGATTCTTGTCCTAACCTAAAGTATGCAACGGATAGAAGTAAGTAAGTTTTTAGTATTTTAAAAAGTTTTTGAAGTATTTATTTTTAAATCCCAGCCTATTTGGTTTGCTCTTCTCCAACAGATTGTGTCTAAAATTAAACAATGACTGAGGTTAAAGTACTGACTTTTATCGCTGAGGACTGTTGAGGTTGTTTAAATCCATGGGGTAAACAGACTCATAACCTTTTTATGTACTGTAAGTAGTCCCCTTCATTTTCAAACAGAACAGTATGGAAGGACAATGACACTGTCCAACATCAGTATAGCATCAAATTAAAACTGAAAGTCACCACATTAAATTCAGTCATTGATTTATTCCAGACCTACGTGAAAGAATGTGTCATTGTCCAAAGACTCATGGGCTGCACTGTAAATATGCTCAAATAGCTTATTGTCACTGTATAATGTCAAATGTTTCTTTATACTTTTGCACTATAATTAAGTTTTACTTGATTAAATTTATTTGGCAGAATTACTAGTTACTCTTAAGGTCACAAATCACTGATTACTGATAATACCTCTGTATTTTTTTGTAAAGATATGATGAAATACTGTCACACAGTTGTATTGCTTATTTAACACAAGGATTGCCTCCATGTTTTAAGACCTACAAAAATACTCTGCTTGGAATGATAAAGTGTATACTCTGTTTTCTCTATTATTTATGTTATGAGATTTGAGGCGAGCACAGAAAAACTTTCTGCATACAAGGGTGAAAAAGTTTATCATTCTGCTCAGCCAGACATCCTAGTGTATTATACCTGTAACAGAATATGTTGTCAAATCTCTCTCTACCTAAACAGCTGTGAATAACTTTGTGCATTTGCAATTTTACATTTTCCCACATAATCTAGACCCTCTTGAAGGTCTCTTGAAGTTTTATTTTTAAAAAGGGATTTTTCTTTTTCTTGTTGTCTAATTTAAGAGTGAATGAATGCCAATAATGTAGCCTAACACCATTTCAATTTGAGTAGCTCACTGAGGCAGGCTACTCCCCCTAATGATCATTTGATCATTGATCACTATCCCACTTATGTACAATAGGTAGGTATTTCCTTGTAGTTGGGTGTAGTCAACTGATTACAGATCATAGACTGTATGCTACAGATGCTGGTCACGTGTCTGTGCCACGACGACAAATAGTCCCGCCTCTTCATGACGGACAGGAAAAAACACCGCCCCCCGAATGTCTCATAACAACAGCTGGTAGCACAGAGAGAGAGAGAGAGAGAGAGAGGCAGCAGAGAGCAGAGACACTCATCTTCTGCTTGCCTTTACAGTGTACACATCACCGCTCTGACTGCAGCTTTCTCTAAGAAAAACCCACATAAGAGGTTTTTTCTCTGACTTTTTCCACTGCTCAAGGCGCATGCTCAGACTAACAGACGGTGCAGTTGTTTTTTATTCAGGAACTCAGAGGTGAGTACAGTAATGCCAGTCACAGCTAAACGCAGTGAAATCTGCTCCGGCTGTTTGTGGCTTTTGTTTTTGCATCAAAGCCAGCTAACGCGCTAGCTTTCTTTACCCGGACCACTTTTAGCTGTCCTTCTCACCAATGTCAGACAAGAAAGAGCAGGGTAGAGGCTGTTCTAGCCGACCGTTAGCTAGCTTTTACAGTTTAGCAAACAACGGGACGTTGTTTGTTTGGTAAACCTGCTGCGAACAGGGGTTTTTCTTTGCTGTTAGCTTGTACAGATACTTTTACAGTAGCTTAAGATAAACTCTCAGCGTTCACCGTCGGAACAGCTCTTTATATTTACACAGCCAAATACAATACAAAACATAAACGAGTGACAGTGAACGCTACGTGTTGTTGCAACAAACGTCGACCCACTTTCTCCCTAGATTGACCCGAGGCTACAAAGCCTGTTATGAGTTATGTTTAACTTTCTGTTATAGTTGTTGTTTTCAGTGCAGTGGTGCAGATTTTCTGACTGTGTAGCTGTGAATCTTCCCAAGCCAGATCTCCCTTCAGACCCCACTGGACCCTATTCACACCAAGGCAAGATGTCATAAACGTTTAAGAAATAATTAATAGATAGTAAATAAATACACAAATAATTGGATAAGCAAGCAAGCAAGCAGTAGAGTGACATGCACTTGTGTTAGTTCTTCATAGAACAGGAGAGTTCAGAGGGTAAAAAAAAACATGTTGAAGCTTTTGTTCACTCTCTTGTAAAGCAGTAAAGTCAACATTGAAGACAGTGGCTTTGATACTCTGATGCTGTGTCTTGCCTCAACATGTGACTCTCGTTTGCATTTGTGCTGGCATTAAAAGAATAAGAAAGCTGACCTCTGTCTTTCCTTCCTGCAGCCAGCCTCTTCAGTGACAGTAGGAGAGTGTCAGCATGGAAGGGAAGGGAAAAAAACATACAACACAGGCCAATAAAAAAAGACAAGGCCGACACTAGGCTTACACTGGGGAGAAAATCACAGGACTTTCCACAGATTGTTGTTTGGTCTAAACTTGTTAGTGTGTGACTGGATGCATTAGCCAAACAAGGATTTCATCGTATGTTATTTCTGTAAATATAGCCTTCTAGTATTATGACCCCTTGTGGGCTTTTGATTTGAGTCTTGCTCATGGCTTTGTTCTTTGATTTTGCCTTGTGAGTGCGACAGGGTGTTTCTGTGCCAGGCTGTGTTGGCATAACATTGTTCATTAGGCAGACAGGGGTGGATCCTAATAATATGTATTAAACAAACCCACTGGTCTGACCTGTTATGTATGTTTCCCCTGCACCACCCTCCACTCCCTTACCACGTCAACAGCTTGAGGACACCACAGAAAAAACCTTAATTGATTGAGGATGATAGTACACATATCTTTACTGTCAGAATTGGGCACAGCAGAGACATGTTCAAATTTTCACAGTTTATACAGGTTGAAACGTGATTTGTCACCAGTTAATTTCCATCTCACTCTATATTAGATACAGTTTAACTGATGTGTATATTTTTGTTGCAAATTGAGCCCCTTCATATTGTGTGTTGCTTCCCTCTCCCCAGACATTGAAAGTTTTTAAAGATGACCACTTCATGGAGTGACAGACTGCAGAACTATGCAGACCTGCCTGCCAACATGGATGGCCTGACAATGAAAAAATACAGGAGAGAGCCCTACCACAGGTAAGAAACACATTAATTACTAAGGGGTTTTTGTTAAAGTGCAAGTTTGTGGTTATTCATGTAATTTTGACTGCTTTGTATTTCATATTCCCTCTCATAAAGTGTTACAAAACACTCAATAGGCCATTTCTCTTAAGTTCATGAAATGAGTAGGGATATAAAAGCAGGCTTTTCACATAAAACCAGTTGTATTTAGGGTGTGGTTTGCAAAACTCCTCTCAGTCTCATAGTAAAATATCACCAGAACGTTAAAGTCCAGGGTGTGAATGCATGAACTCCAAGCCTGTTCAAATTGATCCCATTAAGCTTTAGTATTTGCGTTAAAGACAAAATTGATGCAGATTACACTGTTTTGACACAAAGTTGGTTAATTAATTTGGCCTTACCACTGACACCCTTGTTTCTGTACCTGTGGACTGGAAATGCCCTGATGGGCGTACCAGCTGATGTAAGGAGGAATTTATTTCTTGTCAGAGTAATAACACGTGTGTTGTTGTTCAATGTTTAACTCACCCCAAGCCATGTGTGTCCACTGGATACTGCTGTTCCTCCACACCATTATATAACATGCTGTGCTCATAGGGTTTATGAAACTGTCACTCATCTGTTCGCTGTGTGTGTGCTGTGCTGACATGATCAGAAACACTCACAATCACACGTGAAGATAAAGATACAAAGATGTATGAGCTTGCTTATACAATGAATTGTGACAGCATACTGAGCTGCTTGATTTTTTTTTTTTTTTTGAACGTAAGAGAACATTAAAGTACTTGTCAATCTCACAGACAGACAAAGCAATTAGAAATGTGCTGATAGTAAGAGCTGTGTATCACATAGCAGAGGGTTGACGACTTTTCCCAGTACAGATAAACTGTCTATCACAGTGAGTCAAATCACTGTCTACATGAGATTAGAGCGCAGTGGAAAAAATCTGTCAGATTGTTGCACAGCTGTGCTCAGATAACTAGTAAAAGTCGTGAGGGATTCTCTCAAGTGTGGCATGGCCATTGTGGGCTATTTGAGGCAATACTGTTATCAGTGGGACCAAAGTTGAGGCTGACTACAAGTCACTCCCACCTACCCCCCACCCACTGTTCATATGGGTGATCTTAGGATAGGCACGATCTTATCATTTAAGGCTGTCCTTTACTATATCTCTTTCAGGCATCAAGCCTAAGGTCACATGTGAAATGAACACAGTCACAACAAAATAGAAAAGATTTAGATTTAAATCCCTCACTGGAAAAGGCTCATGCCTGCTCAGTGCTGACAAATGTTGATGGTAAAGAAGTACATTGTTTTGGTTGGATCAGAAGTTCCTCAGCTTCAGACACATTTTATATTTAAACCTGACTCATTCAATGGAACTGAAATAAGGTCAAAATAATTTGGATTTTTAAGCAGCTGATTTTAATTTAAATAATTTTTATATTTTAGTTTAGCAATTTCAAAAGCTAGACTTTTTTCATAACTCCCAAAAAGGCAATTAGAGTGTTTGGGGTTTAAAGGTGCACATCTGAACTTTCTTGAATCTGATTTTCATTTACTGATATGACTGATAAGTATTACATTCTTCAAGATTCAGGGTTGACTGGATATTTGAGTTTTCATCTTATATTTTGGTGTCTGAATTTGATTGATTTGAGTTACTTGACCCGAGAGACTTGACTTGAGTTGAATTTTCAGATTAGAATTTGAGCAATGTGGGTATGCTTTTTTGAATACTAGGCACTTGAATTTTCTTTTTTAATTTCTGCACATTAAAAAAGGAAAACATTTCAAATGCGTTAAGTTTTGTACTATTTATATTTCTTTATAAAGTGTTTCACAGTTATTACATTTCATAATCAGATATTAAATTGCCTGTTTTGCTTCCATAAAATACAGTCATGTAAAATAAAAGATAAAATGAGATTCATCATCCAAAAAAGTGAAAGTGAAGTAATCCTCTAATCGATCATGAAAATAATAATTGTGTTGAAATAGTTGCAGTTGTGTTTAGTGATGTGAGCAACTGTCGTTTGGGGCGCAGGGGCTTGCTTGATTCTACCTGACTTGTGATTGTTCTGGATGTCTTTGAGGGCCCACAAACATCATGCTGCACAACAACAACCCTAACTGACAGCACATAACAACAGAGAATGATGCGGAATGGCCACAATCATTTTTGCAACAAGTCAGAAAATTTCTGAATGGCAAGAAAGCAAAGAGAGAGAGGGAGGGGGCGCATTGTTTGTGGGCCAGAGCTGCCCTGTGTTGCTGGAGCAGGTCAGACCAACGGAGAGTCAAACTGAGGTTTAATTTCACACAGAATGCATCGTCAGTCGTCTGCTGGACAAAGATCTAAATGGGAACTTGTTCACTATGGATCTGCTGCCAGGTATTTCTCAACTGATTTAAAGATTGGTGAAGATGAGAGGGTCATTGTCACAGATTAATGTTAAATTGCCTTGCAGAGTCATCCAGGGTTGGACATTAGAGTTATTTGAGTGTACCAGAGTGAGAGATGTAGCCTTGTTTTGTGTGACATTTTTGATTTTCCTTTAGCTGATATACATCTTATTTCTAGAACGACTAAATATTGACTTGTGTGGAAATATTTAGGAACACAGCCACACATTTAGCTCAGTCACAGATGTTGAAGATAAGTTATGTAGGTCTGTGCCAGCAGTCAAAGTTAGGCTAGCAGTGTGTATTTGTCTTTTTCTGTGGAGGCTGTGTCAGCCAGGGTATGTAAACACTGTCTATCACTGCCACTGTAGACCCCGGTCTCCTGACTGATTTATGAGTGAGGACAGGAGAGCTGTTTCCTGGAAGATTGTCATGCTCAGGTTGAGTTTGTAGGGTTTTACCATCCCCAGATTTAGACTTTCTTCCTGTGGTGTTACCAAGCACCAGACTGAAGGCCTGTGGTTTTAAATTATTCAACGGTTTTAAGTTCTTGTTACCTAAGTTCATTGTAGTGCTGCACCATTGTGTTTAGTTATAGCTCTTACTTACTGATACATGATAAATTGAAACATTTTATTTAGAAGATTGCTAGTGCTGTATGTTGATGTAAAATGCTGTCTACCTCTTTCAAATGAAGACCATAAATTGTTAAGTACAGTTGCAATGGCCAGTGTTTCACTTTCACTTTATATTCCAGTATTTTCAGATATTGTCACGACTGATGGTCTTTGCCAAAGTATTGCTTTTCCCAGGCCAAGTTTGCTAGTCACTAAGAAGTACCACAGTGATTGTTACACATTGAAACAATTGTAACAATGTACTGTCTATTCCTCAGTCAGTAAGCAAGCTCTCTGCATCTTCCAGTAACTAATGAATGTGTGGAAAGTTGTGTAGAATATTTTTGTGTTTCTTTAAACTGGGCTGATAGTGTTCAGTAACAGAAAGTTTCAGAAATATGCGCTGGATATTATATTCTATATTCAGTTCTAATTTAGATTTCAACAAGCTAACCTTGTATTAGATATTGGTTATGTCAGTGTTCTTTGATGTAGGCATCATGTTTCCCTCTAGTTCTCCTTGTAGCCATCTCTTTATGCCTCATGGAGTTGCCTTTTACTTAGTAAGACTAAAGTCAACTGGCATTAAAGTGGTTGATGTTTTATTTTATTTTAGCTATTTATGCTTCAGCAACAACAAAATAGAGAATATTTTTGTCGTATGATGGCTTTCATTATGTAAAACCAAAATCTGGTATAGCAAAACATGGGTGAAAACCAAGCTATACTTATAATTAGATATAAATAATGCCAGATGATTTAAATCTGACATGAGTTATTGTTCAGTCATTGCTTTACATGACTTGTTGCATTCATATGGGTTCAACTTACATTTTCGTTAGCTTTCTGACACAGTGTGCAGTCAAACAAGGCATTTAATGCCACCGCTTTTGACTGAAGCAGAGAACTGACATGCTGATGTAGATGAGTGTTTGGTGAAAGCATACTAATATGACATAATCAGCTGTCATATCCAAAGTTATGAATGCAAGTGACACAGCTGAGGGCTACTTTATGTCATGATATCTTAATCCTTCATGTTAACTCACATGACAAAATTGTACGCAGTAACAATACAAGATCATTAAATTACTAGAAACGGCCTAAACTTTAACTGCACATCCCAAAGTCAAATTCAGCAAAATAACAGAAAAAGCAAAAAGTTGTGTTATTTGAAAGAACAAATCTGAACAAATCTTGCACATTTCATTGTGTGCTGCTGAACAGTAGCAGCATTTTGGTTCATTTTCACACAGTCTGTTTCTTGTGAATAGCTGAATAGCTATACACAGTACAGTATAGTAAGTCGACTCAGTATGTGGACCAGCTCAAGCAGAGAATAGTCCTTGATTCTGTGAAAATGAATGCTAATCCAGTTTTTGAAGGTTGTATTGCAACTAAAACATTTACCTCCTCTTGTTTTCTCTAGAGTGTTTGTCAACAGAAGCTTGGCAATGGAGAAGATTAAGTGCTTTGGCTTTGACATGGATTACACTTTGGCAGGTAAGTTAATACACATCATCGAACTTGTCACCACTAAATAAAAATAAAAACAAAACAATTTCTTCATCATTAAATGTCTTTAGGGTTTCTGACTTCTGATAGTAAGATATCACTTTGGGCTCTGCCAGCGTTTGACAGATACTTCTTGTTATTTTCAACCTTTGATGTGTCAGACAATACATTTCTAAATTGAAAAGACAATTGATACATTAATTGATAATTAAAATAATTGTTATTTCCAGCCATATGCACCTTCGCTATTAACGTTTTGGTATGCATGTTATTAGGGTTGCATAGCAGCTCCTCAGTTTACATGGATTGTCCTGCCTGTTGTTATATTAATAATGCAGACTGACTGAAATGAGCATGTGTCACTTGATAAATTCAGACTGACTTGGATTAGAGATAAATTATAAATGCAGCAACTGCGGTGCCTCAAAATGGAAAATAAGATATGTAGTAATTGGAAAGAGGAAAAAAGTTCTGTGAATATCAGGATAACTTTAAATATTGAGGGTGTTTATTTTCTGATTTGTCACTTTTGGAATCCGAGTTGAATTTACTTTGACCTTGTGAGTTTAATGTTGGTGTTAAAGTCTACCGTATCCTGTCTTTTCAGCTCTATATTTGGCTACCCCCCAGAACTACAGCTTGTTGTCCACAAAACGTTATTTAAGTCAATGTCGGTGACAAATTGAGTACACTATAACACTCACAAACAAAATGTAAGCTTAGCTCACTGCTACACACAGTCCATTGCACAGAGATCTTAGTTTTCCTACTGACCAGTAACCAGGCCAGAAATATCCTAATTTTTCATGCCAGTTTGTACTGTGACTCAGCTCCAGTTTTTGGTCTCTCTGTCTCTATAAATAAATCTCCCCTCACTTTGGAAAGCAGGTCACGTTTGTTTGTTGAGTTCACCAGTGATGGCTCCCTTGAGAACAGGGATCACTCTAGTCCCTCTCTGGCTCTTTACCTCTGCGTCCGTTCAGAGCGCAAGAGATTTTATGAACGCTCAGCTGTTGACATGGCTCTTTTTATGAGCGCCCATAACCAAGTGTTAATGTTTGCTAGAAGTGTGGCTATCATGTATCCTTGGATGGTGTTCAGCTTCTGACCACAGAAATGCTTCATCAACTCCAGGGAGCTGGAAGATTCACACAATGGCTGCTGCTTAACCACAGGACCCTGGCCGACAGCAGCATTTGTTTTTAGAGGGTGCTAAAGACAGTTCAGATGTGCAAAGTGCATAATGTCCATGCTTCATCAAAACATTTTTCTTTAGTCTTACTCTCTGGACAAATTTGGAAGATTTTGTATGTCTTCAAAGGTCTTGCAAGGTATGGGAAGAATATACCATGGTTTCTGATTGTGTGATACAGGAAGATATTTGATGTGTTAGCATATGTTTTATTTTTCTACAGTGTATCTGAACATAAGGTTCAGTAGGGTTTGGCAATATATTGATAAATAATATGAGACGCGATGTCAACCATCAGGGATTCTTCCATACCTTTCATACTACAATACTACTACAATAAATATCTTATTATTATGCCTTTACAGCCCCTGAAACCTGATGTTTTCTTCTATTATCCTAATATTTATGTCTAAATAATTACATGTAAAGTTGTGGAAAAAAATCAAGTTTACCACAAAAAACTCTTGAGGACTCTGTGGGTGCTGTTGGATCAGATTTGATTGACAGTGCTTGTAACATAAGCAAACATCCCCACAACTGTCATAACATTTTGATTCAAATGTTGCTAAGTCCTCATTGTTGCCCAGAAGTATGAGGCATCACATTTTTCTAACTGAGACACACCCACTCCAAACCAGCACAGACAAAATCACAGAAATCTCTCAGTTGAAATAATCACAGTTTTTGTAATTTTGCCTCTGTACACCACCACGATTTGAAATGATGCCATCACAATGTGATTGAAGTGTTGATGTCCAGCTTTAATTCAAGGGGTTTAATAAAGATATTGCATTAACCGTTTAGGAATTTCAGCCATTTTTATACGCTGTCCCTCCATTTTCAGAGGCTCAACAGTAATTGGACAAACTAATCTAATTATAATTATAAGAATTATTTTTAAGAAAATCCTTTGCAGTCAATGACTGCCTGAACCCATGGACATCATGCCTATGGACCTGACTGTGTCCTATAAAATAATTTATCTAAATTCATCGTACAAACATACTAATGTCCAAGGCTAGGCCTCTCAATTGTAAGTCCCTTGTGCCTAAACACTTTTACCTATTAAATTCACAAATGTCATACATTGGTAAGATTTTGTAAACTAAACCAACATTGTAGGTGACAACATTGCCTCATCTATTCTTTGTACTCCTACAGGGACACACACAATAGCCTGTAGAAGATGTTACTCAAACGCACACATAGGCCCAGATTGCACTGAGCGCTACACACAGTTTTGTCCTAGTTTTCCAACAGACTTTTGGCTGTAATGTAGGTCCCTGAGGCTGTGCTGAAATTTTCTCATTTTTCCACAATATGTTTGATAGAGTCATGAATCTATGGCCTACATTTGCATATTAGTGGCCACAGATTAATTAAGACAGTTATGGTGTTATCAGTTTTTAATATAGGTTGCTATGTGACATGGTTCAGATAAATGATTCTCTGTCGCTGACTGTTTATATGATTTAGATACAGTGGTCTATTAGTAGAGGGGTGGGGGTTGTTTACCTTCTGTGTGAGGGGTGTATGTTACATGTAGGCCTGAGGTGACCTGGCCTATAAACTCTGGAGAGACACCACACACCTCAGCAATTGGAGCAGTGGGAGTATAATTATCTGGCAACAATCTCATCAAGGATACAAGGTAACAGACCCCAGAAGCCAAGGCCGCTTCTCGCCTCTGCTCTAAGTAGACAGCCGCATGTGTGTGTGTGTCTACGTGTGTGTCTGCGTGTACACGGGTGTACTGACAGCGTGAGAAATATGAGAAAGGGCTTACAGCAAGGGACCAAGGACCTCTATAAAACAGATACGCAAGAGAGTCAAGGACACAGCAGGCAGCAATAACATAACTTCTGATGTGCACACAAATATTGTAAACACGAGTTTTCAATAACATCTGCTGATAATATTTGCTTTGATGTCTAATTTACTAAAACATGGGACTTTCCATGACTGCAGCCTGCAGTGTGGCCTTGGAAAAACAGATCTGCAGATCACCGCACAGACTACTGCTCAAGCAGTCCAACATCTGAAATAGTGAGGGACATCTAGAATTTCTTGTGAAAAAGATATACTGTGGGCCGTGGTGTCATGTGTCTGGAGTTTTTAAGAGGGGGCTTGAGTTTCAAGTTGCTCAAAAGTAATGTGGTTTTAGAGTAATTTAAATCTTGAACAAAGTAAATAAATAAGTGGAAATAAGTAATTTGCAGTTGTGGTCAAAGTTTGACTCCAGTGTTTTCAGTTTAAGTTATTTCACATTTTCAGATTTTCTGTATTTTCTATGTTTTGAAGAGAGGAGAGCTCAGTTACTAAAAAGTGATGTCACAATTTGTACAATGCTGTCAAATCTGATCAAACAACACCTACATAGTTTGATGAAGGATATTAACAATGTTTTTGAGTTTTAAACTCTCAATAGCCATCTTTCTTTTACAAATCCTTATCTTTAATTTTTACCTGTTTATTGTTGGGGTTATTTTATGTTAAATGAGCATTTAAGGTTATAGAAAAACATGTAAGGTTTGAAAGTTTTATGGGTCTTTAAGGACATGTTAGTAAGATCATCCTAGTTTAGTTTTGACCAGTAAACTTTTAGTAGACACTTCCTAACAATGTTTTTTTTCTTAAACTTAGCTTTGAAACCTACATTTAGAGTACTTCCATTCAGTTGAGTAGTTGTAGCATAGTAGTTACTGTCTGAACCGTGGCCAGTAAAGCTTTTTAATAGTCTTATCTAATTATAATGTAACAAACAACTTCCTGATTGTAAATGACCCGCCTGACTTACTTTTATATAACCTAATTGAGATGTGGTTGTACATATCTTAAGTTGTATGTGTGGGTAGGAGTACCACACCAGTGTCCGAAGGGCAGCAAGTGAAAAAAAGCCACCCAGTGAGCTAAAGAAAGAGAGAGTGATGGTAGCAAAGGTGACAGAGGGGAAGCGGCTCCCAAAATAGGTCTCTTTGTAGTGCTTCAGAGCTTCAAGAGGAATATGACAAGTGACTGAGGAGAGGGAGGAGGAGGAGGAAAGGGAATTTAGTTGGTGTATGCTACTGCTCTGGGCAGAGGGCCCAAACCCTCAGTTTGCTGGGAGACTACAGCAGGGGGTGGGAGGGCAGGGGTAGGAGGGTTAAACAGCAAGAGGTTACGTGATTATAATGCAGAAACAAGCTCGGGCTTACAGAGGAGGGGTGTCAACAAAAGGACAAAGCTTTACTGAACCCAAGATTTTCCTGTAATTCAGTACATACTCATTATGCTTCTGTGTAAAAACCCAGCATTCAACCAACCCAGCAAGTACTCACATTTTGCAGGCTAGGACACAGATGTTTTCCTGTTTGTCCTACAGTACTGTTCCCGCACTAACTGTCCTCTATCCAAGCATCATCAGCCAATTTTTCTTCCCCTCCAGGGGCCTCCCTCCACCCCACTGGGAGTGTAGAAAGCAGCCAACAACACAGGCACATTCTCTGTTTCGTATTTATAACATCTGACATATTCTTTTCCCAGTGTCAAATAGCATTGTAATCCTCTGCTAGCCTTTTCTTAGCCCAGCATCAATCTGTGTTTTTATTTTCGGAGCCCACCCTTGCCTCAGTTTTGGTTTAGCCCCTGGCACTGGTGACGACAGGATGGGGGGGGCCCATTGCTGTCAGCAGGGCTCATTAAAGCCACTGCTGAAAGTCGAGCGATTTTTCATTTTGACGCCTGATCTTATTTCTTTGTGGACTTGCATGCAGAACATCCAGGCCCTTGTTGATAGCGGGGGAAAGAAAAGGGCAATGAATGTGTATATGTGTGTGTGTGTTTGTGGTAGGGGTTTACATGACAGTGAGAACATGTTGTTATCAAAATACTGAGACAACACCACAGAGTCTGAAGTAGATGAGATAGTCTTAGAAAAAGTCACATGTACATGTTGTGTAACAGGAGTGAGGTTCACTGACACTGTGCATTAGCTGTAATTACCCACAGCTCACGTTCCTTCACTGTATATATACTACACTGTTTATTAACATGTATACACAAATCTGGACATAATATATGTAGTCTGGATGTAGTTTGTATGTTTCGTGTATTGATTTGTTTAGTTATATTTATACATAGCAAAACAACCAGAGCCCAAAGTCATATTTTAAAGCTGCTTATTATTTTTCTGACAAACATTAAATAATAATATTCAGCTTAAGGCTAACATTTAGTTATTTATAAATGAATGTATTTGTTAGATGTATCAGTTCATTGTTTTGTCCATCACAAGTTCCCAGAGCTGAAGGCGAGGTCTTCTAACTATTTTGTTTTGCTCTGACCAACTCCCAAAGATATTCAAATTACAATGCAAAAATGTGAAAAAAACATAGAAAAACTGAAATATTTTGGCATTTTGCTTGATGAATGACTATATAATTATTTGACTGTAAAAATTCCTGTAGATTAATTGTCTGGCGATTGGCTGATTGATTAATTACCTAATTGTTATTTTACAGTGACCAACAATGACTAATGATATAGCAGTTACCAGAATTGGCAGTTTCATTTTTTACAAACATTAACATAACAGGCTTATTAAGCCAGGACTAAAACAACTGCAAAATTGTTTTAAATGTCGACACCAAATTTCACTGTAGCACCATTTGTTTTGTGACTTTCTTATGATCTTATATTGGGGTGAAACTGAGAACTGTTATGTGTGTTTCATTTCTAGTGTACAAGTCACCAGAGTATGAGTCACTAGGCTTTGAGCTCACAGTGGAGCGGCTGGTTTCCATTGGTTACCCCCAGGAACTGCTCAGCTTCGTATACGACCCGTCCTTTCCCACCAGGTCAGACCAATCACACCCCAGCACACGAACATCATGATGGCCGTCAGGTTAATGCCAAACTGCTGCTTCTCTTGCCTCATCTATTATCATTTTAGTCCCCTGAACCTTCTAACCTCACTGTATATAGCAAGTATAATGGACTGGGTGAACCAAAACCATCACCTGTTCAAAGTTCAGTCCCACTGAATTTTAAAAAACTTCTAGTCTAATAATAACTAATTATATCACAAATGATGAGCAGTTAAAATGTCATATGATAAACAGATGAGTTCTGTTTTGTAGATTTAAACAATCATTTTTTCCCTCCTATATTTAGGGGCCTTGTGTTTGATACCATGTATGGAAACTTGTTGAAGGTTGATGCCTACGGTAATATCTTGGTCTGTGTCCATGGATTTAACTTCCTCCGGGGGTGAGTGAAAGTAAATAGTAAATGTGGTTTGTCAACTTTATTTCTTTCGGACATTGTCTACATTAAGATTTGGTCTCGTGTGTTATCTTTCCTCAGCCCTGAGATCCGTGAACGTTACCCAAATAAGTTCATCCAGAGGGATGATACAGAGCGCTTTTATATCCTCAACACACTCTTCAACCTACCAGGTAAGCTCTCTGAGCACTGAGGAAAATACCATGGGACTGTTGTACAGAAATTAGATAAGTAAGAAAGGTTTTTATAAGGTTGATCAAGTCACAACATTACTGACAACAGCTTTATTGTTTTGCTTCACAGAGACCTACCTCTTTGCCTGCCTAGTGGATTTCTTCTCCAACTGTGACAGATACACAAGGTAAAAAAAGTCTTGGTTACATTATTAGTCATGCAACAAGTTTCTGGGCACCGCATGGTGACACAAAGACAGTTGCAAGCCAAACTGGGTCAAGAGCAAGCCCTACAGCATGGGTGGGTGCAGGTGTCTCAGCTGCTAATCTCAGCTAATCGTTTTAAAATGGAAATTAAACGGCAGTTCAGTCAAAGAACCTGTCTACTTTTCATTTTTATAACAATGATTAATTAATCTCTGCCACTACTAATTGTAGAAACGCATGGATTCTTATCAGAATGAGATAGAAATTAAAAAAAGACATTTACACTAACTGTTTACAAAGAATGAAATCTTGATATAACTAAGAGATAATCTTTTAAATGTTACTGTAAGGAGGTATAATAATGGCCTGTAAATTTGTTGAGAATGTAATCTGGAATGGCTGCATGTCCTTTGTCCTCTGAAACCTGGTTGTTGGTCTTTTAGGGGGAGAATGCTTTCCTGTTTGGCTGGGGACCCCTCCAACAAGGGAAGGCTATCCCATTTAAAAGCAAACAAAAAACAAATGTCATGTTTTTGAAAACCTTCTGTAAAGATGTGGCCTATGCGACGGCTGTGTACGTGTGTGTCTCTGCTCCTCTCCCCCAGCTGTGAAACTGGCTTCAAAGACGGCGACCTCTTCATGTCCTATAAGAGCATGTTCCAGGACGTCCGCGACGCTGTCGACTGGGTCCACTTCAAGGTAAGACACCTTTGATGGTTGGGGTTTTAACCTCAGAGTGTCAGTTATGAAACTGACGTCACATGTGCTTCACCTTCATACCTGGGTGTTACTCAATTTAATCACTGTCTGAAATGTTCTGTCGATACATGAACACATTCAGCACTCAAGCAATTCTTTTTAGATATAGACTTCATATCATAATATGTTATAAATAGTGATGAAAATACTGCATGGGGATAGTTATTGCTACCTTTGACTCGTTCTTCACCCTTTTTTTTTTAGGGAAAATAAACGGAGTAGGACACAAGCTCAACACACCTCTAGTTTAACACCTTTTCACTCTGATACATCAGGGAAAGTCCCCGTACACGTTCTGACATGTGTTACTATGGTTACCAAAAGATCTTGTATCTATATAAGGTTGATACAGTACATTGCTTTAGCCTTCAGATCAGGAGATTGCTTTCTTGAGGGTTTGTGATCAGGAGATGAATTTAATAATAGTGTAGATTTTATACGCTTACTAAAATCACATAATCCTTTTTAGTCTGCTCCAGAGTTTGACTGAAAGCTTTCATAAACATAAAAAGCACACAAGAATTTATCAAATGGGACAGTGGATCACCACATTGTTGTTGTTACTGAATGGAGGAATTTGTTCTGTTGCTTCCAACTTAAGAATGTGACATTTTTATGTAAACATTTAAATGGAGTTTGTCAGTGTGTAGTCTGACTCCTCCGTCTCACATTGCAGGGCACTCTGAAGGAGAAGACGGTTGAGAACTTGGAGAAGTATGTAGTGAAAGATGTAAGTAGTTAGTATTCATCAAGGATGCCGCAAGTGTACTATGTTAAAGAACACACACACAAAGACTCACACATTCTTGTTGTACTGTGTGAAGAGGCTGGTTTTGTAAAGATGCCTTGAGCTTAAGTCTTTTCTTCTTCTCTGTTCCCACCAGGGGAAGCTGCCTCTCCTCCTCAGCCGAATGAATGAAGTAGCCAAGGTTTTCTTAGCTACCAACAGCGACTACAAATACACTGATGTGAGTATATGTGTGCAGTTGTGGTACAGGTTTCAATGTTTCGGGAAATACAGTAATTAGGTCACTCACAAATTGCAGTGGTAACTGACTTTGAATCTGTGTGTTGTGTTCTCACAGAAAATCATGACCTACCTGTTTGACTTCCCCCATGGCCCCAAGGTAAAAGATCACATTTTTCCCTCCTTTCCTTTGATCACACTTTGAAATGTGTTGAATGTGTAGGTGAAGGTGAAAGTTTTGTTGTTGTTTTTTGACTTTCTGCTTGTGTATGTGTTTGTAACCCACCACAGCCTGGTACCTCGCACCGGCCCTGGCAATCCTACTTTGATCTGATCCTTGTGGATGCCAGGAAGCCACTCTTCTTCGGGGAGGGTACTGTGCTCAGACAAGTCGACACGGTGAGCAGACACAGAGGAAATCTGTGCAGCTGTGTGTATGCTTTTAAACCCTACGAGACTCTCCTCATATAAGCACTTATATGTTGGTTGCGTCTGATCAGGATTGACCATCAGCTGTAAAATTACACTGTCCATACATTTTTATGTCATGTTCTTTTCATATTTTGAGACCTTTTGTGATAAAGTTTGTGATTTTGTGATCTTTTTTGCATCTGAGAAAACATCTTTTTCCCCATCACTGTGCGGGCGTTTGTCATGAGTCTGTTTATCCTGGATACACACCCCTGACACTACTTTTTGAAAAGCCTGGGCTCAAGAGTGCACACACTGTTAAACAGTACAATAACAGCATAGTCTGACATAAGTAGATGACATAGATTTTTGAGGACTTTTACTCTGATTCAGCTTTGATTCAGTTCAGAGCAGAAAAGGCTGAACTGATGTAAATTGGCAAAAAAAACCTACCCTCAGAAACATGCATTATGGATTGTGTTTAAGTTTGTTTGGTAGAACATTACCTGGTTGTGTTACTGTCCCTCCTCTGCAGCACAGCATGAAAGGACTGACCAGAGGAATACAAAAAGAGTTTATTTCTTAGTCTTTAAAAACACATTCTCTAGATTCTGGAGTAAAAATGTGTCCAAACGTATGGCTTCATTCGTGTGCATGAAGCTGACCCTGTCAGTGCTACTGCCACAGTTTCCCTCACTGATCAAAATATATGTTTTCTTCATTTCAGACAACAGGGCGTCTAAAGATAGGAACCTATACAGGACCACTGCAGCATGGGATAGTCTATTCTGGAGGTATGACTAGAATTTCTCTCAGTCATTCATTATTTAATGTAGTGATCATTTCCTTGAAGTTGTTGTGATTGTTGTTTAGGTTCGTCAGACATTGTGTGTGACCTGCTGGGGGCCAAGGGGAAGGACATAGTGTACATCGGGGACCATATCTTTGGAGACATCCTCAAGTCCAAGAAACGTCAAGGCTGGAGGACGTTCCTGGTCATACCTGAGCTGGCCCAGGAGCTGCACGTGTGGACCGACAAGAGCTGTGAGACTTCAAACAAACACATAAACGCAGACCTTACACACACAGTGACAGGAAATACCAGTTTGACTATATGTACATTTCTGTTCATGTGCGTATGTAGTGGCATTCAGACTTGTACCAGGTATTGCAGTGCCTTAGAAAACAGTCTCAGCAGGGACCATTCACAGAGTCATGATCATTTATAATGGAGCTGGAGAGAGAGACTCAACCTCTTCTCATGTTTTCCAGCGTTATTCGAAGAACTGCAGGGCCTGGACATTTTCTTGGCTGAGCTCTACAAGTAAGTAACTGTGGCCTTTAGCCTCTTTTACCTCCCTCCCCTCACCATATCCCTTACTCATCACAGTCTCTTGCACCAGTTCTGCTGCTCTTTGCTCTCTGCAACAGTAGTGTTTGCACTTTTTGCATGCATGTGAGCATGTGTCCGAGAAAGAACAACAGGGTCAATAGGGTAGGTGACCAGATTCGCTGACATTATTTATAGCCATGGCACGCCTCGCTGTTGCACCACCTCACATTACCTTTCAGCAGACTGATATCAATACCCCCCCTTAACCCCAACCTCTATCTCGTTCCTCATCATCTCTCTCCGCCGTCTCTCTTCAGACATCTGGACAGCAGCAGTAATGAGAGGCCAGACATCAGCACTATTCAGAGGAGAGTCAAGGTACGGCTTTAATCACCTCCGTTTCTATGACGACAGGAGGCCTGTCCACATGCTTTTAACACTGGCTGCCAGAGATGAGTTATCAGTGCCCATGTTTGCATTGTGTCTACTATTGTTTAATCATTAACAGGTCTTTCAGGACATACTGCATTTAGTGATTGTTCTCTTACCAATGACCCTAATAAAGATACTGCACTCTTCAGGGAAAAGCTCATAAATCACACGTGGTACCTTCTTTCTTTGGCGTGATGTTGCAGCCTCACTGGTGTCTTCCCTTCTCTATCTTGCCCTTTAGAAAGTGACACATGACATGGACATGTGCTACGGCATGATGGGAAGCCTTTTCCGCAGTGGCTCCAGACAGACCCTGTTTGCCTCCCAGGTGATGCGTTACGCCGACCTGTACGCGGCCTCCTTCATCAACCTGCTGTACTACCCCTTCAGCTACCTCTTCAGAGCTGCACACGTACTGGTGAGCATCTGACTGTAAAGAGAGGGACTTGAATGAAAGTGCACACACAATATACCAACACTTCTGCTTCACTGTACTCGTCTCTTACCAATGAACATTCAAAATCTTTACCAGATTTTCGGACCTATAATCATTGGTCGTAAAGGATTAAAAAAGATCTCTGCATCATCTCTGATCCTTTTTTCTTTTTTAAAACTGTAGTGTGTCTGACTGTTAGCAAGTGCAATGCTAAATCAATAGAGTAGCTACTGTGAAAACATAGTATTCAGATGTTTTTAGTCTGGGACTGAGGGGGAGTGATACTAACCTCCTTAGGAAACAGAGACAGGCTTTGTGGATTCCTAATCTTTGACACTTATACTTGTGATATATCTAAAAATGAATTGTTGGGGAGTTTTTATGGCATTTTTAAAATTGTAGTTTTTGTAATGGTATTTTGTGATTGTGATTAACATTTTGTTGCAGCACATATTTATATGTTGGATGTGCAGTTTTCATTAGAGGTTGGCCATCTATGTCTCTACTTCTCATTGGATAACTGACAGAGATGTTTATGTGCTTTGCTTTTGCCCACTCTCTAAAACATTCTGACAAAAGCCCTGTGTCAAAGTGTTTTGCTTAAATAAAAAGCAGATTCTTCCAGCAGGTCAGCTAGCATTGCCAAGTCATTGTTGTCTCACATTTTGTCTCTTTTGCCCCCTCTCCAGATGCCCCATGAGTCGACGGTTGAGCACACCCATGTGGACATCGACACAGAGTCACCGCTGGCCACCCGCAACCGCACCCACTGCAGCGACTGCAAGGACCATGAGTGCAAACGCAACCAGCTGACCCGCTCCTTCAGCGAGATCAAGCCTCCCAACCTGTTCCCCCAGACTCCCCAAGAGATTACTCACTGCCATGATGAGGATGATGACGAGGAGGAGGAAGAGGAGGAGGAGGAGGAAGAGGAGGAGGAGGAGGAGGAAGAGGAGGAGTAATAAGGTTGACATGGAGAGATGAGGGGCCACGCTCCTCCTCCTGCCTACTTATGTTTCCCAGTAGAGTTGGGTAGTGATCCCTCTCAAAGAGAGGCAGGGAGGAAAAAAACATCTCCAGTGTGTGTGTGCGCATATATCAATACTGTATGCACTCAAACACACACACACACACACACACACACACACACACACACATACTGGAGATTTCTGAGGAAAGTATAAAGGACCAGTAGCAAGACAGATCATACGACTGTCAGAAGACTGTATGCATTCTAGGTCCATTATAAAAAAGAAAAAGAAAAAAAAACTTAATAGATTTTAATTGATTTAATTTCTGTATTATTTTTTCCCATCAGACAGACAGAACACACACTCAAGCAAGCATCACACACTATGTTTCATTATGTTTTATAAGCTGACTTTTAAGACCCATTGGTGGAGATGCACTTCAAACCATCAGATATGGTCTGTAAACTGTAGTTTTAATCTGCCTTGCTGACACAGTATGCACATTAGAATCAAATCACTTTTCAAAAACAAACATTTTTTTAATGCAACGTGGGAACAACGTTCAGTTTGTCATTGTTTCATTTTGTCCGTTTACTCGTCGTTATAGAGGAGTCATTTGTTCTGACTTGTATGTAAGGGTGTGTGTGTCTGTGTGTGTGTATCTGCCAAAGTAGACTCACTTAGACTGTAGCATCCTGAGTGACTGTGAGCTAAGGATCTGTTGTAGTAAAGTGAAGCACAGGAGCACTGAAGCACAAGCTGCTTTTTAAACCGATCAATAACCAGATGCAGTTTTGTTTGAAGTTTGGTTGAGAGAACATGTGGTATACAAGTGGCTGTTGAACTGATGTTTTGTTACCAAGCAACAACGAGGACAGAGTACTGTAGCCGTGTTTTATGCCGATAGTCTCTATGACAACCCTGAACTACAGTAGCGTTTCTGTAAATAGCCATCAGGTGAATGTGCTTTTGCCATGTAGTGAGTTCATGGTTTACTGCCATGAACATCCAAAGTGCAGTATTTCTTCAGCTCAGTTATTTAGGGAGATGAAACCTCATAATTGTATTTGACTATTTCAGAGGGTTTTATTTTGATAGGGGAAATATAAAATACAAGACAGTTTTGAGCAGTTCAAGCAACTTAAAGATGTGTGAAGTGTGACAGTGGCCTCTGTATGCAGGGAGGTGAGGCTTTTTAGGATGTATAGTGTAAAGTTCAGTTCAGCAGGTGGACCTGGCTTCAGACTGTAATTAGCCTGCTTTGTTTATCTCCATGGCTTTGGAGCTTTGTTGGATGTTTTTTTTTAAATCCGCTGACTCAGAATTGTAAGTATCATGGGGAAACATGTTGATAGAGTGTGAGGATGAGTGTGTACATTATTCTTCTGTTAAACACTGTCAGGTGACATTTTGTGATTGTGTTGGTTCTAGCTGTGTTACTAGTTTAGAACTGGATGAAGATCTCCCCTAACCCTAACCCCAAATGCTCCCCACAGGAGAATTAGCACCACCAACTGTTCTTAATCTAAATGAGCCCACTCCTAATTTTTACAGTAATGAATTGAAATCTGCATGAATTCACTTTTTTTGTAACTTCGTTGAAATTTGTGCTAAATTTAGATGTAAACTTGGTATGTGACCAAGCAACCCACTGGCTGTCATAAGATTGGGATTCATTTGTTGCTAAATCCTAAGTGGTGCAAACAAGTATGCAACATAATCTTTGTCAGACTGAGCTCCACCCACTTCAATCTAGTGAGATAAGCACAGTGGAAAAAACAAGCTCAGATATCTCTCTTGTGAAATAACCAAGTGTTATCTGTGAGAAAATGGTGTGTTCATGTAGGATGCTGTTGCTCACAGTGAAAAGATGATAAGTTTCCAGGCACAGTATCACTGGCAATGTACGTGTGTTCGAATGCATCAGTGTTTGTAAGCAAAACACCAACTGAGCTACCTGAAATTCAAACACGGTGACTTGATCTTTTCTTTTTTAGCATCCAGTCTGTCCTGTACATTAACTTTCCTCACCTCTCATATCCTGACATGTCGCATCAGTCTTGTTAACTGTTGATTGAGGCCACAAAAGGGAAGGAACATGCCGTCTGCTTTTTGCATTGTTTTTGGTGTGGCTTGATGTGGAGTGCAGAGAGGTGAATGTGTTTAACTGCAACTTTACGTAACGAGTCAGTGGATAAAAACCTTGTAGGACATTAAGAGACACATTACAGTTTGTTCTCTTTTTCCCCTTTCTTTCTTTCTTTCTTTCTTTCTTTCTTTCTTTTGTTTTTTTTACAAATGAAATATTTGTATTATCAGTTTTGACATTTGTTTCTTGAACATAGAATAACTGGATATGCTATACAAGGCAGCTGCATCGCTAATGAGAAATAGTCAACTGTCTTTTCTTTGCAGAATTTGCATATGCATGTGAAAGTTAAGAAGCATATCCGCTCTGCCACGGTGGTTATGGTAGCATTGGTTTTACTTCTATGTGGACTGCATCATTTTTAGGAAACAGCTTTTCTGACATTTGTCACTGTAGTTTACACAGGGAGAAAAAAAGAACTCTAAACCTGTTAAAAAAAAAAAAGCTTAAGAAGGGAAATGTGAATAGCATGTCAAGTACCGCAACTAAAATGTTACTTGTAATCAACACCATGGGGTTATTTTTATTTTTCTAAACTAGTGTTTTTAAATGGTCTCGGTTTACAGAACTGTAAATAGACCTTTCCATTTCTTTTTCTTATCTTTTTTTCCAAATAACATTTTTTTTTTGTCGTTAATTTTTATACCGTACCACAGGAGTCTGCCGCTCAGACTTTGAACTAACTAAAGCCTTGTGAACAGTCACAGTGCTTTAGAAGATTTTTATCCATTGTTGTGATGCCTAGAATGCATCCACATTAACACCAGGTGCCAAAACAGTCACCTTTCATTTTCTAAACTATGGTAACCTTCTGTTTTTATGCATATCAATTCTAGTTATGTTCTCCTGGACAGTGTTTTGTTTGTTGGTTTCCAGAAATTATCCTACAGACTGTACATTATGGTAAAATACATAAAAATGTAGAATAAAGATAGTTTTTGATAATTGTCTTGGTGTTCTTTTATTCATATTTTGCTTAAAGGAATATTTGTGGGCAGTTCTGTTGACCAAACAGAAAAACAAAGGTGGAGAGGCTTTGTGTTTTCATTGTCCTAAAGTTAATGTCTGACAGCAGACATGCATCTCATGGTGGTTCACAAACATACATTGTTAAAGCACAGTGATGACAAATCATTCTTTCCCATATCTTACCCATCAGCAGGCAACTTCATTAGCAACTTTTTTAAAATTCTAGTAGAGCTAAAGTTTTCAAAGATATCAAATATGTACATTTTGTGAATTTGGGGAATTATGTATGAAATACTACACAAAAATCTAGAGTTTTTTTCATTTGATGGAGTGGTATGGCCATTAAAACAGTCTGGGGGTTGAATATTTAATTCACTGCAAATATAGTGTACTGGAGCCTCAAGGAAGTGCTGGGACAAGCTGACTTTACTAACAAATCCCTTGAGTATTGAATTGACTGAGGGTGTTTTCTGTTGCTTTTTATTGTTTGTAAAAGGAAGAATGTTATTTCATTTAGAGTGTAAGAGCTAAATCACTGTGGACTGGGTTGTTGAAAAGCTAAGTAAACAGCCTCCAGGGTTAATTATTCAGACCTGTAAACTTCTATTGGGTCTATTAATTTGCTGCCATTAGAGTTGATTGACATTATTATGTAATGGTTTCATAGTGAATAAAATACACAGTTTTATATTATTAAAATATGTGGTGGATTAAAGTAGAATTATTCTTAAATATCCACACAAACATATTTCATTTAAACATATATGTTGGACTGTCAGCAGCCTCTTTTTTTTTACTCACTTCACTGTATTGGGATGTTGCTTTTCTGTTTTAGGACAAGACTCTGAACATTTAGCTGAACAGCAACCAAAAGTTACTAATATGGGAAAACAACGTAACAGTTGCACAGGTAGTAATGTTAGCTAACATTAGCAACCATTAGCTACTGGTCATACCAGACCGAGTAAGGCTGTAGCAACAAAATCCCTGAGTGTATTGACTTGAGTAAGGCTGTTTTCTGTTCTGTTGAAGCTTAACTTTAAATCTGTAAGAGGACAGTTGTATTATTTCTTCATTAAATAGTTACACAGCATCACTTTAATCACTGTATTTAGTGAACGTATATATTGTTATTGCTAAACCACACCAAAAACCTCATAAGAAAGCATTAAGAAGCAGCAGAGCTTTAGACTGAGTACACTGAGCCACCACCTGTCTTATCTGTTAATCATTCACTTTTTTATTAAACCACCAGCTGGAGGAGGCAATGGGAACGTTGTCTTCAGGTTGAAGAAGCATTATGGACAGCACACAGGTACAGTAGCAGCATTAGGATGTGACAAAAGACCAGTTAAACACAGGCTTGCAAAGCATTCACATAGCTGAAGGCTGATCGTTCAGCAGATGATGAAATGTGTGTGAGAGAGAAAAAGACAGCATGTGTGTGCTCTGTATCACAGAATATTAAAATAAGTCAGTCACAGCTGATGCTACCCCCCCAGTGTTTTCTATTGTGCGTTTTGGACTTTTGAATTGTCACCATGCTTCTTGCTCTCCTGTCAGGCACTGAGATCCACTGGCTTGTGAAGCAGAGTATGAGTTTCATAAGCTCAGTATTACAATCTGATCATCATTCATTGCTTCGTCTCTGGAGTGATTGTCCCTGCAGAGCAGAGCGGGCCTGCTGCATAGGAGCACTTTCAAGTAAACAATAAACAACAGCAAACACACACAGCTGCAAACAGTGCAGACGCACTCTGCGTCTGGTGAAACAACAGGGACGCCCCTCATGGATGAACAGATGTAAGGGCTGTGCGTCAGTATGTGCTGTTTTCACACTCATATACAGACAGTGAGTTACATGAGGAAACAGCGACCACCAGTGGTTACAAACTGCAACTGCATGTTCAAAGAAGGATTCAGCTTCAGGACACTTTGATGTTGCCTGTAAAGTGGCAAAATGCCAGTGTACAGTACATAAAATGTTAATGAACAGGCCTGGAAGTGGAATTAAAATAATTATATAGTTAGAGAGTTAAAATCTATGAGGTGAACAGAAGTATTCTAAATTTCAAGCTCACAAACAGTTTTGTAAAACTCATTCCTGTCTTTATGAGGTAAAAAAGAAAATATTCAAAAACATTTTTTAAAATCAAGGAATAGTTGAACATTTTGGGAAATAAGCATATTAATTTTTTTTTTTTTTTTTTGCTGAGAGTTAGATGAGAAGGTCTGTCACGTCTGTACACAAAATATGAAACTGGAGACAGGAAATGTTAGCATAGCTTAGCATAAAGACTGGAAAAACAAGGAGACAGCTAGCCTGGCTCTGTCCAAAGTTAAAAAAAAAAAAAACTTACTGGTTACCTCAGAAATTCACCTTAATCAGCCAAGAAATAGTCCAGTATATAACCAACTGTAAAAATAACAACTTATACTTGTATGAATGAAGCAAACAACATGTGACATGCTAATTAACTTACATGCAAGAATTCCAAGTTGTAGTTTTGCAGGTGGTTATGTTGTGGACTAGTTCTTTCAGGAGAATAGATTTGAATCTGAATTAACTAAAGAATAATTAAACATAGGTTATAATCAACATTGTGTGGGAAACCAAAACAAGTCTAGTCTCTTTCATATTCACTGTCAGAAAATAGCTTTTATGAACTGAACGACCAGGCTATGTTGTGTAGAGACACACATGCAACTAACACACATGCAAAAAAAAAAAAAAAAGAGAGAGAGAGAGAGAAAAGAAAAAGAAGAAAGAAAGATGGAAAAAACACACAGTCACACACAGTGGAAAAGCATAGCTGTGTATCATTCATGGACACGTTTAATGTCGAGGTTGCTTTTTGTGACGTTAATGATGCTCAACGTGTTAGTTGAGGTCATTAATACTGTGCAATTATCAAGTTTGATTATGCGTAAAATTGGCAAAAAAAAAAAAAAAAAAAAAATATATATATATATATATATATATATATATATATATATATATATATATATATATACATTAACCTCCACATGCATAGGTGCTGTGTTGGCACTTTCACACACCCCATCCAGTAAACCAACCCCCCACCCTCCGAACTACTGTGGTGACAGGTCTAGGCATCGTAACTCCCATATGAACGTATACTAGACGTGTTTTGAGGTCAAAGGATGCAAAAACATGAAAGAGACAGAGACTGACTAAAGACAATTTTGCTTGTGGATGGCTGCAGTTTAGCATTTTTCAAAAACAAATATACATATACATACAGTACATACATACAAATATATCTGTCAATTTATAATACAGTGATTTTTTTAAAATTCATAATCATCTCTTAAATAAATTGCGGTTCATTGCACTTTGTTAAAATAATTAATTATATGATTTCTCTTAAAGGCAATAGTGTGATTTTTTTAAAGGTGAAAAAGATAGTGTACCATAAGCCTGATTTAGGATAATAGTAAAAATAACGAGATCTGTAATATACATACTGTATCTGTAAAAGACCCTCACCTCCTCATATACATGAATGGATGTTCATCTCCATATATGTAGCATGTCCTTTTTGATATGACACGTGTGCCCCATGCACACCCCCATGTACATACACGTGCATGCTCATATGCCAGTTTATGTCATATCATGTCTCCACGCATACATATATACATACAATATTATAAAATAAATAAATACAGGAAAACATTCTTGGTTCGTGGTTTAACGGTTTCTTTCAAAGCGGTTTTTGGTGCAGTCTTTGACTAACCGTTGCTCTCTGCGTGTTTGGGTTTGAGTCCTCGCTGATGGGATCAACAGTCGACTGAGCCTCCCTGAAAGATGCATGGATGGGGGAGTTGCATTTGCATGTGTGTGTGTGCATGAGTGTGTGTGTATGGGAATCTGAGCGTGTTTGAATGTGTGTACAAAAACAGTCTGTGTCCAGTGTAAGAAGGGGGGGACCAAAGTCTTTGGCCTGAGGAGAAAATACAGCAAATGTTGTGTTATGTTGCATGTGTTTACATGTATGTCTTTGTGTGTGTGTGTGTGTGTGTGTGTGTGGTGGGGGAGTTTAAGGGACGGGGTTTGCATGCACTCTGTCATCCTGTAGTCCAAGTCACCGCTATGAAAGTGTCAGATTGTCCCAAAAAAGAAGCTCAGTCACAGGTACTGTCCGAGTGCAGCCTCTGTAAGAGGGTGTGGTACAGCAGGGATTCTGACAGCGTTCAGGTGGGGGGCGTTCAGGGTGATGCGGCACCCGTCTTCCCCACTGCCCCTCCATGAAAGGCTCTCACTGACTGAGTGACTGACTGGGGGCTACTGGTTGGAGCAGAACCCTCACTCCACCCGCCTCCACCTCCCCACTTTCCCTCATCTCCATCTATGTGTGTGTCCATGAGACAGGGTGGAGGGTCTGGGTCTCCACCGGGGCTCGGTGGGAGCTAGATGGGTCCCTCGTTGTGGGCGCTGTGGTTGCTCCTGCTGAGACCCACACAGTTCTGCTGCTGGTTGAGCAGGTGGGACGTCTCGTTGGCCACAGCTATGGCCACAGGCAGGGGTGGTGCTGGTGGTGCTGGCTGTGGTGGTAACGACGGTCGGGGTCTCCACTCCATCGTGGAGCTCTGTCAGCGTGAGCTCGATCTTAGTGAATTCACTGTCTGTGGACTGGGGCGTCTTGTCCATCCGTGACGCCATCACGGCGTTCTGGTACTGTTGGCGTGTTACCTAAAACAGAGAAGATCATCTGACTGTGACTGATTGTGTTGTTGTGTACAGCACAGAGTGGGAGACAGAGCTGGTGGGTACACGTGAGTCTGTAAACAGCAGTTTCATGCACTTTGCCAATGAGCACTGGTGACACTGGTTTTCAGTTTTCATTAAATATTGGTCAACTACTCAGTTTCATTCAATGACCATCACAATGATGGTTTCTCTAAAACTGTAAAAGTATCTGCGTTTCAGAGGAGTTTTAGTGTCTAATGAAAAGGTTTCTAAACGTAAAGGTGCTGTTCACCTGGAGAACTTTTAAAAAGGTCATGATGCAATTACCTAACTGACATTTTATTGGACAGATATTGGGCACAAGGAATTAATAAAAGATCTTACTAATGACTAAAGTGAAAATGCAGAAATCAAAGCTATTCATTCTATAATAAAAAGAGGGGTTGGCTGACTCCAACATGATTCCTCCTTCCTGAAAGTGGCAGAGGTCCACCGATGGATACAAAGACATCGGGTTTTAGCCAATCAGAGTCTCTATGGTTAAAATAAGGCACTGACCGTTAAAACAGCATCATTTAAATGTCTCTTAACCTAAAAAGATCCTTAAAGCTGCATACATATTTTAGCCTTTTGGGTAACATGCACAATCTATTTACAAAGTTGTTACGGTGAAATTGTTAGCAAACAGTTACTTATTTACTATACACACTTGTTTGTGTCCATCAAATGAATGTAAGTCCAATATGTACTCTCTTTTATCTCAGTGTTTGGTCTCTACAACCCAAAATAACACTGATAATGATGTCAGTTGTCATATTTTTTAATCTTAATCTCTGTTTCCACTGATCAAATAATTTATTAATTGACAACCTAAAAAACACTTACAAGACTGATCAAGGCCTCAATAACATCTCTGTGTTGGTACTGAACATACATGTCGGTCAGACCTTTTGTGGTATGTACTGTAATTGCAGTTCCTTTCTTTATCTGTTACCATTTGTGACATCTAGACCACTTACTTATTTACATTCTCATCAAAATGTAAATTCTGTAGGATACCCACTTCTCTATGTTCAGGGTCTTTTGCCATTCTGACCACTCGGGCGGTGATTGACCTTTTCTTTGCAAGGAAAATAAAACTTTGTAGTCTCTATTTCATTCTTCACCAGCAGCTGAGAATTTCCACTACAATGCACACTCCTGAGCCACAGTGCGACTTATACTCTGCTCACCTGTGTGTGTTCTCACCTTTATATACTGCAGGTCTGAGCGCGCTCTGACTGAGTAGTCAGGTACGTAGATCTGCAGGAAGGAGTTGAGCTGGTTGTTGCTGCTGCCCAGAGTTGGGGTGATGGCGTCTATGCGATCACTCCTGTTTAGAGAGTCTGAGTGGTTGAGTCCAAATGGCCGCGGAGGAGATTTATTTTCTGGGGGCAAAAGAGCAGGACAAGATGTTTAAAGACACACATCTAATTTATCAAAGTCAAGTGTGGGCTGTGCTGTTGTTGCATGAGTGCTGTCATATGAACACAAAAAAACACTTGTACATGGCAAATTAGATAAATTAGTTAGTATCATATATTGTGTCGAGATGTGACTTGTCGGACTCCTCAATCTGTGAGAACAAAGAAAGAGGAGCCCAATAAGACGAGACTGTGTGATGATTATGTAAATACTGTTGTTTTGTCTGGTGAGATGCTAATCATAAGAGTATGTTATCTATGTTTTTCAGATTCTCTGTGAAACTCTGTGATGTACCTGCTGTAACCTTCTCAGTTTTGTCTGGCATGAGTTGAGTTGCACAACAGCTTTGGCAGCACTTCTGTGTGTTGGTGACATTTTCCCAGGTCAAATGTTAGATATTAGCACAAACGCTTGCTGTGATGCTGTATGGAAATCTCATTTCTAAAGAAGTCTTTAGGTAAGAGGGAGTTTCATACAGCAGGCAATGAGTCGGTGGTCTCCAGTGATGCGGCTTCTATGAGCCACCGCACAGAAGACTTGTTCTGTTTTTTGTTTTTTTTTTTCTTTTTGTGTTTTTGTGTGTGTGTGTGTGTGTGTGTTTTTTTTTTCTTTTTTTTGTAATTTTTTAATTAAACCCAGATTATGTTTTCCACTTCTTAAAGAAGCCTAGTGAAAATCACACACAACAAAGTGGAAACGGCTTGGCTGAGGCTAATGCTACTACACTGACTGGAATGTATGTAATCCCATGTCGGAATATGTGTGTGCGTGATAGGGAGTGAGACGCACAAACAGCGTGTGTGTGTGTGTGTGTGGACTGAACACAGTGGGCCAAAGACCTGGCATGTGAACTCTTGTGGATTAATACTCCACTTTCTAGGGGCCACAGGGGTCAGGTCAATACAAAAAAAAAGTCAGTGTGTGTCAAGAATACACGCATAATGCCTTTACGTACATGCAGATACACACTCAAAGGCGAGTGCAGCGCCACACTGGATGAAAGCACGTTAAGAGGTGCACTGTAGGTCACTGTTTAAGACAGAAAGAGAGAGCGTATTTGTTCAACTGCATTTCCGGATTCATGTGGGTGTGTTTGTGTTCGTGGCAGCACGTCTGTAGTTACGTGTGGAGTGTGTGCGCTCTGTGTACATGTGCCGTTGCGTGTGAACATATGCGTACATGTGAGTCTTTGTATGTGCGCTCAGCAGTGTCCGGCAGGGGGCTGTAGCTGTAGGTCTTGTTTATGTAGTCAGAGGGTTAAAGGTTAGGGGCGAGGGGGGTGGAGCCTGGGTCCGCTCTGGGGCCTCCAGTCTCTAACACCATTCAGCCACTTGACTAATGGCTCAGGGGATGAGGGTGTTAAGTCTCAATCTGAATCTGTTTTCCTCGGTCCCTGTTTCTCTTTCGCTTATACACACATGAATATACAGTGCGTGTCGCATTCAAGTACACACAGACTTTAAAACAGGCCCACATCAACACTGTCTTGGCCACAAAGTCACACAAAGGAAAAAAGAAAAAACCTACTTATGCAGGCTAAATCAAAATGAAAAAACACACTCATTTATGTTTATACAAAGCATGCAGGTTAAACTTTGCAGAAACTCTACTATGCAACATTTTGATTTCAACAAAACATTATTTTTCAAGCTCTCTAATGACTTGACAGGATGATATTAGTGTGGTATTAGATGTGAGGATGAATGTATGTGTAGACAGAAAAGGCCACTGTACCTGGAGATCCTGCCAATGATTCAGCCCTACTGACCACAAACGTACGAGACAGGGACAGAGGGACTTGGGGAAGAGAGGAGAGAAGGAGCAAAGAAGGGAAGAAAGAGAAGAGAAGAATGAGAAAAGTCTGTCAAAGGTGAAAAAAATCACTGCATGTAAACAAATTGTAAAACTTTGTGGGATCAAAACTGATAGAGAAGCATAAGCACAAAAGTGTACAGATTATATCCACCCATTCTTCTACCAATCTTAACTGCTATTAACTTGTATTGAAAGGTTAATATCAGAGAAAATGCATCATCTACTGCTCCATCATGTAGAATCATTAAGTATTTGATTTCTGATCTCAGACTGCTGAGCACCTGGACACACACAGAGGAGGGTTGATCTACTTTTTCACCAGTAGGTGTCTCTCAGATCCCACCACCCAGTGAATCAGAATAGTTGAGAAATGCTGAGAATAGTATTGTAGTTTATGAATGAACTGAGAGGACTGAGCGGATCACTAGGGTAACGCTTTCCTCATGATGTCACTGCAGGACAGCCTCATTGGTCTTACAATTGTTCCTGATAAACATTCACTACAGGAAATTTAGCCTTCCGATCACTAACGATCAGAGACTGATCTGTACTTTGCTGGTGTGGCGACACAATCTGGTTACTAGCGCAAATAAAGAGGTGGCAATGTGAAGGCAGATAGAGAGTAGGTTCATATCAACAGGATTTAGGAGAAAGTTAAAAATGATTACACACTGTATTTAGCTTTCACCACTTTACAGCAATAAAGTAAATGTGATGTACATTACTGCTAAAAGGTACACAAAGAAGTGTGTAATGACCCTGAGGTTGGACAAAAGAAATGAGTTAGACTGTAGGAATACTTAACTGTGAGTACAACAGGAATTTTTGTGATTAGAGCAGGAAAAATTTAAAAAATTATTAAAATTTTTGATATTTATGGTGATGTGATGTTTTAGTTCTACAGCTGATACAAATACTTTTTCAACACCTTACCTTTGAGAAATATTAGAAGTGTTTTCCTATTATACCCTTACTTTATTTCACAAAATAAGATGTTTTTTTAAAGGGGCTATATGTAAGTTTCCTGCTGCTGAATGTCTGCTGCTGGGAGCAGGTGGTGGTGATGGTTGCTTCCTAAGAAAGGAGGTTAGAACACCCTCTGAACAGTGCTACTTCTTCAGGCTAGTACGAGCCAGCCAGAACATGGCCGGCTAGTTAGCATGCTAATTTCAGCAGAAGAAAAGAAGTGACAGAGCTAGAAGCAAAACATTGGCATTGCTTTCCGCCACTGGAGACAGCTCTTGGTGAGTAAAGGACTGAAGTTTGATGCTGAACTTGCAAAGTTTCTTCCAGACTGGTAAGTAAACTGCCGCTAATGCTAATGTTGGCTATCTAGCAATAACAAAAATGTACATACTATATCGCTCCATTAAATGTTACAATTCCCAGTGCTACAGACACACTTTGATTGGTGCCAAAAAGTTGCATTTTAACAATTTACTCAAAAATGAAAACAATTTTGAATTTTCAACCAGCTTGGTATCATTGTTGGTAGTTTATATAAATGACCAGTGTTTACTCTCTACAAAAAATGCATAAGTACAATTTGTAGTTTAAACATCAGCTGACAAGACCTTTGCTGGCAAATGGGCAGGGAGCTCTTGGTGCAGGCAACATGTAAACATTGTTGATATACATTTACTACTGACACTGCAATAATACAAAGCTGGTTGAAAATAAGTAGTCTCCCTTTAAGACAAAGACAGGATGTATCAGTCAGGGGTCTTACCTGGTGAGGCTGTCAGAGCCATCATCCCATAGAAGGAGAAAGGTCCTGCTTCAAACTTCATCCCCTCTTTTCCTGCCTCCACCTCCACCTTCCCCTGTGACAGTAACAACTGAGTGTTATCCACAAAAATGTACAACTGCACACCACATTGTATTTCAAATACAGCTTTGTCCACATGTTAAAGTTCTAACAACAAAGTTCTAACTACTCATCTTATTTTTCAGACTGCATTGCATCAGACTGAGCAACTACAGTGCTACATGGACATTCTGTACGGAGCATTAGTGCATCATTGTGTCGGTTACAGTAAATTTCTTTCAGCTTGTCTACCCAGGATTTCCGCTGCAGTTTTGTGCTTTGCAATTCCACTTTCACCCCATTAAAAATCTTTTGTTTCTTTTCCTGCTCAAATATATTTATTCACCCTGCTCGTGAGTTTAGAGCAAATCCATCGCACCCACTCCCTCCCTCTTTCCTCCTCTCTTTACTACTTGTAGAAAATCCGTACTCTTGTTTAATAGCTCCCAATCTGCTCTTAAGCCTGGTCTCAAGGGCAGTGACCTTACACTTGTACAACCTGGACCTCATTTGATCTGGGGATACTACACATAACGACTTAGAGGACGGATAGGGCAAATATATGAAGTATGTGAACATCATTAATATGTGATAAAGTGGAAAAATGACAGAAACTTTCAGCTCCACTTTAGGGTCTGTGATTTGGGACTTCCCTTTATCTCAAGACTTATGAAAGACTTGATACTCTCCTTGACACCAAAAAGGTGACAACGCTCTGAGTTGTCAGCAGCAGTGTATTCAGAGACAGGGCAGACATTCAGGCTGATTTTCAAACTGTAAGGCTGCATGAAGGTCAGCAGCACTTGTTTTGATCTGCTTTTGAATAAATAATTGTAACTCTATAGCAGGTTTTCTTTTAGGTGTGATACAAGGACAAATAGAAAGGAGAGATGTGAGATGTGTGTACCACTACTATTATCCTGCTAGTGTTCACATTGTTACATTTACATTTAAGGAAAAAATCATTAGGATTTGTTAAGAAACCATGAAAAACACATTTCACATGCCATGTATATAATGCTTTTTAAGTTCAGTAACCACAATGTAAGAGTACTTTGAAGTGGTGTATCTCTTAGATCAGACATTTGTGTAACTAATGAGCTGTTTATCTATGGCATTGTTGCATGTTTTAATCCAAACTGCCCTGAAGTACAATCATACCATGCATACCTTTTTAGGATGTGTGGCCCCTGTGGGAACAAACCCCTGCAGTAAAGCTCTGTTAGATCAATGGCTTTACTGTGAAAAACAGCAGGACCCAAGAAAAACAATAGCTTGTAATAGCAACAGTAATGTGTTAGTAGACTAAAATGTGTTTAGTATAATATACATTGCAAGTGTAGTGTATGAGCTACAAAACATACTGTCCACCTATTTTAGGAGAAAAGGACACACATACGGTTATTATTTTCTTAATGAACACCGTTTTGCTGTAAAACATTTTAAATGCAGTCCGGTGGTTGGTCCAGTGCTTGGAACAAATCTGCTGACATATCCTTCACTTTGTAACCTCATTGTGTCCACATACCTGCAGAATGAGGATGAAATAATCCACAGGCTTGTTCCTGTGGAAGAGGTAGTGCTCTGCCGCCCGCTTGTTCTTCTCATCATACTTCAGCTCCTGGATGACGTTCGGGTGCTTCAACAAGCGCAGCAGAATCTTTTCTGACATTTGCACCGGCGCGAATGGCTCGACTTCTGAGGAGAGAGGAAGAAAGGAATGTCAAACATATAACAACATCAATAATCACAATTTTACTGCATCTATAGATTCACTCATTCACTTTCTTACTGTTACTGTTATTAATATATTCTGTTTCAAGTCTCCTAATACCACTACTGACACTGCTACATTTGTTCTGTTTTTGTTGGCTGATTTCTGAAAGCAGGAGCTGAAAGCTTTGTAGTGGCAAAATCTTCTTTTTACTCAGGTGTCATTCTCTTGAATGAAACTTGCTCACAAACAGCAGAACAAATAGCCTTATATGGTCATTTTAGAGGCCTTGATTATATGAATCATAAAATTTCACAAGCGTACACCTCTTCACAAACACGTGACATTCATCAGGTTGAGATGAAGGCAAAACAAGAGAAGTTCTTGCATTAAGCCCAATATGTTTCTCCACATTATAATTTCATTATTGTTATTTCTGTCTTCTCTCTGTACATATGAAAACCATCCTGAAGCATTTTTATTTGTGGAGTTTTATCTACCAAACGTCAGCTGTTACTGCATACAATTATCTCTCTATATATACACAAACTTAACCAAAACCTTATCTAAAACTTTTAAAAGAAAGTATCCTGATCATTACTGGTCTGCTTCAACCACCTAATGGGCCAATCAGCTCCTTCAACTCAGCTGTGATGATATGTGTCAGCTGGCTGCTGGCTCCACCACCAGGAACTAAACTTCCTAATAGTCTTTAGAGGAACTTAATCAACGCTTAGCTGCTAGGTCAAAGTTCTAAAGCAAATCCAACTGCAGTGAGGCGTAGTCAACTGCTGTTGCTGCTGTAGTAGTACTTGGATATTCTTCTGCCTGTTTAGAAGTCCATTTCCCAAGGGAAAGTGGGTGAAATATTTCACATTTTACACTAAGTATGTCGACTTGTGTGAGAACCCCGATCAGAGGCCAAAAATGCTGGACGTGATGTCACTGAGGAACGAGTGTAAGCAAACAGGGTGGTGTTTTTAAAGCTGTGAGCTAAGATCTCAACATGTAACCTTCAGTGCATGACATGCAAGCAAATAGACGCTTGCTTTTGCATAGACATCCCGTGCCGTGCTCCCGAAAGGCTCTTCCACCTCTTCACAAACACACACACACACACACACACACATGCATACCAACACGCTTGTTGTGAGTCCTCACACAACTCACTCCCTAACACACACACGCAACAGATACTCATTCTACACACATACTCACACTCCTCCCTACACCCACTTGCCCAAAAATTCAAAGCCCATACGGGCACATGCACACACAAACAGCTCACACACACACTTTCCCCACAGTGAGGGGCTGAGGGCACACTGGGGGAAGTCAAGCAGCAACTGCAGCCCACTTGCCTGTTGCTAGGAAACGCAGGGTAGCCAGCAGAAGCTGAGGTGATATTTTAACCTTCATTTCATTGTCGGTAGGCTTGAAGGCCGAGAAATCCTGCTTCCTTTCCCGATGGGTGATTTTCTTCTTCGTTTTGTTGTCAGCTGAGGAGGGAAAATTAAAAGTCGGGGGTAAGACACAGAATGAAACTTTTTCTGCAACAGAAAAAGGTCAATCCACACCAGTCCACAGATACTGAGCTAGTCGTCCCGGGTCATAGGGTGACTAAACTTGAGTTACCCAAAGCTTATTGCTTTTTCCAGAAACGTAGCTGTGGCGTCCTTCTCAGAACTAAAGGAGAGCTATAGGGGGCTACATTGTTAGCTTACCACATTCTTAGCATTACTTAAAGCCATATGTATTAGGGCAACAAATAGACTGGCACGTACTCCATGTTTATGGGCCTTTACTGATACCATTAGGGGTGTAACAGTTCAGTCGGTTCAAGGTTTGGAGTGAAATGATTGGAATGAAACCAAAGTTTGAAACTGAAAAAAAAAAGTTTGACCATAGATTTTTTTTTTTAACTGATTTCTGTTAACACAATAAAAATAGCTTTTTTCAGTTTACCTTTAATAGTTCATGTGTCCCATTGTTAACTGTTTTGTTTTCTCTTAGTTCATACGTCAAATAAATCACTTTTAAGTATTTATATATTAAAGTACCAACTCCAACTTCTCTCACATTTCAAATGACATCCTGCACCTGGGGGAGCATACATGAATATATCTGGTCAAATTTAATATGATGTAACTAGCTAACCCCATCCATCAAAGCTCATGAGTTGTAATGGCTAGCAGAACAATTTTATAGCAGGAAAATATCACAAATAGCTCCGCAGCTCCAATCTGATCTGAAGAATTTGATCAAATCAATTAATAATTACAACCCTGTTCCACTCAGAAACACGTCACACTATGAAAGATAAAGATGCTAAAATGGCCACTTTACTGGGCCTGTATGGCCTTAAAAATAATGTGGCAAATGGCTGTTTGCTAGCAAACTGTAGATGCAGAGTAATATTAATATCATTTGGAGATGTGTCTCTGATCACCTGATGAATAGAAGTCCATTCATCCTCTTTTTATTTTTGTTTTGTTCTCCACCAGCTGAGGGAAATATCTGGATCTTTAGCTACTTAATGTTCCACTACGTTCACCTGCTGTCTGCCAGTTTGTGCTGAACAGGCAGTGTACTGCTGAATGCTGCCGTTGGAAATGGGGTTGATGAGAGCAGTAAGAGTGAACCAAAACAATAAAGGTGCAGGCTGTAAAACCAAAACAATGAGGAAACTGCAGAGCTGTGTGATAATTATTCTATTGTGATATATTGTGGTCTGCTATGTTGTTATGTTGCATGAAATAGACTCACATTTAATTGCTGCAAACAGTCACTGTGGTGTAAGAGAGCTATTAAATTGAGCCCAACCACCGGGCTTGGATCTGTTTATAACAAGTCATGGATTTTAGAGTTCTTGGTGACGCCTTGAAGTCTTAAAGTCTAAGAAGTTATGAGCTTCAAGAGGGGAACCTACTGTACAAGTCAGTCTCGTCCAGGATCTCTGACTTGATGATTTCTTCAATAACATCCTCCAGGGTGACGATACCCAGAACCTCATAGAAAGGGTCTCCCTCACCCTCATTGTTCACCCTCTGAACTATGGCCAGGTGTGATTTTCCTAGCAAAACATACACACACAGATACACAAACACAGGTTATAAAGTCAGGGTCATAAAATGATAAAAAAGGGGTAAATACAGGTCAGGCAGTGATGGGGGTATTAGGGAACAAACAGGTGAGGACACACGTGGCTATTTCCACCTATGTATCACAGATAGATACTTGTCGTGGTGTTTTATACGATTAAAAAGGAAAAATAAATCATTCATTGTCAATCCAAATCACACACAGAGCAGGAGACACAAAGTAATCTGAAGGAGTAACTGTTCTCTGTATCGGTTAAATGAGCAGGGATGCAGAACATAGTAGCTGAAGTGTTCAAGTGTTAACAGTGCCAGCATAAACTCAGACAGCTAGAGAGACAGACAGGCTGACAGTCAAACAGTCCTAAATTTCATCATATGAGCCCCCTTAACCCTCCCTCCTTCCACATCTGTGTTCCCAGGACCCTCCTGTGTGCTGTACCAGCTGAAGAAAAAAAAAAAAAGGAAGAAAAGAAACAAACTGCCGTGTATGCAGAGAATACTGTCAGGCAAAACACTAAACAAATTCTTTGCCTTTTCTCAGCTTGTGATCATTTAAAAGGAATTTTCCAGAGGCCCAGGCTAATATTAGCCCCTGCAAAATGAAGTTTCCATTCCGCCCCGGCGATATTCTCACCGAGTGAAGGAACAGACCGGGCGAAGCCTCCGCTGTGTGATCAGATTGTCTCGGAATGGGCCGTTTGCATGCAGATACACCTGGGTGTAAATAATGGACGACATCAGTGTGCCTGTGTGTACGTGTGCATGTACATGTGTCAGAGTGCATGGGCGTATGGGTGCACGAGCGTGTGTGTGTGTGTGTGTGTGTGTGTATGTGTAGTTATTTTTGGAGAACACAGGTACATCACAGAGTCAGTGCTCAGATGCTGTTTCAGCTAATGTTGGCTGCTTTGGTGCAGGCAAGCACAGGCTGAAAGGACTTCTGGGCTGATCACCAAGAGTGTTTTATTGCACTGCAGCTCACTGTTTCCTCACAACACTATGACAGCACACTGATGTGCAGTGTGCCTGAGAGTCTGAATGTGAGAATGTTGCGGGCATTAGATGCAGAACTGATGCTTTCAACAAATATACTCAGGCTTACACCTCATAGGCTAGAAGGGTAAGATCCCCAAAGAGAGGTATTAATAATGTAAACATAGAAATCCACAAATACAAAGAGTCTGCAAATGGCAGGCAGTATTCAAATCTTATTTTTAAAGTGCCCAACAACAATAGAGTCTACCTATGAAGATGTCAATGACATCTCTGGCATATTGCTTTATCACTGAGGGATTGGGTTTAACTAGGACAAACACAAAAGGAGCCTTGGTGGGTTACAGCAATCAGGCCTCTGAAGTCCTTGAGCAAGCAATTACTCTAAACTGCCCAGGGAGAGAATGGCAAATGGAGTGGCCAGCACAGCACAGTGAAACAGATCAATGCTCACTTCCTTCTCTTTAATGGCATCCACTCCACTCACATCAGGTTTATAAATACAATTTCTGAATATAGGTTTCTAGGCAAAGAGTGTGAACATGTGAAGTGATTTCATTTCATTCAAAAGTATTTGTTTTCAGCAAAAATCCACTTGTTTTAAGATCTTTTTGTATTAAGCAACAAACAGTCTGTTGTATTTGTTCTTCATCATTTAAAGGAATAGTCTGACGTTTTCCGCAATCCACTTCTTCTCTTTCTTGCAGAGAATTAGATGAGCTCTGTTTAGAGATAACAGCACCTATAAAGCCCCCTAATTGATGTGTTGTTTGTTTATTTTATTTTGAAAAAACAACCAGGAGCTGGTTCTACCATTTTCAGTCTTCATGTTAAGCTAGGCCAACAGACTGCTGGCTGTACCTTCGTATTTACCATACAGACATGAAAGTGGTATCAAGAGAAGAAATCAGATGAATGTTATTTGCCAAGGCCAACTTACTAACTTATTATAATCAATATTCAAGAGACATTCCAAATAAATATTAAATTCTGTACTCTTTCAACCTTCTTCAGAATGGATAAAAACAGGAAACTGTACATGTGCATGTAATCCAGCAACACCACAGGCCACAACCTCAACACCTCTCTGACATAGCCTCAACAAAAAGTGAGCATTGCACTGATTTATTTGTAAAACTGTTCTTCTTATTGTCGACCCTACATATATGAGAATGAAAGAGGTTGGTTTCATCAGAGAAAGAGGAACAACCAATCACAGTGTGTGTCAACATAACCTTACCTATCTGACACAAAATGAAGCTTGACCTCTGACCTTTATGTAAGCCAGCTGATAAGAGGTGGAGGAGATCACACACAATCTGTTCTGCTCTTCAAACGGCTATGTGCACACACACATGCTGAACACACAAACATTACAGCACAAGTCACTTGTTTGACAAGTTAAACTAATCCCATCAGGATGTTTGTCCACGTCAAGAACACTTTCCATCACCTCCCTCTATGGAGGAGGTTACTTGGGGAATTATTAGAGGTGACCCAATGCAAGAGGCCACACAAGTCACTAGTTAAAACAAAATGACACACACAGGAAAAACTGAATGGGAAGCTACTGAAATGACAGAGAAGCATGTTTATGCAAAGTTTAATAGTGTTTATTCTAGAGTCTGTCCCATGGGCTACAATGTAAGGCGATAGAAATTTCCCAAATTCCATGGAACAGACGGCAAAAGGAAAATCATACACCCACCGTTCACCATACCACTGCATATTTTATATGGTAGTCACTTGGCCAGTTATTAGCCATATTTTGAGAAAATATTTTGGATGTTGGCCAGTTGGACTGCCATTACATTTTATACCCAGAGGAAAAATCCTAACAAAGATCCCCTCACTTTTCATCAAAGTGCCACCAGCAGGTCTTAACCTATCCTGTTAAATATATTCACAACTTCTGCCATGGACTGGCACAAAGTTTGGTACAGACATTGATGACTAACAGATGATTAATTGTAATTACTGCCAAGAGATTCATCATGTTCCATGTTGCTTGAACTGTAATAACTTTGGTGATTCCCTTACTTTTCCTGTAGGGACATCAAGAGGTCAAAGTTTTCACCTATTTTGTGAAATATCTCATTAACCTCCTGTTGGATTGGCACAAAATTCTGTACAGATGTTCATGGTTCCCAGACGATGAATCCAAATAACTTAGGTGAACCCCTGATTTTTCCTCTATCAAAACCATGAAATAAATTAAGTTTTTAGTTGAGAGTAAAATGTCTGAAAACTAATGACATTTCCCTCACAGTTCCACTCGTCTAATGTAAATTTGCAAATGTTACCATGTTAACATGCTAAACTAAGATAGTGTCTAGGTTATTACCTGCTAAACATGTTGACTTTAGCTCAAGGCACTGTGATGCTGAAGTACAGCCTCACACAGCTGCTAGCACTGCAGACGCATAGTCTTGTTCATGGTCGATCAGTATGATTCAGCCTCTGAATGTCTGTACAAAACTGAATGACAAACAATATAATATGTTGATATTTCAATTTGGACCAAACCAGTGGAACAAGCAACATTTCAATCCCTAAATACAGGCAGACAGAGGGACATGTTGGTCAATGTTATGTGTAGTGTAATATATGCAAGTGGTAGCTGAGCAATTTAACTTCCAGCTAAGGACTTGAGAATCTCAGACTATAGTATATATGGATATTAGTTTCATAGAGAGAAGTACAGACACCAGTTCAGAGTCATACAGTAAAATTGGACTTTATGTTCAATTCACAGATGTTTGGATATTTTGTTATTATCATTACATTTATTTATTTTTATCTGAGGTGTCTTTGTGCAATGAAACTCTAAAATTAAATCTCTGAAATGTCAGCTGACCTTTATGAACAGCGCAACTGTTAAGAAAACTCAAATTATGTTAGTTTCAGATGGGATGGATTTTATTTAAATGAAGATCTGACAGTTGACATTTACCCATGTAAACTCCTCTTTTGGTGTTGTTGTGTAAAATCTTCCAAAGTCTAGTTATATTTCTGACAGTGTTACACACACACACACACGCTCTCGCTCTCTCTCTCTCTCTCTCTCTCACACACACACACATACACACATACACACACACACACACACGCTTTCTCTCTGTCTCTCTCTCTCTCTCTCTCTCTCTCTCTCTCTCTCTCTCACACACACACACACACACACACACACACACACACTTGTGTTTCGCACAGTAGCGCCACTCCAAATCGTTTTATCTTGTTGTCCCACAAGATGAGTGCATACTTTCCAGTTTCCCACAAAGACAAAATACCACACAAGCGACAGAAAAAATGCTGTTTCTGTCTTCCATAAATATATTACGAGACAATGACAGCCTGTTTATTCATAGCTCTTTAGCTGCTGTTATGGCTGTGGATTTTGTGGGGGGGGGGAACTGGAGGTAGAGTGGGGAGGCTGACCCTCTGGACCCTCTGGAGCCTGGAACTTGGCAGCGGGCCTCAGGGAGAGTGTGTCCTTGTGAAGACCAGTCGTCTGGGGTCCTATAAGCCACCACTGCTGCCTGACATCTGGGGCTGTCTAGCTGGGCTGAGACTGAATGCATGCTGGGTAGTCCAGCACACAGGCACACTGCACACATTAGGGTCAGGGGTCAATTCACTTTCAATTTCACCCATTAAAGCAGCATATTTTTCTGGTCAAAAATGGGAATGCTTTAGTCATCAAAAGCTTGCATATGATTTCTAAAACACTTCTGAGAATAACGGTTGTGTCATTAGCCCTGCAAATGGCAGTTTCAGTTTACATTTGTAATGGAGAGAAGTCAAGACACACACGTACACAGAGGATTATTTTGTTTCTTTGTACAACAAAGCAGCAGATGACTAAGGAACCAAGAAACGCTTAATCTCATGGAGGAGACAGTCAGGGATCACAACACGCTTGTTTTGTTAATGTGTTTCAGTGTTTGATTAAAACACTGGCTGTGAAATGATGAAGAAGCATAGCAACAAATCCACTGTGTATGGCCATGGCCAAGATTTTGAACTTTTGCATTTATCCATTCATGTATTCTTATTTTTTCTTGGGATGAAAATATTCAAATTAAAAGTGCCAAGTTTAAAAAAAAATGACAGTCTACAGCAATGCTAGTAGCTCAGTGAGGCTGGACTTTGGCTGACTAACAACAACATGCTAGCATGGTCACAGTGACGATGCTAACATGCTGATGTTTCCACTCCAAAAGCTGTGGAATGACTAAGAACTAATCAGTCCTTGATAACCATTACAGATTCCACAAATAGAAACTACAGGTCAGGTTCCCAAATTTCTGCCTTAAAAACCTGAGTAGAAATGCCAAAAAAAGACACTACTGAAGAGACTAGAACTTGGTGACAAAAACATCTATATGGAGCAATGAGGAGATTGATATTCCTAATTAACATATGAAACAAACCTAAATGCCATTACTTCAATTTTAATTCATTATCAGTGTTGCACCCCCCTACTCTGCAATGCTTTAATAACCCTTAACTAGCAAATTGGTGCCACCAACAGTTATTGATGAACCAGCCCCTGATATTCACATAAAGGCCGGATCAAAACGCACATTCATTTAGCTTTTCTCCCGCCATGTTTCTGGATATTCAGTTCAAATTTTGCACCACATTTGGATGGAAATCTGGCTAATTGTAGCTACAGCCCTGCTACACTGGTGTGTGGAGGCTCCAAAGCCAAGCCTGAGAACCACCACTCAGGCCTTCAGAGACTAAGCCGTGTGCTCTTTTCCACCATTCCCAGCTTATTTATGGAATGCAGCTTTGTCATATTTTTCCATAGCGCAATTTTCCCCTATAAATAGGCACGTAAGGCTTGGAGAGTTGGGGTGGGAGTATGAGGGGTCAGTATCTGTTCTGGACACTCATCATTGTCCCCCTCCCCGTCTTGCTCTCCTCCTATTTTTCCAAATATTTGAGCACTGACAAATATAGTGCAACGTTAGGGTGATGGGAACCCATTGGATGGTCTTTCTTCTAAATCTACCTCCAGTGAAAAAAAGGAGCAGAGTTTCCAGGCATTCTGACCCATTTTTCCACTGACATGGACAAAAACTTTACCCTGGTAACATGTTGACTATTTACAGCTTCTTAATTTACATAAACATTTAATCTGAATACACATGCAATAAAATAACACAATTTTGTGTCTTGGCCTGTATTATCTGGAGACATAAGTGGAATGTGTGTCTGTCTGTATGTTTGTGTGTGTAAGTGTTTGTATTTCCTCCACAACTATTATAGATGGAACAGATAAATGAATTCCTGGTGAGACATTCATAACGGTAATATAAATACAGGAACAAAATTACCTTGATCTGTCACTTTCAGGGGAAGTTCTAGCAAGACTCAATATATTTCATACACTCCTGTCAACAAGAAGGGATGATGTTCAAGAATTTTGCTGAAACAGTTTACTGACTTCATTTGAAAAGAGCAGCATTTAGGAGGTGCTGGTGTTTACCTGACCAACTGCTCTGAGTACTTGTTAAGACACAGGTATCTAATATTCGACCATGTTAATGCTAATATTAGATAACACCGGTTTAATCATTGTGACCTGATTGTGACTCAGCCTTACCTGGAATTTTTACAAAGCATTTTCAAACACATCTTTGTGCGCTTCTACAGCTACTATCTGTTTAAATAACATTACATTATATTTTTTTCTTTCTTTCTCTCCCGTCTCCTGCTAGAAAGCTAAATCAACCATTCAGCTCAGGCAGGGCAGACATATTGTGGAGATTTATGAGGTGTGCGGGACGATTACTCTTGTCTCTTGTGGTTAGCTGATATCCTTAAAGACTACTGTGAAGAACAAGAACACTTTGGAAGTAGCTACACGGTGGAAACCTGGTGGTCATTAAAAGCAGCAAGCTTCATTATTCTGACAGCACTGCAAAGAAGACTAAATACAAATACAGTAAGCCTTTCTTTCCAGTTGGATTAGAAAGAATACACAGACATAAATCATGTCTGTGACAAAAAATCCAAGATAACCACATGTTTATGGTCAGGAGAAAATACAGGTGAGCTGCGTGTCTTCCTGCATTTGGAAAGTTAAACCGCCACATCCATATCTCCTACGACTGCTGTTACATTTCTAATTTTACTACAATAAAACAGAGCAACACTAACAAAAAAGGTGCACTCCTTTACTGCTAACACCAAACACTATAAATATGCCTGTGTGGATACAGCATGGAGATACAGTAACATGGAAATTACCTGAAAAGCTGTAATACTCCACAATGTCTCTACAAGCTTCTGCGCTGATATTACACTGTCCATTTTCTCAGAAAACTGTGATTTACAGCACAAAAGGAGACTTAGGGGGGCTTATGGGAAATGTAGTGAGATAGGCTGGTCCTGTGGTTACAGACACAGTCCTTTGCCTACAGAGTTATGAGCTTTATACACCAAAAATTCACAAAGTTCATTGTGCCTGAATAGGAGACAGCAGATGTCTACCTGCTCACTTAGTTTAAACTTTTTTTAAGCAGCAGAAAAGCACAGTAATGCAGACTTATATCTGTGTGATATCAGCAGCTCTGGTGTTTGTGTTCAGTCACAGATGCTTTGATCTCATTGCCTTGAATGGCCTCTGGGTCAAACAATATAGTTAGCATGATATGGACTAGTCAGGATAATGCAGAGACGTTAAGTCTGCTCACAGCTCCTAACCATCATTAAGAGGCCTTGGTCACAAGATCACTCTACTGCTACTAGCCAGTGGTGTTTCACTACACACACACATACAGTACAGCCACACACAAACACACACACACACTGCTGGAATGACATTGTTGTTCATTCAGAGAAGCAGCTTGCTGTCGTAGCTGGCTGCGTTTGTTGTTGAAAGGTCCCCTGGGTGGAGATTCCTTTGGGCCTCAGTCATAAGGAGAGGCATCAATGGGAAACCAGTGGGGATAAATGAATGGGCCTGTGGTCAGGTGCTGCTCTGTTATGTGAGTGTTGCAACTGCTGAATGGTGAGCACATCATACAACGATGACAAGAACTGGGGGCGTTGTAGAGAGGTAAAAACACTTAAAAGCAGAACTACATTAGTTAAGTTTGAACTTTTAAATGAGAGAAAATTTGTCTCCACATGGCAACTCCTTTGGCACAGTTGATACCAAGGACCTGATGAAATTACTTGTGTATTAGAGAGCTAAATAATTATCTAATGCTGGCAATAAATGTGATGGTTAAGTTTCATCACTAGTGTCATTCTGCTATCTTTATTTTGTCCAGTTTGGCGGTACTTCAGGTTTGTATCAATAAAAAGAACTGTGCATGCCAACAGAAAACAACTTGGTCATCAGTGACAAACACATGTAATACTCCTTTAAATTCTATGTGAGAACTTAATGCAATAGCAACACCCTGCACAGAAGGTCAGATGCAGAAACTGCAGTTTGTTGCATAAAGTGTGCCATCTACTGATTGCAGATCACATCATATCATTAATAACTTCTTAACCCAATGAGATACATCATCATAAAAAGGTGATGACGGGCATATATCCTGTTACTTCGGATTCTGTTTCTACTCGTTATGCTAAGCTAAGTCAAACATCTTGACAACAGCTCTGTGCTTTAAGTATGTAACATTTGAAAGAAGAAATAACGCAATATTCTTATTAAAAGCTAACTCATAAGCGATAAAACACAACCTTACTCAATTCAATACACGCAGGGGTTCTACTGCTACAGCCTTATTTGGTCTGGTATGACCAGTGGCTAATGTTAGATAACTTTAGATATTGTTGTGTAATTGATGTTACTAAGTCAGAAAACAAGTGATTTCATAACTCTCCTCTACTTGAACTACTGTTAAACTGTGTTTTCATATGTTCATATTATTATCACAAAAGTGACCTGTCTTTTCCTGTAAAATGTTAAATATTTTTGATGACTCATGCTGAATGTGGGGTTATATTTATAACAGTATCCAGTGTCCATTTAGTGATATTTTAGTTTGAAAATGACACAACAGTGAAAAGAAACATTCTTGGTGTTTTTGCTTTTACAACTGTCACATTTACATTTAAATGAAAGACAGTAAGCATTTTATCATTTGAGATGCAAAGATAAGTAACTAGTTTAATTCACTTCTCTCTGTTTTTAATCCTTTACAAGTCTAGTCAAGTGTCAAGTGTCATACTGTCTAAAATGGATACACACACTAAGCATGTTTTATATATATATATATATATATATATATATATATAACTCAAATTACCTGCTTGTAACAACAAACTTTAGGAGGGTCTATGATATGTCACAAAGCACAAATCATTTGACACACTCTTCACGTGTGACACAGAGTGAGGAAGCTAATTTAACACCTGAAAACACACGTTTTTGGCACAGAGTCCTTAGAGCTTTAAAACTCATAATTAATACCTCAATAAAAACAATTAGCCAGGGCGAAATCCTTAAAGCTAGAATGAGCTAAGTACTCAATAAAAAGGCTCCCGTGCTTTGTGCAATAAGCTTTGAGAATGTGGGCTGTTGAAGAAAACATGAAATCTGCAAGAAACTCCTGCATCCTTGTGTTATTTTAATTTCATTACTTGTCCACACAGAATCATCAATTTGCTACAGACTGTGATAAGGCTTTTTATGTATTTATTCTTAAACATGGATACATAAATCCTCACGATAAGCATATTATGCTTTTAATATAAATATGCACTCCAGTCAAACACTTCATGTCATCCAGCTCAACAGATTGATTGCTTAAACTAACTTTAACTGATGAAGTAGTTATGGTACTTGTACGATGCTTGTGGACTTACTGATGTGAGACTGATTTTAGTTTTCACCTTTACTAACTGTAGCTTAAAGGCATGTTCATATATTAACATTATCATTTCAAATATCAAAAATAATGTAGTGGTCAAATCGCAGCCTAAAATACAAAAGATCAGAAATTACAGAGTGATTATTAATCATGATTATCACAAATCACTCCATTTGTCCATCTAAGTATGTGTTAATTAAAATACTGCAACCCTGCCACAGTGGAAGGATGTGAACAGCCAACGAGCAAAGAGTGTCAATCAACACCACATGGTGTTAATGCATTTCCTGGAAATGATCTGAAGTAATTTTCTCCACACAATCGAGGTCTTGACCCTGTAAAGCTCAAATGGCCATAAACACTGTTTCTCTCCACAATTAATCCCCTCTGATTACTAATTAATACAAATTTCTCATAACATCACACCTTACTTCAAACTTTTTACAGTTCTTTCCCCAAAGGGAAAGGGAAAATCTATGCAAAGTAGAATGATTTTAAAGGCTAATACTGACAGCAACTGACAGCTGTCTCCTGAAGCACAAGAGAAGGACATCAAGACTTGAACTGAGTCACAAAAAACAACTAAAATACTATGTAAGCACAGCAAAATCACCATCTGCAATGGCAGCAAACAGGACAGGAATAATAATTCAAGCTGGTGGGTCAGCTGCAGATGGGGTTAAGACTTGGAGGCTGGATCTGGGTCTGGAGGGTCAGCTGGAGCAGTGGCAGGGGCCTGCAGCCCATAGTGGGGCTCTACTAGCAGTTTCCCCCCTTGCTGTTATTCGGGAGACACCGGAGAGGGAAAAAGGGCAGGCATACCAAGGGAAGTGAATGACCTAAAAATGCATCTGTGCATATAGAGTAGAACTACATAAACAGGTATCTGGTTTCTGCACATGGATATAGCGCAAACACACATCTCATCTGTGTTACATGTGAGAAAAGAATCCAAATTGGGTCATTTTTCTTACCAAGAGAAGCTATTAAAAGAGATATATATGTAACTAAGTGATGATTTAAGATATTGATATATGCTTTGTTTACTCTATCATTTTGTAAAAAGTGAAAACAATTAAGTAAAAGCTGTGATGAAGAGTATTTATCCTTTATTAATTCAAATCTTTTTCTAGCTGTTAATTGGGGTTTATTTTTGGTGGATTTTCCTTTTAATATCACTTTGGCAGTGTGAGGAAATGGTCACATGCACTTCTGATAATGACACTTCATGGCCCATTGGCTTTTGCTAATAAATGCTTTCGGGTGGCTGGTGCCAATTTCTCACAATACCAAAACAGTGGTGTGAGAATTTTCCAAATGTTCCCAAAAATGACTTTGAGTAGTTTCTCACAGACTTCTAAAATCCATAAACCTTCATCAATAATTGAATCATAAGGTATCCTTAAAGAGTAGGTATAAAGTCTTGATGCTCAAGGCCTTTCTGTTCTTGTATTCATTATTAATGTGTTTTACATGGCCAACTATCACTGCTGAAGTCTCGGAAAAGTAGGCTCCATCAGCTGATTGTTAAAAACGGCTGGTGTCTTTCGGGCCTGTGAAGGGCCCGTCTTGGGCTTTTCCTCCTGCCAGTAAATGGAGAGACGGACAGTGTGCCCGGTGTTATCAATGAAGCCAGCCTCTTGGCTCTCCAAAAAGTGCAGCTTGGAAGGCGTCCATGGCAGGGCATTAGGCCTGGAGGTTTGTGTCGTTTGTAATTTATAACACTGAGGGAAATGGGCAAGAGGACAATATGGAGAGAAGAGGGAGAGAGGGAATGTGGGAGGAGGGGGATGGGACTTGCTGCACAAGCAAGTGGCTCTGCTTCCCTGAGTGTGCTGCACAGAGCCTGGTTACCAGGCTGACCAAGCTGGAGGGCTTTCTGTCCCTCTGTGAGGCACAGCCTGAATGGGCCTTATTTTTCTTTTGCTCAAGTCAGAGTCAGACATAAACTAGATAAAGATATAGTCGTGTATACATACAGGTGCAAATACAGCGTAAACTAAATGAAAGACGAGAAAAGTGCTTGATTGATTTTTTCTTCTTGAAACGACCGTACACACTGTACATGTGTAGTAGCAGCTAGTAGCAGCTTTACTGTACATCAGAGACTCAAAAGACATCAAAGAGATGTCAGTTAATCAATGTTTATGACTTTCATAAAGAAAAGTATCACCACTTTCTTGTTTCATTGTGGTACTCTACCTCTAGAGCTCAATAACTTAACCAGTGTGACTGATTTTTACTGTGTTTTTTGTTTTTTTTCACAGCAAACTTTGTACCTTTGCACATTTCAGCCTCTGCTAACAGCACATAATGATCACTCCATCACAGTGATCATCATCAGTATTATTCTTCTCCTCCTCATCTTAATCATCATACAGGGACACTAATGGGTGCAATTTCCCTTCATTTCATAAGAATGACATAATGCACAACTCCCAAATTGCCATGATAATATCTTAAAGACATAACTACAGTAAAAACAAACATGTCTATGACATTTTCCTCTTACCAAAGACTTGAAGAATATGGCTTTGTACTAAAGACTATATTACAGATAGAGAGACCTGCCATAAAACACAAAATTAGCATCTTAAAGTTGTCTTGACTTGATGGCAGTACAGATATGGTTCTTGGTTTTGTGGCTTTTAGCTGTGGGAGAGATGCTCTGAACTTCAAAATGTTGATTAAATGGTCTTGAATTATTAATCCTCACTGTATTTTTAATTGTATTTCCCCTTAGAATAATGAGATTTGCCATTAAATTCATGATGACTTGGACATTCAATCAACTCTGTGAAAATCAACGGATCTTCCACAAAGCCTGAGACCACAAAACTGACAGTAAGTAATCTGAAACGCCATCACAAATATGATCATTTGGTGTTTATGCGATTTTTAAAAACATGATTTCAAATTTAAAAACTCATAAAGTTTCTGATGGCTAAGGTAATCAAAATCCAGGCCTTTCTGTAACTGAGCTAGTGATGTTACACACATCAGTCCTCAGCTGTTACGGTAACAGTGCTTCTATCATGTTAATTATAAAGCCTAAATACCCTGTTAACGCCTTGGTCCTTCATAAACAGGTCCAGTGTGATCTCTGTTTTGGGAAACAGCTTATTAAAAGGAACGTGGGGGTGGCTGCATTCTGGATTGCGTAATAACAAATTTTGCTCAGTAGTGCATGGCTACAGATCCTAGGCAACATGTGCTGGAAGCAGACTCAGCTCCTTAACTACATCCACAACATAAAACTAGAAAAGGTTTTCTGCAGGAACAGCCATCATCGGCAGCTACCAGAAATGAAATGACTCACTAATGAGTCTAAGGTCAAGTTATTAAGAAGAAAAGATGTGATCTGACATGTACAGCTGTGCCGAAGAAAAAAGTAGCCCTTTGAAATATGTGCAATATAGATATGTTAATCTCTTGACACAATAGATTACACTGTTAGGATTTCAGTGGAAAAAATCCTGACCAAAAGAGACCTGAGTAATACAGTAATATCACTATATGTGTTAAAATAAGTGCCTCAGATTTATGCTGCTTTTATCTTAGCAGGCATTCATAAGAGCCCAGTCTTACTCTGGTATAAGCAGCCTTCAGATATATCACTGTTTCACACAAATCAATCTGTCATGAAGAGGCAAGAGAGTAGGATCATAGAGGTTTAGATGAAAAGACAGCCACACAATTTGCTCTTCAAAGTGATGTTTCATGACATGCCATCTTAAAGGCAGAAGGGACCTTTTTGTGATGTGTGATTTTTTTTGTCTGTAGCATGTTCTATTTTCTATAGCACCTTTGTTGGTTGCACATAGGTTTGCCAAGTGGGGCAAATTTGGAGGCTAAAGCATTTTCCACCAAGTGCCAAATATAGCAAGCAGACACTGACACAGTTGTTTGTGTGGTGAACAACTACAACAGGAGTTGTAGGGCGGCACTGCACAATGGCATAGCCTACGTGAATATAGACTGTGCTACACACACAACAAAACATTTTACCTTTTCACCGAAGGACCCACAACGCTGGATGGCAAATCAAGCCCACTGCAGACAGACCGCTCCGGTGTTTTTGAGTTAAATTTGTAGCACAGGGTGCCAGGAAGAAAATAAATGTAAAGAAAAGTCATAATGCCAGATCAGACAGGCTTTGGGAATGCACTGCGCCTAGATTCACACTCCTCAACTGTTGTACTAATCGGGTCTTAAAAGCCTACTCCATGTTGTACCAGAATCTGAAGAATGTAGGCCAATTCAAAAGCCAGTCTTGTAACACAACAAACACAAGAGTTCAATCCAGACAATATCTAAATCACCAAAAGTCAATCGTGTGTTCATTCATTTATATTTTACGTTGCAATTAACTAATACTGTTGACCAGGGTACTGTTAAATGTGATTTATTACACATTACATTTCATGTGGAATTTCCAAAAATACATATTCTATAACTTTGCTATGCTCAACACAAGCAGCCTGTATTCCCACTATATTAATGTATATAATTGCTTTACACCATTAAATACAAATAGCAAATACTTTACATTCCTGCTATTTGTATTTCCTAAAGCATACTAAAATGTTTTTGATTGATTTTCTACTTACAAGTCCACCACTTGTCATCAATCTGTTGAGACTTTGAACCCGTGACAAAATCCATCACAGTAAAGATTTCATCAACCTCATTTCTTTGTCAGTGTTATAATTATTGTGGTACTGAGAGTCGCTAGAAGGGAACATTTGAAAACTTTCCTTGGCTATGATTGCAAGGACACTCTGAGGTAGGTTTTCAAACCCAGAAGCCAAACAATGAACAAACTCAAGTGTTGTGAGTAGAAAACGTCAATTTAGTTGGTTGTATTTCCATTCAAGTTTCACAAAAGAAGTAATTCTGTAAATGTTAAGTGTTAAAATATTTAAAGCTGCACTAATATGTATTATTTCAACAATCAATCCAATAACTACATTTTATGTTCAAAGAATCACCTGTAATGATGAAACCTCAAAGACCCAACTCTGAAGCCCTATAGAGTGTTTTAGCATCTTTTAGCTTGTTTTGGTTTGACCTATGAACTCCACTTTGATTGACCTCATTCACATCAGGCACCTGTTTTCTATGTCAGGTGAATGTGTAAATAGGAAATGATTTGCAGATACATTCAACAAAACAACACTGAAGGCTGATAATGCGCCCATGTTGTTCTCAGCTGGTTCCACTGCTCCTAAGTGGCAAATAAAATAAAACAAAAAAGAATTTAAAAACTGAACCTTTTGCAAACACGTTACCATATAGTGTTAGCCATGACAAAAGGCAGACACAATTAAATAATTAAATTTTCACTGTGTTGGATCACCTATAGAGAGAGAGTTTCAACAAGTCTCTGCAAAACCATGCTTTGGAAAAACTGCTGGCAGTGATGTAAATTATTCATGACTTTTAGTCAACGGGCTAAAACATGCAAAACATCTTCTGTGGTTCTTTAAATTCAGAGTCAAGGATACAATAGAGAAAGAGTTACCGTACAACAGGTTGCTACAACAGCAGTTTTTGGTTTCTTTCTGCCAAAGGGGTCGCATTCAGTGCATATGAAAACTCAAAGGAAAAACTTTTGATTTGATAATTATCAAGAGAAAAGTAAATATTTCTAACTGTGTGGTGAGACTTTAGTGCCAAAAGACAGGACAGATGCCTTGATAAATGAGTATGAAAGACAGCTGATGTAATTTTTTAAAAGTAGTCTTTAAATAAAAAGATATCATCCTTTTTAAATAAATGATGTTAATGCATTAACACAATAAGCTACGCTATTCGTAACATGCACTTGCACAAGAGGAAATCCACTACTAATGCCGTCTCCTGTAACAGAGTATAGTGAAAAGCAGACAACCTTTGCTTCAAGGTAATTAGTTCTGATAAAGTGAGCGGCTGGCAGGAGAAGTCTTGCTGAGTTCAAAGGGGTGTCCCTCATCAGGAAACATTAAGTGTTCTTACCAACATGATGCCATTTAATCCCAACACTTGTTGCAGCGTTAGCACCAAGGGTTACCAGGCAAACACTCCAACACGCTTTCTAGACATTTGCTATGATACGCTCCACACAAACACCCAGAGAGAATAAAACCATTTGAAGCAAAACACAAAACTGCTGTAAGAATTTCAATAAGGCCAACAGAGAAAAAATGAGTTTCACTTTAAGACAAAGCACTGAGGAAAGAGACTGTGAAGGCTGCTGAATCTGAATTAAGCATAGATTGGCCTATATTGCAGCAATCGGGGAACTAGTTCAAGACGTGCCAGGCCTCATGTAGGTTTACACTGGGGACCTTACTCTCTAACAGTGAAGCATATATACCCTAGGCTGTTGAACACTAGCTGAACATAATTTTGGTCATTTTCCATTAGGATATTCTACAGATTTTCAGATGAGTGAGGAGTACTGTTAACATGAATGAAAACATCAGAAAATTGGTACCTTTGCTGTGGGTAATATGTCATATTTCTACAATGGCTCATAGACCTGTGATAAGAGTTCACATATCAAATGCTATGTTTGTCACTGACAAGCAGTGGACTGACTAAATCAATGCACACACACAGATATAGATAAATAGAACTGAGTGTATGTGTCTGTCTGTTTTAAGCAAGGCAGGAAGACAACTGGGGGAAAAAAGTTTTCCTTGCTTCTGCTGGGTTAAGTCCCAGTTTCCCTCTGGACTCCCATTTACAAGTTAGGCAAGTGGCCTGCCTTCCCTGGGGGCAAAGAAAGCACAGTGTGGTGGAGAAGAATACCTGTGCATAACCTGATTTGAGCTCTCCAAACATCCATGTATGCAGCTGATCCCTTCCTCCTCTCACAAGGCTGGCTCCACACTGCATGTGAGCTGAGTGACTAACTTTCACTTTCAGGAATATCACACATAACGTGAAGTCAGGAGGGTGGCTAAATTCCTGTTTCTGACTCAACCGCTTGGTTTGGTCCCAAATGGCACACACTGACCCACTCATTAACGGGTAAACCTGCAGCTTGACAAGCAGCCCCTGGATGACAGTAATTGTTGCAATCGCAGACAGAGAGCAATTAATGAGGGGTCAGAAGTTTCCAGAAGTGTGTCTGCCTGAATTAAAAAGCTCCGGCATGAATCGGACTGTAACCCCTGACCTAGGGCCTGGGTCGAGCCATGTAAAATATAAGCATGGGGAAACAGTAGGGATCAAGATCTGACTTTTGAATTGGCTTCTTTTGTATTTCTGCTTTCTTTTAGGGCAACATTAAATTAGTGTCTGACTTGGTTAGACGCCTATTACAGTTAGTTATGTAATGTTGTAAGGTTGGGAATATGAGCATAAAAGAATCTCCTAAAAAATCTTGACTGTTCAGAAAAAACACTTTGTTAGAAAGTTCAAATCCAGTGCAAAGCAATGCCAGCTGCTCCGACACAGTCTATGATATGAGCAACACGTTTTTTTAACAGTCTTCAGATGGCTGTGCAGCTCTGCAAGCGGCATCAAATTAATTAACAATGACTTACAATACAAAGCACTTTGAACTGAGTGTGCGCTGCAAACAGAGCCAGAGTGACGAGAAACTTTGACCCTGCAGGCCTCCCTACAACAGTTGCTTATGACTTCCATGAGAAGCTAAAAGGCGAATTCCCTCTGGCACAAGGCCAGCTGCAACACTACACACCAGCTCGAGACCTTTAGGATGAAGGACGTTTGAAACATAAAATGAACCTGTCACATGTTTGTCCTTTAGTCACAGGAAACAGAATTCACAAGAGGCCAGAAACTTGCAGATGGGACTTGTTGAGTCTGCTTTATTTATGATTCAGGCTGGTATTCAAGAGCTAAGAGCTAATGCTACATAATTTGGAGAGATTCATATTACTTTTGGTATATGTCATAGAACCGTATCTCCTCGCATGCCGGACAATGATAAAGACACACTGCTTTGTGTGTTGTAAAAAACTCACATTTCCTCTCAAAGGTGGATGACAGCTTGTACCAGGTCAGGTACGCAGCTAACAAGTGTCTCTTTCATTTTGTGAGTGAACCTAATTACATAGGTGTGTGGTGGTACTATAAGTCTACCATACAGTCTGTAAGGCTATTTTCAAATATTTCTCCATACTACATAACTTGCTATACTTTTTTAAATAGCTAATTTAGTTCATGTATAGAATTAATTATTTAGACAACAAAACCATGTGGCATGACAGCTCCTTTAAGGACAGTAGTTTAATTACAGTATTGTTCTTTCAGTGTTTTCTTCAAAACAAATGTACAGTAACAGACTGTGATTGGTCACCGATCCTGTACCAGCACAGCAGACTTTTCTTTTACACTCAGAGACCTCATTGGCTTCAATAACAAACATAGTCCATCTCTCTTCCGCCTCTCTTTGTGACTGAATAAGGGCTGCAGCTAATGATGATCAGTTAACCTGCTAATTACTTTAATTTGCTGATTGTTTTGTCTAAATATGTCAGAAAGAAGTGAAATATGCGCTGTATAATTTCCCAGTGTCTCAGGTGTCATCTTCACATTCCTTGTTTTGCAGGTAAAAACCCAAAGATATTAAGTTTGTGCACACATAAACGCAAAGGTACACACAAATAAGTTCAACAAGTCCTAACACTTAGAGAGCAGCCTGTCTGTCACATGTTTGAAATCAACTTAAACATACATAAAATGTAACAGAAATGAGGTAAGACAAATGACAGGAGTCACATTCTGCAATATTATTACTGCAGTAGTATGACATGGGACAATGCTGCACAGTAACTCTTCCTTCATACTGGTGTGGCTCAGAAAACTAGTGCATGTCTGTAAATAGTCAGCTGTGATGAAAACAAACAAACAAACCTCCCCCCCAACTAGTATATTATGTAATGCTAATTTGGCATGGAGAACTACACCTAATTTCTGGTAATGGAGCTCAATGATTTGTTCTGCCTCCCCCCTCCTCCCAGCCCCAATTAATCCTCTTAAAGTAAAGTGAATATTTAATGAGCACGCAATGCATCAATCGTGCTTTTTTTTTTTTTTTTTTTAACATTTTAAGTATTAGTAAATCAGCTGCTGAACAGGGGTGCCTGTGTATCAGGCCCATAGCTGCATATCTGGCCATAAAGAAAGACCTGTACCAAATCTACAAACACTACCAGGAATAACTTAGTCAGAGGCAACAACAGAGAGGGGGTGGCTATGCAAAACATCAGGTAAACCATGGGTGAGGTAAACATCTTTCTCAAACACCATGCGCATACACACACACAACACACGGGGGGCTCGAGGGTGTTAGAGGCTGTTATTCATTATCCACACGACTGCATTCCAGGGCTGGGCAAAAAGGAGTTATCACCACCATCACTCAGAGGCAAGCACAAGAGAGGTAGAGAGGGATTTAAGCAGGTTCTCAAACAAGATGCCCCCACCTGATAACCTTAGCACTGCCGTTGCACCATTCCCACATGTCCTAATGCATTCACAAATCAGAGAGAGAGAGATGGAGGGAGGGAGGGGGGAAAGAGTAAAAAAGGTGAATGAATGAGAGGAGGACAAGGTAAGAGGAGGAAAGCAAGACAGAGAGCAGGAGGAGAGAGAGAGAAAGAGACTGTGTGAACATTAACACTGAATGGAAGCGATGGAGAAAGATAAGGACACCTCCTCCCTCTCCTTCACAGGAAGTGACTGGTGAGACTGTGTGGCAAGTGCACCTCACTACCAATGTGGCTGCTTCAGTGCTTTGTAAGGCAGGCCTGATAAGAAGTGCCAAAACAACCACATCCTCCTCCTCCTCCTCTTTTTCCTTTACTACTTGGAATTTCTTGTGAAATCCCAAAGGGGACAAAAATTCCTCCTCCTCCTCCTTTTCTTTTATTCCTGAAAATCAGGTTTTAGACATTTTGGATTCACTCACACAACTTGACCTATAGATGGACAGAGCAGTAAAGGCATTCAGTGCAGACTAAGGCGTAGAGTTGTGGCTAATAGTATTATAATACCTGGGAATACTATTACATAACTCACCTGTCTACCATTCCTCCTCCACGGGGGAGGGTGGACAGGTGAAAGGCCAACCTGCTTGTGCAATTAACTTTATCATTTGAGGGTCAAGAGAGCTCTCTGACACCTATAAATAGTGAGCTTTTCAACTGGCATTAAAATAATAGACATAATGTCATGTTTAGGTGTCAAATGCTGATAACTTTTCACACTAACAGTTAAAAATGATAAGATATGGGTGGTGTAACCAGCTGTCTCACCTTTTTTAAACTCCTCCAGCATTGCATCCAGCTTGGTGTCATTGAACACAAAATGCAACGGGTGGCTGTAAAACTTAGTGATGGTTTTGAGCGGTGTGCAGTCATCCGGGTCCACGAAGGCCAGGTCCTTGACGAAGAGCAGATCCACTATGTTGGACCTCTCGCCCTCGAAGACCGGGATGCGCGTGTAACCGCTCTTCATGATCTCGGACATGGTGTTGAAGTCGAGGGTTGCATCCCCGGGGATCATGAAGCAATCTCTAAGCGGCGTCATCACGTCCTCCACGGTCTTAGTCCTGAGCTCCAACGCGCCCTGGATGATGTTCAGCTCCTCCTTCACCAGGTCGTTGTAAGGGTCCGTGACGCGCAGCATCTCCAGAAGCTTCTCCCGGTTGTACACGGTTCCTATCTCCTGTCCGAGCAGGTAGTCCAGGAGCTTGCTCACCGGGTAGGAAGCGGGGAAAGTGAGCAGCATGAAGAACTTGGTGAGGAATATGGTGTTGGCGCCGACCGCGAGGCCGTGTCTGGAGCAGATGGCCTGTGGCACGATTTCTCCAAAAATGACTATTCCAATGGTGGACATGACCACCGCTATCAACCCCGAACCGGCGATATCATCCAGCAGGATAGTCAGCGTGGTGTTCACCAACACGTTACCGAGCAGAAGCGAGCAAAGTAAATAATTCCCTTGGCTCCTGACCGGCTCTATTTTTTTGGCGTAATTCTTCTCCCTTTCCGTGCCGCAGTTCTGAACTATCTGGAGCTCCATGGGGTCCAGAGCCATGAGCCCCAGGTTCAACCCGCTGAACATACCCGACAGGCAAAGCAACATGGAGATGAAGATGACCTGGAGCCAGAAAGGCAGCAGAAACTTTTTCTCCTCCACCACTATCACTTTGGTGTCATCCCCGTCGTGGTAGATCCAAGTGTTCTCCGTCCACGGGTCGTGCATCCCAGCCACGGCCGGTGTGGAGGTGGCGATGCAAAGGTAATACTCTTTACTCCTCTCCGTCTTTCGCAGAGGTTTGACCTCAATTTCAACTATTCCGGACGTCTTTCGATTCAGGATGATGTTGGGCAATATAATTATATCCGAAGTCCTAATGCCGCAGGGATGCAAGCCGGACGGGTCCTCTTGGCTCTGGTTATCCCCCGAGGAGCTGTCAACGCTCCCTACCGCCCGGCTCCGCTCATGTTCCGTGAAAGCAATTTTGGACCAGGTCTCGTTGTTGATGTTCTGCCCGTACACCCTCAATTTCACCCGAGACCGCTCACTCACCCGCAGGTAACCCTTATCCATGAAGGAAATGTCGTCCGTGTCCTCCAGTCGGAGCCCTATGATGACGGTCTCCTCGGACCCTTCCTTGCCACTTGTCGGGGTGACACAACAACCAGTGACAGTTAAGAAAATCATCGCCAAAGCTCGGACCCGGTTAAGTGACGCCATTTTTGTAGCAGTGGGTGCATGGGATAACGGCTCTGCCATATTGATAACCATTGGCAACCAACCTCCTGAATGAAAAGGGCTGTTAAAAATCAGAGCCAGTCGGAGTCCGCCTTCATCTCCGCCGAGGGTTGCCGTGACTTGTGCATCGGGACCTGCTCGTTCCCACTACGTGTCCGACACTGATGACTCGCGAGCGCAGGCTTATGGGCCAACTCGTGCCTCCCCTGATGTCCCCGAGACAGGCGACGGCGGTGGCCAATCAGGAGGGACCGCTGGCCAGGGGGCGGGGCGTACACAGCCTCCTTGGCGAATCAAATTCCAAAACAAGTGCACCTCATGTTAGGAGACAGGGAGGACTCTACTCGTGACTTTTTTAAAAAACATATATCATACCACAGGAGATAACCACTGCACATGATTACAATATATTTGTCAGAATTTTACATATCACTTAGGATGGACACACTAAAGCGACCACTTTTACAATATAATGCAATACATTTTAACTGTGATAAATACAATCACATAATGTAACATTTATCGTGAGACTAACAGATGATCATTTTTATATTTCGTTTATTTATTTGTATCTCATTACACAGTTTATATAAGGGCATACTAGTGTACCTATATCCCACTACAGTGACTCAAAACTATGTCCCTTTTCAGCCATGGTTCCCAAACTTTTAAACTTGTGACCTCTTAAAATGAAGCATTAGTTACTGTGATCCCTCCTCACAGGTAAATTAAGGATGTGGATAAATTCTGCATAGTTCAACCAAAGAATCATTTTGCATTCTCTGATTGCTTAATTTGAAAGATTTTAAGAGGCGCTCAGATGTGACAGTATACAATATTTCCAAATACAAAATTAGAGAATAGTTGTTTTTAAAAACAGTATTATGTAACAATCAATCATGCAATCTTATATATTGATTTCTTATCATCTTAATCTTTAATCCCTCAGATTTATCTTGGGACCCCATAGAGAGTCCCCACACCAAGGATGGGGAATCATTGCCATCACAGTATATAGTTATAAAGTGTCTGTATTCATTAGTGACCAATGCTGAAGGCCTACTGGAAATAAAATATGCATTTTCCATTTATTTGTTTAACTGTTCCTGGCTCAAAAGCACTATATTCAGTACTGGTGTAAAAACCCACAATGTGAAATGTGCAAAAATCCAAATAAGATGTTCAATTGATTGAAAATATTTATTGTCTCTTAATAAATCAAACACACAATGATTAAAATAATAGTACTAACAGTAATAAAAACACTGTTACAGAGGTCACAATAATGGAAATTTGTCTAAATAGCAATTAGAGGTATTGTGAGTGAAATAGTGTCATTTGTTTGTGTAATGATGAAGGTGTGAATGACATAACTTCAGATTAATTTATTTATGCAGCACCATTATTTGAATAAACTAAATTCATTGTCCTTTCTGTTTTTCCACTGGAGTTAATTGAGAGGGAACTGTGCACAGACCATCAACAGCACACATTTATGTGTAAACAGCAATTGAAATGTTAATAAGACTCAAAATATTGACACCTAATGAGGCATAATTAATTTAGTGCATTTGAGCTATTGTCATAATGTGCACTATGCAGCACTGGTGTAAATGATGCAGGGCCTGTATTTCTCTGTGCTCTTCCCACCATCACTTGCAGCAGGCAGCAGACTGAGTGCTGCAGCACCCCCCTGTGGCTGAACCTGGACTTTGTTTCTCCAGATGAAGGACCAGCTCGAAAGGATCCACAATGCCCGCCTGTATGAATAGTTGAACGAGGTAGAAATCATTAGGAGTTTACAACCTGTGTCCAGTTTCCTTTTAATTATTACGTAATAGTTGCATTTCATCCAAGACAATTATGAGCAATGTGGAAAATGCTCTTATTTTCCAGCATTAAACACCAATTAATATGATGAATGTTCTGTATAAAAGCAGAATAAAAAGCTGTTGTACATTGAGCTTTTAAATTTTGGTTTACTCCTGGTGACAAAGTCTCTGTCTTTATCAGACACCAGTTGATCATTAGTTCACAGTAGCCATGCTTTCAAGAACAAGACCAAAGGCTTTTTATTGCTATTATCATCAACTAGCTGCGTTGATTGGAATAAAGTATCTCAGGCCTGATTTCTCTTCAGAGGAGGCAGTCCAAAGGTTTAACCAAGAGACAGATCTTGATAAATCTTCTTTGCTCCATGAAAACAAAATGAAAATCCCTCAATAGCAGAATGTAAGTGTCATGAGTGATAAAAGGATTAGGGTAGTAACTGAAAAATGTTTGTGTTTGTTTGTAGATATGTGTGTGTGTGCACAGGACAACCATGAGAGCTGATAAGATGCCATTCCATTAGCAGAGAAGAGAACATTCCTTCCTGTTCAAGGTTCCCCAGCATGACTCCACAGTCTGGTTATGACTCCAAGACAGCTGCTCGACCTTGTGTGTGTGGATGTGTGCGTATGCATGTTTAAGTGGGTATGTGAGTGTGTGTGTAAGAAATTGCAGCATGCATCCTGGTGCACACATGCGTGTGACTACACGCACTGTGGGCTCTCTGGGTGTGTCACAATCTGCAAACTGATACTACAAACACACTGACCTCTAGTGCTCAAAGACAAATCAGTCAAACACATTTTCACATTAAAGAATTCATTTGTGACACTGACTTTATGTCTGACTCCACAGGGCCCATGGGGGCCTCCGGGTGGCTGGAAAGTGAAGTCCTCCGCAAATCTGGAATGGGTCAGGATGCTGGCCACCTCCTCATCCACCCCCACCACTTCACCGGCCTGTGAAATATGCCCACATTTGACACCATTTAACACACAGTGTATGTGCAGAAGACATTTAACAGCTTGAGCTGTGCTGCAGGTACACTGCAAGATCAACAGACCTTGAATGTGTATTGACAGTCAAACTGGAAGCTGTCCTCTACTCCAGTAATGTCCCCATTATAGATGACCTGACAGGACTTGGTGTTGCCTTTAGGGACCTTAAAAAGGCGGTACGTGGCAGAGACAAACTTGAAGTCACCTGTATTGCCAGAACAGGTAAGCGAGAATTAAATGAAATACAACAATCTATAATGTTTTATGTACTACAATTACAATGACCAATTAATCTTTATGCTGAATTGCACAAATATAGTTAGCATTAAGTGATAACCACGGTTAAGTAGAAACTGCCTTTAACATACATAAAGCTGAATTAAACATTAAACAAAGCTGTGCTGTGGAAATCTAACCCTAGCTTTGTAAGGCTGAACGTGTAATTATGAAATTATATAAATCATGTGAACATGAATCTTTCTAAAACAAAGTTACAGTCAATAATGCATATGTACCATTCACAGTCACAAAGATCACACAATGAAGACTACATAAAAATAACAGCATCTATATTCATTTCATTTCATTTTCATTCATATATTTCATTTTCAGTCCTGAAAATGAAAATGTGAATGTAGACTCCAGGTAAATCTCATAAAAATAAAGAAATAAAGTAGTAGTATTTATTAAGTTTAAGTATTTCAAACTCAGTTTCATTGATGTTCACAGACAAACATCTTTCCTTGTATACTATCTGCCGGAGTAGTCAAGTGTTTATTTTTTACAATAAGCATGAGGCTCCTCTGAGAAAAAACTCATTAGCCTGTATATATTTAGTGGCCAGAAAGAAAAATATAATGCATGGTTTTATTCATCCTTTGAGGAAACCATAGGAGTGAAGGAAACTCCACACTTCTGGTCCACTCACACAGACATTTCTACTTATTATGTATAATTAGACCTCTTGTGTTTGCAAACTGTGCTTTATTAAATTCTCTGTCACACTCCTGTTAGCTTTGTTGCATCTATTATGGTGGGACAATATTGGTTCATGAAGTTTTGTGACCTCACATAATTTAGCACCCCAGAATTAGCAAGAATAAAAAGGAAACAATTGTGTAGGGGAGCAAAAAAATTAAAATTTGTTGTAATATTGTTACAACAAAATCAGTTTGATCTAGTTTGAAAATTGTTGCTCATTACCACAACCCTGAATTGTGGTTCAGAAACAAACAAAGCCATATACAAAAAGAAATAACTAAGTCACAGAGAAAGGAAATATCATCAAACCCAGAACATCCTGCAGTTCTTTGTTGTCGACAGTGATAACATTGGCTGTAACCAGCCGTGGGGGGCTGAAGCCGACTTCTTCGGCCAGTTGCAGAAGATCCTTCCACCAGAGCGCTCCGCCAAGACACTCGCCTGCCAAAACAAACCACACTGTGATAATCTGGCAGGTGACTGTGATCTTTTATGGCAGTAGGATATTACTGTGACACACCCCATAGCACTTTGTGAGTTTTAATTTCCTCTGTCAGCCTTCCACTGCAGTAGACGTCACTGAAGTACAGCTCACCACCGTCCTAATGATCAACAGAGGATGCAAACAGATTTTATGGCTTGTAATTAAAAAATATTTTGGGGCACTATTATCATATTTTGTGAGGTTTAATTAAAAAGTGAAGCTAAAGCTTAATCTAAAGCAGCATACCTTGAGTACACTGTAGGCCTCAGCCAGGACTCGCCTCTTGTCTGGAGAGAGATTCACCACACAGTTTGAACTAAGTAAAGGCAGAAAATCAACATTTAAATACAATTTCCAGAGAATTACACAGCATTAAAATATGAATCAGAGAGACAAGAAAGACATCTTACATAATGATATCAAATGAGCTCTTTTCCAGACCCGCCTGTGTTAGGGCCTCAATGTAGCCCTGGACAAAACTGACATTGGGCTTCTTGTAGCCAAACTCTTGCATATGGTAGTCCACATATGTCCTGGCCACTTTGAGCTAGAGGAGAACACAGACTAATAAGTCTCTCTGCAGCCAGTGAGTCAGTCAGTCAGTGCTGTGATGCTGACGTTCAGTACCTGGTCCTCAGTCATGTCGATGCCAGTGACATGACCCTTCTCACCCACCAGCTGACTCAGCATGTAGCAGTCCCTCCCACTTCCACTGCCCAGGTCCAGTATCCTGCAGCCCTCCAAACACTCTGGCACCACCAGACCACAGCCATAGTACCTACAGTAGAAGGAAATACAGTAAGTAAGTTACCAGTGTTTCTGTTTGTTGCAGTGTGAACACAAAAGCAGAGCGTGGAGATGACAAACCTGGCAGTGACTTCAGGGTGCACTCTCTTCAGAGCCTGGCGGATGAAGGCAGGGATGGGCTGGGCTGGAGCCACACAAGCGTTGCTCTGCAGGTCTGAGGTGTTCGTCAGCCTCTTGCCATAATAATCCTGCGTGAGCAGAGACAACTTGAAAACAGTTTCTGCTCCGGCTTGACATCAGTTAGCTCACAGAAGATAGGCAGGCGATGTAAACAGTAATAATAATAAAATAAAACCTCTAACGGTTACAGCAACTGCTCTGACATGTATCATAATCAAGTGATGCGTGTTATATTACCTTGACGTCCACGTGAACAGTGCCCTCAACGAAACCCTTTGGGCTCGCTCTTAAAAAGAAGTTACTTGTTAGCTACACGTTAGCCTCCAATTGTACGATACACTGCTTCGCTTAGTTAGCTATCTGCTAACCTAGCTGTATTTCACACGGTTAAAGTTATAATACTGTGTATAATACTAAGTAAATTAACTGACTTTGATATAAAACAACCGTAAAGCTCACGGTAATGTTGTGGGTGAGGGCTGAAACCTGACACACGCCACTCGTTCAAATCAATAAGACTCAATGGGACGATACTCAAATTCAGATTTTCAGTCTGTCCTTACCTGTTTCCTTCAGCCATCATCTCGGATGTTGACCACAGTCTGTATAATAACAAAGTCCACAGTTTCAAGAGGAAGTGCTCGACATAGTAGTCTGCTCATCTTCCTGCTCAACAGCACACCCTGCCGCTCACTGCCTGAAATCACAGCTGATACATTCAAGTTCTGTTCTATTTTTTCTTATTGAGAAATGCAAATATGGCTCTCCACAAAAAAGGAACTTCACTCAGTTATTATAACCAAACAAATAAAAAAGTCACAAGGACACAACAGTGAACTTGAATTTAAAAGAGTATGTTTATTGAACATACATCCATCTTGGTAGTTGTAATAAATGGCTTATGATCAGAACATTCAAAGAATATGTGCAAAACCACCTTACACCCACTGGTGAAGAAAGAAAAAATGTCTTTGGCAAGATGCCCCTGATCTTGTTAACAAATTAACTACTTTTATTGTTAGTCAAATGTACCCTTCACACATCTTCAGGATAAGAAGTTAAACCTTTTCTCAACAGAGGAAAATAATAATACCCATAATGACAAAAAAATAATAATAATCTGTCCATAACAATAAAGCTAATGATTTCATAAAAATGATGAAAGCAACTATTTGGTTCACAAACATGTTACAGAATATTGTACTCAATTAGCAAATATAAAGTGGTTTTGAAATTTTATACAGTTCAGATAATTTTTAAAGGATTCAGCTGATATGAAAAATAGCTCATCTTTGTATTACATGTACCACAATTACATTTTCTAGTTCACAAAAAGCATTAACATATAAAGCACTTTTAGAGTGTGTTCAGGCTTCAATGAGTACAATTCAATCATCTTACTGTTAATACATAAAGTTCACATGTTACAGTTTAACTTGTGCTAGAAATTTTGGGAGACACCTTCTGTTAGATTAAGTATAGGCCGATGGCTAAAACATTTGTGCTTCGCAGACATTGCAATGTGTGCATTTCTGAGGGTACTCTGAGGAAAAGGCTGAAAAAATGCATTCTGTAGAATCACCAGTTCCAGTTCATTTCAGAGAGTGGGCAAACAAAACTTTTACTTAACTCAATTTGTGTTCACAAGTTTCACACATCGCGTTCATTATAGAATCAGACATTTTTCATGGCACAGTCACCATTAAACAACATCTACTGTATTACAGCTCCTGTAAGGCTTGGATAAGGAAGTTTCATTTACAACATTCAAACTATTAAAGATAACCTGATGAGCCTTTCAGAGAAGATACATTAATGGAATATTGATTACCTTAATGCTTTTTCTAAGTGGTCTTTGTTTTGTATCTGTGATGCAGAATTGTACATATTGCTTGCTAATTTGTATTGTTGACCATATCCTGTGCCAACATTTTTTTGTTAATCATAAAAAAACATGCTTCTCAGAAATATCCTGTTGTACAAACTTTTGTTTATGATAGATATTGAGATATGAAGACTTAACTAAAGACAGCTATCAGACTGTTTTTATTTATCTTATCTGATTCTTTGTTTCCTCGTAATTTTTTAAAACTGCTTTAATTTCTGTCTCTATCTGTTCTCATGCCTCACTCCCCAGCTCTTAATGACATTTTGTTCTAAAACTGCCCTGTTGGGGTTAAATGCTTAATATTACAAGTATTGTGTGCACAAACTCAAAGGAGCATTTCACCTCTCAGATTGAAATAGCACAAATGCAGAGGACTGGCAAGATCACAAATTAATGAAAATCAGTTAATTTCTTCTTTAATGGACCATACAGGAAGCCGTTATAAATGTTAAGTTCATGAATACCAAAGCCGAAGAATGGTAAAAAATTGTGCTACAATGAAAATCCAACATAAAGATTGTATACTGTAGAGCTGGTGAAGGTGGAAATCTATTGAAGTGACTGACACAAAAGTTTGAGGTCTGATGTTGCCCATCTCAGCTGTAATCTCTAAGAAGCTTCATATTCAATTTTTTGGGTTTCGTACCTGCTTTCTCATCAACATTATGCATTTTTTTGGGTAGGCACATACTACAAACATTCATTAATTTAATTTTTAAAAATTACTGTATACAAAGTGAATCTGTTGCATTCCATACTAACATTTCACAGAGGTCCATGTCTTACAGATGTTGCAACAAAACCCTAAAAACTAATCATGTACTGCAATTTAAGACTGAATTTGTGGGGGGAAAGCATTTGGTTTTGATTTTTAGCTAAAAGCTTCATTTATAAAGATAAATACATTTTGTGCAAAATAGGAACTGCTCACGTGAAGATCTGTTAATGCACTTCTACACCTCTATCACTAGTGGGGCAGATAGAGAGCAACAAAAACAGACACAAGGCAGAGCGGTTTTTAATCGCTGAAAAAGCACTTGAGAAGCATGAGTCTAACAGGACGTCCTACACAATCTTGTTCTGGTGTCCCTGTACAGAATCAGCTTGCATAAACACACACTGCGATAATTCCACATTGCACTCATTCAAAATGTTCCTGCTGTGTGTTTTTTTTAAATTTTTTACTACGTAAAGAACGGCTTTGCACAACTGTTGCGAGCACCCAGTGAGGAGAGCTGCATTCATCCTAGGCAGTGAACGTCCTGTTCTGACATCACAGCTTCAGCTATCAAGTCTTTGACTATGTCAGTAGCTTCCATTGTATGAGAAGGACATCTGACAGACTGTGTGTGTTTGTGTGTGTGTGTGTGCAGTGTGAGAAGTCTCAATTGCCACAGGCTGTTAAAGGGCTTGTACTGCCCACATATAACCCAAAATACACAGGTTAAGGCCACTGTTCCAGTGTGGGGAGACGCAGGCTTTCGCAACCTTTGGATCTCACTTATTTTTAGTTGAGATTCCACTTCCTGCTCCCACACCTGTTTTATCTAAGATGCACACATTCATAAAAATACTCACTTAGAAAGCATTTAGACATAAGTCACTTGCTCAAATACAAAAGCATACGCCTCCATGTCCTGTCCTAAGTGCTCTCCTTCCGTCTGTGACAAAGATGTGTCGACTGTGTTTCAGCCCTGCGGCTCAGTGCTGGTGCTGTGGTGCGGCCCCTCCTGCTCGTTGATGGTGTGGAGGAGGAGGCACACAGGAGGGTGGAGGGAGCCGCTGCCTATCTGGTGAGCCGGCTGAGGAGGTCCTGAAGGCCCACGTGCAGCCCGCCTCTCCAGCCCGCCCTGCGCCTGCTCCTCTTCCACGCTGAAGGAGGCCTGATGACCACAGCTGTCGCAGAAATCACCCGCCTCCTCCCCCTCGTCTCCCTCGCGCCCCAGCAGGCTCTCTAGCTCCCTCAACTCCTTGCCTTCCTGGCCTGTCCCTCCTGCTCCACTACAGCTGCTGCTCCCACGTGTGCCACAGACACACACCTCAATCCCAGAGTCCCCTGTGAATCGCCTCCTCCTTCCATTGGGGAGTCGATCTTTGTCTTCGGCGCAACCCTCTGACAGGTCCTTCAGCAGGGGATCCTTGCAGGACTCTTCCCCAGTTCCACTTCTTTTCTCCTGGCTGGTGAGTCCCTCCATATTGAGCCCATCTGACAGCAGTATCATGCTTGACTCTTGTGCTGTCTGCATGGGCTTGTTGTCAGGCTTTGGCCTAAAGTCTGAAGTGGGAGGTTGTGGCTCCTCTATGCTGGGTCTGCAGCACAGACTGTCAGAGACTTGGGGAACTGGAGTGGGCTGGATGGTTGGACAGTGTCCCTCCTGCTGCTCAGAGGCCAGTGGACTAGAAGCCACTGAGGATGAGCCTGTGTGTAAGGCACTGTAGGGAGGGGGAGGGGTCGGTGGCCGGTTGACCACCTCTTCATAGTCAGGCAGGAGGTAGTTTGGCAGAAACCCTGAAGTGAGGAAGATGGAGAAAAAACAGCTTTGAGTAGGAAAAGCTAAATATGGATATGCACTAATAAAAATATACATGACTAAATACATTTTGCAAGCCAAGCAACAATTATAATGGTTAGTTCTTCTTAAATAAACAACACTGTCTGACACCTACAAATTTCAGTGTGACCTCACTGAACTTCCTCGACCACTATTCAAGCATTCCCAAAGCAATGGGGGAAAAAATGTGACAAAACAAACTAATTTCTGGGTCAATTCTGTGCTGAAGGCTGTTGCAGCACATAGCAAGATGGTGTTGCAACACTGGCAAGGTACCAAGAGAGCAATTCTGGCTGTTTCCTGAAAACTGGGGCATGCAAACAGGGAAGGTTCTGACGCTGTGTGAAACCAGGGATGGATCTCAGTGCAAACATTGCATTTGAGCCAGGCACCGGCACTTTAGAGTCAGGAGCCACTGCTTTGCCCGTCACAAGTGTTATATTCCTCAGTTCAGTGTAACTGAAAAAATATCAGTCCAATCCAATGTCCAATCGATTTATATACACATCATCGGCAGACACAGTTTGAAATTAAGCGAGAAATTAAGAGTATCAATATAGGCATATTTGCATACATTATTATCAGGGTAAAAACTGTGTGTTCAATGTGGCCAGTCCTTGTTTTCAGTTGAGCAATCAGCCAGCTCTGCCAAGCTAGTGGTAGTCGGAGAGATGTGGTACGACCTCCCTCAAACAAATCCCAGAAATTTAGAACTTATAAAATTTAAAAAGTATTATATTCACCAATTAACTGGGCAGCTTTATTGTTTCACTCTATTTACTTATACAAGATACTTAATGTACACTTGATCAGTTGATAAATATTGTATTAATTGTACTGTATACATCAGTATATATTCAAATGTAATATTCTGATTAAAGAGAATTTATAATTAGACCCAAATAACTTGAGTAAGAAGAATATTCTTAAATAAGAAAAAAAAGATCTCCTTTTGATGATTATTAAACACTTCTTCAGTTTCTCTAATGATAAAGCCAACCCTAGTTGTCTTGACTGGCTGTACACTGATTAGAACTTGGATTTTTACTGGCAGATTTAATTAAAGCAGCATTTGCCAAAACATGCTGTAAAAACAACACTGACCTATTATTACATCATAAAGTTTCCTGAAGCCAACAAGGAGCTGCCTATTTACACAACCAGCGGGAATGCACTAACATTAGCATTCATTTGGAGTTGGTTTCTGGCCACCTGGTAAAAGTCAAATATTCACTCTGCTTAATGTTTTGTTCTCCACCAAACTCCTGAGGGAGATATTTGGCTCTTTAGCAACTACATACTGCAAAATGTTCACCCCCAGTTGCTAACTTTTTCTATCAGTCATTGATGCTGGGCAGGACGCATGCAGTGGGATTTAACAGAACTTTTTGCTTAACCAAGGTGGAAACAAAGCAGACAAGAACAGTGAGACTGAACCAGAACATTAAAGTTGCAGGCTGTAAAAAGAAAACAAAGCTGAGACAAACTTCAATAATTCTCTGTGGAGTTGTTACTATGAACAATCCCTTTCACATTACACAGTCACTTTATCCATCAACAATATGAAATTGTTTACTTCAGCTTTAAATACTCAGATCTGAATAACTGCCATCAGACACCACAGAGTTCATATAGATGTATAAGTTGCGTACAAAACAAAACTAATCAACATCAACTTTTATCATGTGCCACTTTTGGCTCTTACTGAAGTAGAAGGGCACAGAGGGGTAGTTGTGTGCTTCGCGGTATGCTATGAGGTTGATCTCGTGCTGCCGTTGTTGCTGCTGTAGCCGGTGTTTGGTGCGTCGATGGTGGCACACACAGCAGCAGCTCAAAATGAAGATGATGGCCCACACCAACCAAAACCCTAGAGTAGGAAGAACCAACACAGACATGCTCTGTTTACAGTGGAAACACAGTGTGTTGCCTGATATTTTCAGAATAAACTCGAATTGTAATGAACACATTTACACAGGAAAAATGGTGCAAAACAATATCCATAATGTACTAGCTTGTGGTGATGTAACATTAAGTCCCTGCAGCTAATGCAAACATAACACTGCAGATCAAATACTGCCAACATCTGGTTCTAACATAGTGAAATGTTCACATACTTGTATACTGTATGCATTACATTGAGCAATTTATGACAGATTTTAAATCTATGCACTTTTTTAAATTCACCCATCACTGAAAGGCCTAGTCCATTCTTATCTCTGCACTGACGGTCTTTCCAAATTCTTCCTTAATGCAGCAACCCCATATTTGACACCACAGCTGTATCACATGCTGAACTTCTCTATTTTCTCGCTTTGGCAGATATTTTCCTTTAACTGTACATGTTGACTGGATAGTTTTAGTTCCACCTAGCAGGAAAATAAATGTGAAAAAATATTGGAAGTTATTACTTTTAAAATGTTGAAATCTTGGAGTATAAAAGTGATAAAATTCATTTAGAGAAAATAATTTGTTTTTCACTGACATACTGTAAACACTCTGCTGAGAACATTCCCAGAACAATGTGATTGTTTAAGAACATTTTGTGCTTTTTCAATATGGCATCAAGTCCTAATTTTATTCAAGGGTATTATTTGTTAAAGTGTACTATCTACAGTCCAGTCTAAACAGCAGCAGGGAACCAAAACTGAGAGAGGCTTCAATATCGACCCAGTTTGTGTTTACTGTGTGTCTAAAATACACATGCCACTACGTTGACACACAAAAATGTGGGGAACCTCACTTCAAGGACTACAGGGCAAGGCAGCCCGTGTGTCAGAGAAATAAGAATGTAAACTACACAATATGGCACCTTGTACAATGTATGTTTGCTAGTGATGCACAAGCATCAAGGAGTATATACCAACTCCACGAGTGTCAACAAATGTTAGTTAAGTCTATTGTATCTCATTACCAACTGCTGGAATTCTGGAAAAGCAGGGTTATAGTTAATCCAGAAGTGAAAGAAACAGTGCTGTGTTTGAGATCAGGTCATCACTAAGTAATTAATGTTATAATATTAATTCTTCTGAAGTCAGTTTGAAAAAACCCACACTGACTGCCAGAATCAGTCTTTGTCTTTGGTCCGACCCTTTCAAGCATGTAGGACAAGAGCTGAATTACAGATATTATGAATCTCTTACCGACCCAAATGTACTGGTGTGTGTGACAATTGTGACAATTTATTATAATACAGATTTTACATCTGATTTCCACTAGATGTACTGGATCAGCTCTAGCACTTACTAACAGTGTTAACTCTAACCTACCTAGTTGAACTGGTGGGACTGTTTGTCACTGCTGTCTGTTTATTGTTTGTCTGGTCAGATATCTCAATATATTGGGTGATTTGCAGGAGAGCTTGTGGTAGGGCTGGACAGTATGATGTAAAATCTTTATTATAATTAATCATCACAATACCAGTACATTTGGCTTGGTAAGAGAGTTCTTGTCCAGTCCTACATGAAAGGTCAGTCCAAGGACAAAGACTGGGCCTGGCAGTCAGTGTGGGTTCTTAGAAAAACGTTCAAGCTAACTTCAGAGGAATATTATATGGTATGACAGAGTCACCCCCTGAACTACATTGTATTTATGACTATATCTTCACAAATACAACTATATCAATAGGATTAAATTGTGACATAAGATGATGTTGGAACTGAATGTTGGAAAGCCCCTAGGAATATGTCTGGACAAATGCAGAATGGTTTGGTTTTTAGATATTTTAATAGTTAATATTTATCAATTCAGTAACGTAACCTCAAAGTGCACATAATGACATAAAACAAAGCTACAGGACAGTGTGTTGTATACGTTTTATGGCTAAATGAACCTTTCTTAACATTTCAATTGCACCTATCATCTTGCAGTTTTTACCAGTGCTTTCAGCAGGTCATTTGTGCATGTTACAATGTCACCAAATGTTGCCCTTTTAAAATATTCTAATCTCTTAATGACCATTTATCTCTCTCAAACCATGAAAGTAGCCCTGTTGCTAGTTCTTGCTAGCTGTTGCATCATTTCTGACAGTTTGTCCTCACCAAAAGAACAACACAAAAGAGACAACTTAGAGGATGACAAAATATTTCAGGACATAAAACATTTTCTCTTGTTTTCAAGGACAAAGATTGTAGTCTACAAATTTCTGAAAATATGTGTCACATTCTCTGGACTCAGGTCTTAGTAAAGTAATTCAGAAAGATGTAGATGCATTCTGTAGTTCAACCTTTATGATCTATCCTATTACACTCTGCGTTCCTCCAAGATCTAAGGTGAATTACTAAGTAGATGATCCCTGTAGTTTAACATCACAAAGGCTAATTCTGTCAAATCCTGTATATGTATATAAGTACTGATACAGAGAGGGAGGACCAGAGGGGGTAAAGAAAAAGACTAGTGAATGAAAAACAGGATACTTACACCAGAGTTCATAGTAGTAGCTGCAGCACTGAGACTCTCCGCAGCAGTGTCCAGACTCACAGACGTAGCTCTGGTTGTTAACACCTTCACAGTGCAGCAGGCTCTACAAGACAAGAAGAGGAAACACTGCCACTTTAAAAGGACTGTATTATCAACATCTCAACTTAAAAAAATAAAACATATTGAGGCATCTGGTTACAATGTGCAGTGTCAATGGAAGGGCAAAAAAACAGCAGAACACCCCCCCAGTGTTTCAGGTTTTACTTTTTTTTTTTTTTTTTTTAACAAAAATGTCTCGGACAGGATGAATTTACATTTGTTCAGTGTGGTACAATGATCAATAGAAATACTGTTTACTGCCAAAGCAACCTAATCCATCTACATAGTAAAATGGTAAACAGTTGCATTTCTATAACCCTTTAATCCAAAGAACTTTACAGTTTGCCTCATTCACTTATTCCAACTCATAGTGATGGTAGTGAGCTACCATGCACTACACTCAGACATGCGGGCAGGAGGAGCTGGAGATTGAACCACAAACCCTGGATGTGGATTAGTGGATGACCGATTCTACTTCCTCAGCCACGGCCGCCAAAACATATTTGAGATATACTGCTCCCATTATGATGACAAACCCTGAATCATCACTGGTTCGGCCAACTGTTTTTAGAAGCTACATGACAAGATGAGATCATATGTGTAATAAAGGAGCAAAACATTACAAATACTGTGTCAGGTTTAGCCACTAATAACACACATGTTCACCGAGCTGGGGAAAGATAAAAAATAAAATGGTAAACTAAGGCCATAATAATGACATATCTGTACGTGCTTTGGGTGCTGCTATCAGCATTTCTGTGTTTAAGTAACTTTAGCAGAGGAGCCACTTCACTAAGAGAAAGTGCACATGTAGTGTATTTGATGTAATGTTAAAAGCCCATCAGAATTATAATTACAGTGTTATTTTTACACTGTTCAGTTGTCACATTTCACTCACTACAAAGTGGCTTGTACTTGGTCATTTTTAGAGTACTCACTCTTTTGTTGATATTTTGAATCAGCTGTAAAATAAAAATAAAATATAAAAACATTATACATAATTAACTGTATAGAAATAACACAATTCTGACAGCATTAGCAACGGTGCTGTTCTATTTCATTGTCCAAGTACCTAAATAGAATTCAGCCATTCATCATTTACTTTTTTCTTTAGACTACTGAAACATTCACTGTGTCTCAGTTCCATGTGTAACATTTCTTAACAGGTTTAAGTGGTACAGTATGTTCCAAGTACACACTGGAGAAATGAAAATATACTATACTCAAAGAAATTATGCATACTTAAATTTTTGTTTGTTTTTTGCAGTGTGCTGCTGATGCACACTATTGTCCCACAATGCAATGCACATAGGAAATGGAGGTGCTACTCCAAGCTGAAAATAAATTTGGGAAAGATGGCGAAAAAGGAGTAGACCTTTAGAAGGTCTGTTTGCTTGGGTAATGTATGCTGATTTCCTATTTATGAACTACAAAAACAGTTTACTACAGAGACAAGCATATAGTACATCTTGTGTACAGTTAGCATATAATCTGGAATTAGGACGCTGCAGTTTACTTATATGCTGAGCCTCTGGAGTAAACAAGTCCTAACCACTTGTGCTGGTAAGCTGCTAGAATTTCACCAGTGTTTCAAGGCCCATATCAAGTGCAATTTTTTGACTCCCAGCCAGCACAAAACAACTCAGAATGTTGCTTAAGATCTAATGTACGATTTCAACTTAAAAGTTAAGATGAGAACTAATCGGAACTGTCATCGGGCATCTGGTACAACAGTCCACTTCATCCAAAATCAATAAGGCATTTGACTCCACTCTGGCATTCTGTTACATATTTTAACTATCAAAAGGCCACTAGCCACCAACTAGCAGCTCTGCCTGCTCAAAAGTCCTAAGCACATTACTAATATCATACCCTTGAAAAGTGAAGATGTGAAAGGACACAGGCTAGAGCCCAGAAAAAGGGAGCATTGTAATCAAAATCCTCTCATGAGAAAGGTCTGTGGATTTTTCCAAGAAGATCCCACAGATGTTTTCTTCTAGATTAGCTTAATGATTAGCTAGCCATAGTTCTATGTATTTTTGTTCTCTCTATAGATTACCAGTACAGGTCCCAGATTGAGAGGCATGGTGATCCAGGGTCCAAAAATCCCAGACAAGTCCCCTCCACCTCTTGGGTCATTATCCCATAGAAGAGAAAAGTCAAAGAGCTTTCAAACATACTCTCACTCTCTCTCCCTCCCTCCCTCCCTCCCTCTCTCTCTATCCACTCTTCCCACCCACACCCACACACAAACACACTCCCTCACCCCACTCTGATCCAGGCCCAAACAGTGGACAAGGATTGCTCTACGGAAATTTCCAAGCAGCAGCAGAGAGCAAGCTCCTCGGCGGGGCCCTAGCTGCATGATAATAAGGCGTACGCAGTGGTAAGAAGTGTGTGCAGGCAAGGGGAGAGAACGGCAAGAAAAGCACTGAGAAAGCCAGACACAGAGCAGTAACACAGGAATGATTAGTCACACGCAACACACTACATCAGCACAAACCAAACTGCTGACATTATATGTGGCTGCAACCTAAAATCTGATAGATTAATCATTTCTTCATCAGCTGTTTCATCTTAATTAACATTTTTTTAAAACCCAGCCTGACACAGAAGGAGTCAATTCTCTGTAATAAACATGATGTTCTGTTCCTCCACTTTGTCTCCGATAACTTCAGCTGTTTTCACTGGCTCACTAACTACTCTGCACCATATGCTCTGCACTTGGCAGGCTGGGCCTTTTTGCAATTCGATACAGATTACCATCTAGTTTGTTTGGGTCTTCAGTCTGTCCTGTATAAAGATAACCCAAGTAGTGAAGGGGAGATTTCACAAACAGGTCCTCATGCAGAAAACACTGCTCCATCTAATCTTCAATATGCATGAGACCCCACAAAATAAAAATAACTTGTATTGCTGGGAAAGTGTCTGTCAATCAATCAAACAGCTGAAAAAAATCTAGGTGACCGGGTAAAGAATCTGGACAAACTAGATTCCTCTGTCTCCCACCCGAGCCGGCAACAATGAAACAATCCACCTCTCTCATGCTGTACTACCAGATTAAAGGCGGGTTTGGTTACCGTCCCAGAAACGATTGCTGCATTAGAAAATAATCAGCCTTAATAATGAGAAGCTGTTGAAATGAGCAGACAATGAGAACAGTTCAATAATCCCCTAGTGACTATCGAATACTGCTCCTGGAGATAAGTGGCTACAGTTCTTAGTTAATTCTTGACTGCACAGTCAGAGTTGATCCACTTATAACGGGCCCGTAGGACTTGGCAAGTTAGCTGATGCATGCAATGACCTTGTTGACCCCGTCTTTATTATCCTGTCCTGCAACAAAGAAAGGTGCTCTTTCATAGTCGTCAAGGTTATGCGGTACAAAACACTGCTGACGTATCTGTAGCAACCCTTAATACTATACACTCCCACAAAGACTATCCTCTGAATTTCAACAATTGAGGACAGTTTAACAGACATTAGTCAAATTTTATCTCAAAGTTAGGAAATACAGTGTGTTTGCCAGCAGCTAAAGCTTCACTTAAAGACACAAGACTTAGACAAACTCCAGCTGTAACTATTAAATAACTACAATCTAGCTTTGATGCAGAACTGTTGTTGCTGAGTAAGAGTTAACACATCCTAAACCAGACGCTTCAGGCAGGGTCAAGCAGAACATTGGATGGATGGACTTCCCATCTACAACCTACCAGGACAAGTTGAGCTATAATCAGCAGCTAAAAATCAACTTCTGCAATTGTCATCACTGACAATCAATCTTCAGATTATTCTCTGAATTAAACGGTTAATTATTTAGTCTATTAAACAGCCAAAAACAGTGACAGAGGGTGATGTCATTAAGCTCAGAAATATTCAATTTACGATTAGAAAGGCACCAAATTATCTTATTTGAGAAGCTTGAACCAGACAATGTTTGGCATTTCTGCTTAAAAAATGAATTGATGAATCAATTATCAAAACAGATGCAAATTACTTCTCTTTTTTATTGACTAATAAACTAATAGTTGAAGCTCTAATGGCATTTGTGATGATTGCGTGGATCCATGCTGCGTTCACAAACCAACAGAATGACTGCCTACTAGATGGCTGTGCTGTTTGGCCAAATGATACCACACGCCTCTATTGTAGGGTCTCTTTCATGTGTAACATATATGAAAAACAACATTGACTAGCAGCAAGGCAGATGAGGAGCTGGTGCCAAAAAAAGTCTTATTTGTTGGGCGATGGTTGGCACTTCTGAAGGTAATACGACAAATCTATACAACCACCTTTAAAGGAAGCACCTAAAGGAACATGCCAAAAGTTTCGTTCAGATCGGTAGTTCTGATCTGATTGGACAGTTATAATTGACTGATGCTGTTGTGCACACAGTCGAAAAAATCTGATAAAAGTAGAAACTAGTGCTACTATAATTTTTTCTTCTTGAGTTCTGAGGACTTGAAAAATCTATTATTTAATGGCTATATTATTTACTGACTGCAGATTACAACTCTGTTTAATATTTAAAACAAAGTTTAACTCACGTTTTCATACATATTTTGAAAACAGTGTCTTTGATGCAATATAGTGTTATAAATGGTGCAAATAGTTCAAGTCCATTGGCTGGTTCAAGTCTGGATATTCTCAACAGTGGAGCTGGACTTAAATGTTTGTCTACTCAGAAATTTGTTCATTGGGTAGGAATTTGGTTTTCAATTTTCACAACAAGTATGAAAACTCACCTGAATGATTCCTGTAATAGGCCACTGTTTGACCATAAATTAAACCATACTAGCTAGCAAACATAACTTTGTTAATGTCTGTTATCCAGTTGCCATGATGAAGCAACTTTTATCTGACATTTAACCAGTAATGTTGCACATGGCAAAAACGTGCACTTACTTTGTTTGGAAAATAGTTGCAACTGACTTGAACAGTTTAGGTAAAACATCAGGAGTAATGTGGAAATATCTGGGGCAGAGAAATTTAACCTAGTCATCCCAAATTAATAGAGTATCCCAGCCTAATGTATGTATCTATGCTGTCCATCTCTGCTGAGAACAGAGAAATGTCTGTCTAGGTTATGTTAGCTGGAAAGTGCAAAATGGACAAGATTTTTTAAAAGTGAGACAGCAGTTATCCTTATTATCAGCATCAATATAACCATACATCCTGGCCTTCATTGTCACTACAGGGCACATTATTTAGTTTTGGAAAATGAATGTGACTTTTCTCAAATATTAGTCTGGGACATGGGACGAAGGTCGTAGAGTTCATACTGTGAACTGCTGATGAGAACACAGATAATGACAAATATTAACCATTATGTCTAACAGTAAACAAGTGATCACTGGTTACCTTAATGCTGTGACACATTATAGCCAACTCTGTGCTGTATGGAGTTTTGGAGGGATGAATGCAAATACCAGATATTAATCAGGGCTTCACATGCACCACTGAATGACATACTTCTATTCCCAGGCATAATCTTACTACTTGAGTTCTTCTTAAAATAATGATAACTGCCTGCAATAAAGCCTTGTTTCATAACTCCATGGTTGATGCACACATGCGTGCCCTGATAACAGACAGGTACACAATGTGATACTGCACGTGTCTTAGCAGGGTTCTTTGAGAGCTGAGGAACTAAACTTAAGCACTTTTGTGACGCTTATGAGATATTTCAACACATTAGCTACTGATAAAACAAAGAGAGTGCTATCTTTTATGAAAGGACTGGTCAGGTTCTGATATGGGCAATAGTTGATACATTTTCTCAGGACAAACAGATTGGCAAATAGCTAATATGTACAGTAATGACAGCACAGCACCCTGCAAGGCAATAATTGGTATGCTTTGGATCTAGAAATTTGCATGTGTACATTGTTGTGGTCAAAAGGAAAACAGAGGATTTTGATGATGATGGCTTAAATCTAGATTAAGTAAATAAATAAATCTTTTGGACTTTGTATTAAATGATAATTTCTGATTAGTAAAGCTTGTGGAGTTGTTATGCTGCATCCCTGAGTCTGAAAACAGCAAGAATGCAGTGTGTTCTTACTGTATCTCTCTACTCCACTGCAAATCAAAAATGCTTGATACAACATAAATCTAAATCTGCACTCAGTTATGAATTTGCCTTACTTGGAGTTTTGTAGGTTTGTGGTTTCACACTCATCATTTCCTCATCATACTGGTGAAGCCACTCGACTTATGCTTTGTGTGCTATTATATGGCTAGTGCATCAAAAGTACATTAAATGCCTATATTCAAATTATGTGAATTCAACTACTGATAAGAAACAGTACCAGATGCTGAGTAATAATGCTAACCCACCCACTCAAATTATACATGAGTATGTGTAGTCCTAAGAAACAAAACAATATGTAATATTATAACTATGGTATGTCTCCAAAACACATAGCATCAGTTTGAAAATTCTGAATTGCAATCAGTTTTGAGAATGGAAAATTAGCATTGTTATTATTACTTAAAGATGATTTCTCATTTCTAAGACTCAGACTCAGAATGTTAATTTAGAAAAGAAAAGTTGTATTGTGACCATACCTCATAATACACGCTATTACAGTTTCATCATTCCATCACTATCTGTGAAGCTGGACAGCAGTGTGTCTTGTTGTTACAAAGATTAGCATTTGGAGACTGTAATTCATTTTCTGTTCTACATGAGATGATACCCCAACACATGGTAATACAGCAATAACTCACTTTGAAACACATTCATTTCTATTAAGGATGAAACAGCCATATGACAGGATCTATTGCTGGGAGGAGAACGATATCACTGCTCACCAACAAAAACATCTAATACATTGACAAAGATTAGCTATTAGATTAATTCAACTACGCTATTTTCTGTTTTGCTGGTGGGGATAATTACAGGAATTCTGTACCATTAAATGCTAATTACAGTGTCTCAGTGTCTGTGGTTGCATTCATACCTGAAGAACTGCTTTTGTTTATGCAACTCTCCAGTGGCTAAAATGTCAACCTTCTACTATAAACACAACAGAGCAAGGCCCTGACTCTGACTGCCCCTGTACTTCAGCTGCGCTAAGTGCATTAGCTATCGCAGCTAACAGCCGAACTTAGCAAACGTGCTAACATCTTTCTTGACAGCACAGTACGAGCTTAAGCTAGCCAATATCTAACGACAGTAGATACAACACGTTGCAACAGTGACCGAACTTGCTGCTTAGTAAGCTAATAAGTTTCTAGTTGGGCAGTTTGCTAACTTGGTCGAGTAACTAGCTAGCTAACAGCCCTGTGAGGGAGCCTTGTTTTTGACTGCTCAGCCTTACCCTGTCCACTGCGGACTCGGTTGGGGTGACAGAGCCAACAGCGTGCAAAAACAATCCCATTTTCAGAGCCGAACATACGCCTCTCATTCCTCCGAGAAGTGGCTACAGCTACGGTAAAAACACACGCATGTAAACACTGTTGTTCACAAACTGTGTCCGAAGATCCTCAACTAGTTCTCGGCCCCTGACGCGCTGAGAGGCCGCTGCATGCGCCGCCTCCTCTGCGTACTGGACATTTCAACAAGGCACGGTGCTGGCGCAACTGGTTGCCGTTGGTGCCACTGGCTGATACAGCTGTTACACAAGCCGTTCCTCCAGAACAAGCACTCCGCCTCGGTCTGCTGGGTGTGGTGTGGTCACCTCGACCCGATCCATGTGCGCAACGTGATGGGCGTACAGTTGCGTGGATCGCCACTGGTTTTGCGGACTGACCCGCGATTGGACAGTCAGGGCCCACTGGGAAGAGGCTAACCAATCACTGATCGATGCGTCTTTAGTGCATGTTCATGTTATCTTCCTGACTTCCTCTGCTTTCTTTCATGGGAACACATGTTCCCTTAAAATTGTCAGCCATGTCCTTCCTCATGATCCGGTTTCAAAACCTTTTAATTTTATGCACCGTCATTAAGACCACCAAACTGCCCTCTCAATTCAGGCTGAAGCTGATGAGGATAACACACATAACAGTCATACCTAAACTGAAGTCCAATCCTGAAAAATTTAGGAAGACACAGGAGGAGATCTGCTATTACCCTTTAGTGTGTTTTATTATTTTTACTCCATCATAAAACATACAACATGGTGCACTTCCCATATTACAACGCGGCCCAGCTCATTTCCCACTTTTCTCTGGTAGTATCTAGCCCTCCTGCTGAGGTCCATTCAAGTCAAACAGGGCTGTGATAAAACAATAAAACATGCTTACGCATAATTGAGGTTTCTCATTGTCATCATTCATCATCATCATCATCATGATTATTTTTCTATAAAACCAGACATGGTATTGTGATTGGGAAATCATCACCAGTCCCTCTCATGAGGCTCCCTGTATGGTATGCCTAAAAGACTAAAAACGTCCTTCTCAGTTAGTGTAGAAAGTGGAGTGCCACCATACACCTTCAAGCTTCCCTGACGCACTACGTCTTTGTTCAGTGAGTGCTCTGATAAACTCATCTTTTTTGTCTTTGCCAGGGCTCTCATTGAGCGGTTAAAGTGTGCTGACCCGGTGAAATACATGAGAGCACAGGCAAACTCATTGTAGGGCACTACGATGATGTCCAGTCTGCGATGGCGGTGGCCGGGTCCTGGCAGGCGGCACACACCCAAGTATTTCTTCTGCTCTCCATTCTCCTCGTGGCTCACCAAGTCGTCTGTCAAAAACCCTTAAGAAAAAAAAAGCTTGTTTTTTTCAGTTTCTCTGAGGGAAAGCACCCCTACAAATAATACATGGGAAAATCCCTTCCACCAAAAAAGGTTGCTTACCACTTTCATGGAGGGTCTGTAATACTTTGCTGAAAATGCCCTTGTGAGACTTGCCATCAGGGTGAGATATAAGTACGTCGACATCTCCACATGTGGCCTTTCCCCGACGGTAGGAGCCACATGCCATTGCCATCAGGCCTGGGTCTATAGTCTGGGCAGCATCCTTCACCTGCACATAACCCGGACAAAAAGACTCAAAATAGAGGCGGTCATCTATCCCAGAGTGATGGAGCTTTATTTAAATCTTTGGATTTTCAATAACAGAAAAGCACAGTGTTTAATTTGTATGTTTTTTGCCTTTTACCTGTTCCCAGCCAAATACTGGGAGGTAGGCTCACTAAAGCATCACATATTATCTTGACAAGCCTGAGGGAGTACACATGCTTTAGTCATCTGTCTCGTGTGCGCTTTCTATCTGGCAGCTTTGAAGGAAAAAGAAAATCCAAGTAATACTATCTGAAAACAACTAACGGTGTACTCAACACTCTGGAGCAAACAGGTATCTGGCTAACTTAAGATGCAGCAAGTTTCAAGAGTTGGTTTTCCCCTTTGGGATGCTCCACTTTGTGAAAATATGGTCTGCTTTTCCCATTATCAAGCAGTCAAGGAAAGCTGACACAAACTTTTTCCTACTTTAAGTTTTTTGCTTCCAAATTTCTGAGGGTTAGAGTGAGAATCTGTTTCAGAGATATCTCACCTTATGCACATGACTACACATATGGAAGTGGTGAAAGACGCAAACATGTTTCAGTCATCATCACAAAATGTTACATGTTAAAATGTTACAAAATGTACACAGGTATTTAAACAAATGAAGATGCATTACCACTTTCTCTATGGCTGCTGCTTCTTCTCTGGGCATACGGTCTAGAAAGTCATCGTAGTGCTTGAGTCCTATTTTCTGAATGTTGTTCAGGTGGGCTTTTGTGCGGATGTCCTCCAAGGTGCGAAATCCCTGATATACAAACAAAAAAATACACATGTTATGTTTTTTTCCTGTCTGGTTTTTGTTTTAGTTATTAATTTAATTACAATATAATTGTAATGTAGCCTAGTTTAACTATTCATCTTCTAGACTTAAAGGTTTATTTAACAAACCACAACATAACATATCTGGTGAAAAATTACATTTTCTAACTTTTTTTACTGTAATCTTTTTCATAAGGAATTGTTTTACAGAACAATAAAAGCCTGACTGACACTGGCTTTTTGAGGCTGATGTTTATATCAATATCTGAGAGTTCAAAACATCCGAAAACAAACAATTTTGTTAATGATTTCTTAAATTCCATTCAATTGCGCACTGTCTGGTGTAGTTTTCAATGGCATTAAAGACGTTTTGGGTTTTTTGAGTATTAAATTGGTATTTTAAAGAGCACATTTGACAGAAAGATAAAAACAAACTTGTCAGTGCCTTCTGGTGTGCAAATTATGTCATGGAGACATTGTTTCTTCAAGACTTCTTTGGCATTTCCACATGGCTGTTACCTAATTGGACAACATACACTGATCAGCCACAACACTGAAACAACTGATAGGTAAACTGGTCATCTCATTGCTATGCAATGTTCTGCTGGGAAACCTTGGATCCTGGCATTCATTTGGATGTTACTTTGACATGTACCACCCACTTGAACATTGTTGCCGGCCAAGCGCACACCCCCATGGCAATGGCACTGGCCGATGGCAGGACAATCTGCCCCACCCATCACAAAACTGCTAAGAAATGGCTCAAGGAACATGACAAAAAGCCCAAGGTGTTGACCTAGCCTCCAAACTTCCCAGATCCCAAACCAGAATGCACTGGAACAAGCCAGATCCATGAATGCCCCGCCCTGCAACCCATAGGACCCAAAGGACCTGCTGCCAATGCCCTGGTGCCAGACACCACAGAATACTCCTAGAGGTCCTGTGTCCATGTCCATGCCCCTATTAGGCAGCTGGTTTTAATGCTGTGGCTGATCACTGTATACACAAATAGCAGTTTATAGACAATAAGCTAATATTGGCACAATGTCTGTGTGTGTGTGTGTGTGTGTGTGCCTTACCTGTTGGTACCACAGTTGTGCAGTTTTAGCTCCTGCACCCCAAATGTTAGTGAAAAGCTCCAGCACTGGCACAGCCTCCCCAATGTAATCTAGCTTTCGGAGATGACCACTCTCCATAATCTCATCAATTTTGTCAGCCATTTTTTTTCCAATTCCTGGAATCTGACAAGCCTCCTGTGACAAATGGAAAACACAAGGTTTCATTGACCATGGAATATAAACAAGATAATTCCAACACTGTGCACTAAAAATAATCTGTGTACTTCACTGTCATCCAACAAAAAGCACTTGCTACAGTACAGTCTAAAAAGTATACAAATTGACACAACCAACAACGTGATATTAAAAGCATCTGCACTACATTACCTGATATGATGTAATGGGCTTGTGGTAACTCTTCAGTGCGTTGACAGCCTTGGAGTAGCCCAGCGCCCTCCACTTGTCCCCCTGGTGTGTGTAGGCCTTGGCCAGCACCTCCAGCTTGTCTGTGATGTGCTTGTTGAAGTTATTACTTTTGGACTGAGAGGAATAGGCACAGACCCACTTCCCTGAGACCGCATTCTGAGCAGCAGAGTCTGGACCGGGGTTGAAGCTGGGGCTAGTAGTCTCCTCTTTAGGGTGCTGGCCAGTGAGGAGTGCTTCCAGGTCACCCTGAGAGACGGCATCTTCTTCTCCTCGTGGTTCCTCTTTGCTATCTGGAACTGTCTAGGATAACAATCCAACCCACACAGTCTTGTTTTTGATATGGTTGTGTCCCCAGTAGCACAAAATGATTACTGGCTAAAAAACTGGCAAACTCAATAAAGGACATGGGAAATTTGTGTTTTCTTCATGTGACCTGGCAACCTACCATATCTGTGGTCTCCTCTTGAATGGCTTGATGAGGCACTGGCTCTACGATAGTTTCTGCAGCAGGCTTGACATTTGGCAGATCTTCTTTAGTATTTCCAGGTTGTGTTTCAGATTCCCTAAGTGAACAGAAAATGAAAAGAGGCATAAAGATTGACAACTCAATTTTCTAATCTATGTGCAGTGCATTGACAAGTACAAGACTATGTCAAACTGGAAACATCATGAAATACAGATATAATTAAGAAAAGCTTTAAGATATAAGCATTCTTGTACAAAAGAAAAAGTAGCTCATTAACCTCTTGGGTAAAAGAAGGCTGTAGCTGGATACATCCAGCAACTGTTTCTCGCTGATACACAGGCTCAACCAAGTGCATTTCACCAGTTGGACTCCAGAGGGCATACAATCCACTTTCAGAAGGCGCAGAGCCCTGTCACTGTCCATGTTGTCATCTACAACAACATGAGTGACACCAGGACACAGCAAACTCTCGGTCTGTCCTCCATTCTGCAGAATTTGTCTTTGAAAGATCTGGCATCTGGCATTTCCTATTCCAGCAGGTACGATGTAAACTGTGACACCATTAAAAGTGTTTCCTGGGGCAGAGGAGAGGGAACAGATTAAAATGAGCCAATGTGCTTTTGGTTGTTTGGCCTCTACTCTGGTGTTATCTAACTCCATCTTCCATTTTTTCCAATCATTCTCAAATGCACACACACAATAATAACCTGTGACATCACATTCATCTGGTTTCTTCTTTAGTGGAGGTGCATCCTTTCCCTGTAGTACTTTGGCCCTTTTAACTTTGGGGAAAGCTTTCATAATTCCGTGACGAGGCTCCATCTTGTCTGTTAAAGGAGGGCACCAGCGGCCTGTGGCACAAAGCAGAATTATAAAGCTGTTTATAAGTTTGAAGAATAAAACCCATCCACAAATCTGGATCATTAACTATGTAGTGTCAAATGTACAATACATACTAATATATAGAATAGTTCTATTTTTATATTATGAATTCTGCAAAAGTTACAGTTTGAAAGAAGCAATACTGTACTGTAAAATACTCCCCTTAAAATGTGCATTCAAACAAAGTATGGAAGTATTATCATTAAAATATTCCTAAATAGCAAAAGTAAAGTACACATCATGCAGACAGAGTGCTCAATTTGAGTGTTGTATAATCACATACTAAAATACTGGATTATTATCATTACTACTAGTCGTTTATAACACATCATAATTGATAACAACATCTTTTAATTAGACAGTAATCTGCATAGCAACTAGTGACTGTAGCAGTCACATTAATGTAGTACAGTAAAAAGTACAATATTCCTATGAGATTAAAGGGAGTGGGAGTAACGAATCATAAATAGGAACACTCAAGTAAAGTACAAGGACCTCAAAAATGTCATGCAGTACTTGAGGTAACGTACTATGGACATACCACCACTGCAAACTTATTGAATCTTTAGAATTGATTTAGTAAGAACAGAACAGGAGTCGTGCAGTTTCACGCCCCTTTTTTCCAGCAATATGAATACGGTTAAGCAAAAACAATTAACCTTGCCTCGTAAACAGATTAAAAAATCAATCTGTTATTACAATCTAATCTTAGCTAGCTACATTTAGCTCATGCTGACGTTAGAAACAGTTATCAGTCGGGGTTTAGACCGTTTCAATAATCCTTTTCACCAACAATATACACTAAGCTTTAATTCATTCCAACATATTCGAATACAATTACGCATTTGAAGGATAAAACTCATTAAACTCTAACATTTTGGTTCTTACCCCTGCTCAGATGGAACCATACATAAAAAATCCACGACAGACGGACTACATTCAAATGTTTCACTTCCGGGTCATTTGTGCGTTTAGTTTTGCTTAAAAATGTAGCTAACTCATACACTTATAATTGGAGAGTCTATATATGACATTATGTATGTGTAAAGTTTTAGAAACATTCAGGGTAGTTAATTTAATATATTTATGTATAAATATCCTCTTACTTGCGTTGCGTATTAACTCGGGTTGCTATGGTTACGGAAGTGGTCCTATGCAACACAAGCGTCTGGAGAGACATGGCTGTTCAGAGTTGGATTGATATCTTAAAATCATCAAAGAAAACAGCTTTGATACACGACGGTGAGTACAACGAAGAGAAGACAGGTTTACTGATTGAAAAAACTACCTGCTAGAAGTCAGTATCATTTTGCCTAACTTTAACAGTTAGTTATTATTTTCAGACTGTTAGCTAATGTTAGCTAATATTAATGTGATTAGACAACGGGCAGGTGGCGATTTTTCATCTACAGCACAATGTATGAAAAGTTGTGCATTAAAAAGGTACATACTACTAATAAGAATAAGAATTCTGAGAGTCTGGTTCCTGCTAGCATCTCTGCTCACTTGATGCTAATGCTTGAAACACTATCCTTTATCCATTCATACTCGTTTCTGTTTACAGCAATTACAGGTGCTTTGATTTGACCAATGTTTCGTTAAATATTGCACATAGCAGAATGACAGAAATACTTAATATATTACTTGGCATAAGGCGTAAGGCTCGGTTGGTACTGAAACTACTTGGCTTGTTTGTGCTTAACTAGACTTTTTCCGTATGTGTGTGCTAATATATTTCTGTATTCCACCTCCAGGAAAAAGGAAGATTCACTACCTCTTCACAGATGGAAAAGAAATGGCAGAAGAGTATGACTTGAAAACAGATGAACTCATCAGTAAGCAACAAGTGTTGAGTGTCACAAAGCTGCATGCGGCTACTAATTTATAAATATCATTCAATACACGGAATAAGCTCTTATGTCTTATGAAACATTTGGTATATTTCAGTACGAAAGTGGCGTCATAAAAGCACACTTGGAGCTCAGGGCCAGTGGCAGGTGGAGGTTGGGGAGCCGCTCGCAAACCCTGTCACATCTTTGGACTCTGATGTGATTAAGGAGAACTGCTCCAATGTGGGTTTTTTTTCTGTCTGTCTTTCCCTCTGATTTTGGCTCTAATTACAGTTGAACCATCACATAATCTCATGTGAACTTTTGTTTGTTTGAGATGAACAGTTATAATTGTGTCATTCCTTTAAAATTGATTATTATATTACCGTTTCCACAGCCTGTGTTCATGCGTAAGGACACAAAGAGCAGCTTTCAGTGGAGAATCCGCAACCTTCCCTATCCCAAAGATGTCTTCGTTGTTTTTGTGGAGCCATCTGAGAGATGCATCATCATAAAAACTTCAAACAAAAAGTAAACGTGCATGAGAGAACTGGTTTTCCCTATGTACTTGTTGCATGTAATCCTTATGTTCTCCCTATAGATGGCACTGTGCACAATACTTTTGTCTACACAGTGGTGTGATAAACCTATGACATCCTCTCCATGTCTTGCCAGGTATTATAAGAAGTTCAGTATTCCTGATCTAGATCGCAGTCAGCTGCCATTTGACTGCTCTGCCCTCAGTTTCACTCATGCCAACAACACTTTGATTGTCAGTGTAAGTCCCACACTACAGTGAGAAAAAAATCAAAATCTGTGTTATGAAACTGTGTTTTAGATGTAAAGGTACAAGTTTTAAAGACTGATTCTTAGATAAATGTTCTAACCTTAAATGCTGAAAGCAGGGTCCTGTATAATCTGCGCAATATAAAGAATTGCAAATTTTTCTGAAAAAAAAAACACATTTTTTTTAAATTGACAAATCCAAAGAGTCTCCTAGAAACTATTACGCTCACTGAGATATATTACATATGAGATATATTTTAAACTATGCTCATGTCCATAAAGTAACTAAGTGTTTTTTATACTCCAGTTTCTCCTATGTGCACCTGTCACTACACATAATATTTTTTTATACCCACAATAATTCCTCTTTTTGTTTCATCTGCTTTGTTTTTTGTATGTTCTTTCAATATGACTACAGTGACAGATCTGCAGGAGGGAAGACTTGGAGAATGTTGAAGTAATTATTTTTCTTCTCTCTTGTCCAGTACAAGAAACCCAAAGAGATCTTAACCCTTGAGCAGGAGCTGCTGAAGGAGCTGAAGAAACTGAAGGGGACTGGAGAAGGGGATGTCGACTGCAAAACTCAGTGAATTGTGACTGTGGGAGCGAGAGAATAATTCGGCGTTGCATTTAAAGCAGAACCTCACGGCGCCGTTTTCCAGTCACATGTGAGCTCTAGTTTATTTTACTGTGGTGAATCCCTTCATTAAGAAGACCTTTTTTCAGTGCCTTGTCCATGGCTTAATGCTTCTCATTATGTTTACTGACTGGGGTCCATTTCTTAGAATTGTTAGTATTGAAATTTGTCCTGCTATTTATATTTGATACAAAGAAATTCAGTAAAAAATAATACGTAAAATAATAAAGTGTTTGTGTGTGTACAGTCTCACAGCCAGATTTATTAACTTTGCCGTTGGACAATTAGGGTGATATTTCACAGAAAACTGAAATTATTAGTATGGAAATTAAAATTATATCACGGGATCTCTTTTTTGCCTCTTGTTACCAAACCTGCTCCAGAGCCATTGTGATGGGGGTCACATAACCTACCATCCTCCTTTCATTGATGTCCTTGTAAAACACTCAAAACACACAATGCCTCATCCCTGTGCGTTCCGGGGTCACTGTTACGAGCACATCCCATTTGTGTTAACTGAATACCCTTATGTTCCTTGCATGTAGTGGGCCACCCTGAAAGCCATTACTGGGCCTGGAAACTACTGTTACCGTTTCCCATTACAAGAGGGGGTCACTCTGACTTAGTGGTCTTCAGCTAAAACTATATAGACAAAAGTTAGAAATAGGTCCAACTGTTCCAGGGTTTCTCTCCAAATTTATTTGATGTTGTTGTCTATGAGGAACAAATATAAAGTCGGCACTTCACATCTTTGGCATGTGGAGTTCTATGTGTATATATGACATGTACAGAAAAAAATAATTCCATAGATCCATGCTTCAAAATGTGATATATGTCTACATTTTCACAAAGTTCAATTTAAAGGGGAAAAAAAGTCTCGTCAGAAATACTTAGACAGTGGATAAAAAAAGAACGGTGCTGTTTAAAAGAGACAATGGCATTTAAATATAGATTGTTTCAACCTTGTGATTCCTTGCATTTTTTACCACTTGTCCAAACCCAGAGAGCAAGTGCAAAAAGCAGAGACAAAACCACAGTTCTCTCTTACTATTGTGCTTTGTCTTCTTCCAGATGGAAAGAACAGGAATACAAGAAAACATTTTAAAAGCAGTCTGTCCTGTTGTTTTGCAAATTCTTGAGAGGAACTTGATGGAACTTAGACATGACAAAAATACATTCATACATATCTGATTAGGTAGTGTTTGACTGTTTGGTTTGTTGAGATGTTCTTTATCGATTCTAAATGGATATAATGTGTAAAAAGTATCTGCTGTTTAGCAGATGAATTAAATACCAAGTGTTTACTCTGATGTCTCAATTTTGCTAGTTTTCTTTAATGCTGTACAGTCTTTGGAGCATGAGCTGCTGTCAAAACAAATTCCTGTGGCAACAAACACCAACTAACAAATTGGACATCCAGCTCAAGCATTGTGAGAGCAGCTGAGTTCCTCTGTTCAGGGTCTTCTTCCTCCCCTGTCGTTTGGCCTCTGATGGTCATGCTCAACTGCTTCTGGGAAGAGGGTTTCTTTTCTGCCTCCCTTTCACTCCCGAATGCCTCTTCCCAGCCATTCCCCCTCTTTCAGCCGATGCCACATTTTGCCACACAGGCCCTGATGCTTTTTCTCCAACCCCTCAACTCCCTCTTCGGCCCTCCATCCCCCATCCTACCCCTCCCTGTGTGACTGGCTTCTTTTTGATAACTGACCCCTCCTCGTGTTATTATTCGAACCCACTATTGTATAACATGCCCTTTTATATGAGGTTTCACAAAGGGCCCATTTGATCAGAGGGTTACGGTGTGCGATCGTGAGAAATGCAACTACATGGTGGTAACCTTTGTTTGGGCCAAAATGGTGGGCTGACCTCATCGCTTTTAATGCATAGCTCGGGCCATTCAGGCCCAAGTCTCACTTGCTGAGCACATTGAATTCAGTAGCCTGTCACAGATATTGCCCCTCAGTTATCTGGGTCAGGCTTGAGGAAGAAGAAGGGAAAAAAACAACTGTTTTTTTTTTTTTTTTTTTTTTTTAAGGGTAACCAACATTATATGCTAGCTTTCCGTCCCAAAACAACCACACAAGAGAAAAGCCAAGCAGCATGTGAACTGATTCTTTAGTGGTTTTAATATACACTCTACAATAAATATTTCCATCATTTGACGTAATTTACATTTTTACAGTAAAAATATATTCATATATGTAGAAAAAACAGGTTAAAATTCTCCAAAATTGCCTCCTAAAGGCAAGATAGCATGTCAACTGAGACTCAGATGCTGTAACCACAAGAAAATCCACAGATAGCTGCCGTGTCTAGCTTCATTGTACTCATTCCTCTTATAAACATTCTTTGTTGCTGAGCTGGCTAACCAAAGGTTTTCATTCATGTCAATGTAGCTGAGCTCTTCAGTCCTTCAACTGCCCCCTGATTTAATAAGAGAAAAAAAATCTTTCCTAATTGAAAATCTTTCTGAATTGGAAATAACTAGCAGATTAGATAGTCAATGTTTACATAAAATCCAGTACAATGAATTATATGATAAGTCCACAAAATGAGGCAAAAAGTGTATGGGCACTTGACTGTAAAAGTTGATTTTGCCGGGAGCACTTGCTTTCTCTTGTAGTGGTTCTTCTGGTGCTGGTTCATCCACAGTTCTCCCTCAGTGGTTTCAGTCCTCAGCGGCCCCCTGAGCGCTGGTGATGGGAATGTTTAGTCCGCCTGCTGAAAGGCTGCACGGGGACAGGGAGAGGAAGAACATCAAACGGTCTCCTCTCACTCAGCAAGTGCCCCCTGGGTAGACGCTTCATGAAGTGGGCCTCCCTCTGATGCTGCTTGGTCTTGGAGGCCTTCCTCGGACGGCCCTTGCGTGTGAAAGCCATATACCAGCCCTCATACTTGGCGTTCTGGAGAGCTGTGTAGTTGTTTTCCAGAACAATCTCAGTGAAGATGCAGTCTTTGCCCCGTCCTTTCCGCTGCGAAGGAAAAAAAAAAAAGAAATGGGGGAATTGAGATACTTTGGACAATTTCCAGGAAGCGGAAACATTGTCCTTATTTCCAGACAATCAAATACCCCTTGAAACCTTAAGAGGGCCGCTCAGACAAATATCAAAATCTAATTTGTTCTGGCTTCGAATGCGTCTCAACAATGTGTTGCCATAAGCTGCAAATCTGGAATAATATTTCCGAGAAACAGACATACTTCAAGATGTCGCTGTAGTCTTATGCGGCCACAAAACTATGAATTCCAGATTACCTTGCCGATCAACTTCCCCCTCTTGTTCATGCATATGTAGTATCCTGTCTTCACCCCTTTTATACGGACTCGACTTCCAAAAGAGTCCGTCTCCACCTCCAGTTTAGCTGCGCAGACAAAACAAATCACAAATAATGAGATGACACAGTTCTGACATGGTGCAGGCATCCAGATTATGATGTTACAGTGTGTGAGACAAATGAGCTTCTTTCCTCTGAATGTATTCTTTATGTGCAGTCAGACTGTAATAAACTGGAATTACATCATGTCATCATTAAATGCCATTCAATTTTGAGAAGATCATGACCAAGGAACCAAAATCCTGAAGATAACATTTAAATTTTATAATCCTGCAGACACCTTTACCAAAGCACGCAAGCCGTCCAAAATAGCATCAAATGATAGTGATTTCGCACGGTGTGATTGTTGTTGAATGTCTGTAAATGCTGTGCTGTGATGCAGTTCAGACTGGGGATAAAGGAGAGTGAGAATACTGCGGTCAGGGACACAGCCACAAGCACAGAGCAGCGGTCAGATTTGGGCCGGTTACAAGAGTGACACCCACTTAGGATATGCAGCCAGTGTGTGCATGACTGACTCTGAGTGTGTGTGTGTATATATGTGTAGGCAGAGAAATTTAAAAGACAAAAGAGCACATAGGAGAGGCAAGGAGAGGAAAAGGTATAAAGTGAAGATGCTGACTTCACCGCTCCTTATAAATTGAGTCATACATTGAGTTGTAAAGCAATGAAAATTCCTCATAAAATCAGCCTCCAAAAAGCGGGTAGCAGGCTCTATGCCTGAGTGGATGGATGGTGGTGGCTGTGGTGGAAAGATGGCTAGACACACCAAAAATCCTTTGGTGACAGGAATCCTGCTCCCTTTAAGTTTAAGACAGTTTTTCCCTACTAGGAGTAAAGAAAAAAGTCCCTGCTGAAGTCCATCATAACAGGTGTCAAGGACTTTCTAGACCACCAACACAGTGAAGAAATAAATAACCGCCATATGGCCATAAAAGATGGCAACACTGATGCCACTAACTTTGTTTACAATTGCTATAACTGTTTCTCCTGGCTCAAACATTTTCCTACAGGCTGCCAAAAGCGACATAATTTATACTGCTTTTCAACACCGCACCGCGCACCATTGAATTTAAACTATTCCCGTGTTTGTAAGGTGAACACGTTTCGTATTTTACTGTTTTCCTGAGGTTTAAAACCATTGAAATGTAAGAAACGATGGCCTTTAGCTGTCATCGCTTTTTGATGGATCTGGCTATAACACACGGGCTTTAAGGAGTAAAGTTGCTTCATCGTTTCAGAGACAATAAAAACTGATTTCCCTGAACGATTTCACATATGTGGACCTCCCTATTTATTAAATTTGAAACTATATTTAAATATGTAAATATATACGCCACCACAGGGAAGGTTAAGCTAGGCTATTTAAAATGTTCAAAAGTTAATAACATGACGTTTTCTCGCGATATTTAGCATATTCCATTGCACACGTCCTGCCGTTTACTAAGACGTACGGTGACTTAATCGACACTTCATTATGGTTTTCGTAATTATAACACACATTCATCTCCGCTGGCCTTATTCCTCAGCCATTTTTCACCGTACCGTGCACCGCTCCGTCGTCTCCGTTGGCGTTGACCCTCTTGTTGGCCAGAACCTGGACGTGTTTCCCGCTGGTGCGGCTGTACAACTGGTAAGTGCGGGTCAACCGGCGGCTCATCCGGTCCGACAGTCGGCTCTGCTCGGTGACATGGTGCTTGAAATTAGGAGAAGACTGCACAGAGTTCTGTCGGAGAACATAAGAAACACGTGTCAATAAATAGGCAGTGAAATCACTTTTTAATGTCGCAGAATTTTTCTTTGCAACTCAGGAAAGCCTGAAAATATTACTGTCAACTGTGAGTGAGGAGACTAAAGCTTGTTAGTCAAACAGCCAAGGCCCTGCTAGCCCACTGGTCATTATGTTATTTATTATCATGTTTAAATCATTCTTTCCGCTTTTCCTCTTGTTTCTTTTCTTTATAGGTGTATCTCTTTGGAGATGCTTTCATGGACCCTCGGGATTGGCATTTCCCTTTGATAGTTTTTTCCCCCCTTTTACCATCGATGATCTTTCGCCCCTTCTTGACTTCCTTTTTTCCTCATCTCAGCCTTTCTCCATCCACATGTGTTTTAACAATTACTTTCTAGGCTGGAACTTACCTCTTTTCAAGATGTTTGAATTGTTGCCAATTGCCATAGCACTCATAATAAAAATGTTTTCATTGTTATTGCAGCCCATTGCAGATGTAGAGACGGTGGACTGTGAGCTGCTAAGGACGGCGCCGGAATACCTGTTAAGTTTTACTTAGTTAATTATAGAACTTTACGCAACGGTTAGTGCTTTTTTATTGAAGTGAAAATGCGGGTTACCTGTGCATAAAAGCAAAGCGCCGTGAACTGAAGTAACCTGGGGAGAAAAAGGGGGAAAATAAATAGCTCTGTAACCTGTTGCACGAATTCAGACTGTTACATAAGCAGCTATATTACCTTGACACCTCTTTACTTACAGATAACCTAACCTCGATGTTCTCAGCCTCATCTTGTAATAGTTCAAATATTGCTTCATGAATACTCCACTGATTCGATGCTGGAAGCCCTCGGAAATAAAGTTACTCCTGATGGGGATTTCAGTCCGGTTTTTATGCCCCTCTTGTTACACATAGAAGGTGATAGCCGTGACAATTAAGAGATCCAAAAACTGTCAGGGTCCCATGTGGGTAAAAGGATTCCACTCTCCACTCTACTGATACATGAAAAAGTCCACAGAGGATTTAAGGACGCTGCGGTGCCAATCCAAACTGAAAGTCCAGAGAAAGTGTCGCTGTCACCAAACCACCTCCACTAAATCCTCTTCGTGTCAATCACTCACTCAGCAACAGAGCTCTTGATTAAGTTGAAATAAATCCTCTTTGTCTCTCTGTGACACAGCAGTGGCGGTGATTTTGATTTTACGCACGGATCTTTACGCATCAGCGGTGCGATGCGCACTGGGGATTCCCCTAAAAGTTAGTGATTCATTAAAAAAAATGAATGAATTCCACGAGTGACAGCACTGATTTGTCTGTTTTCTGTGCAGTAAAAGCAACGATGCTACAGTCGTCTCTCTATAAGATGCGCAGAGAGTGAAACTCCCAACATCAACCTTCCTCCCACACGTGTGTTTCTTGTGGTTGCCTCCAGTCCGCATACAGCATCTGTCTCCCTCTACATTTAAATACTTTAACTTGCGGGAAAGTCAATATCCTCGGCGAGAGCAGGCGGAGCGTTCAGGCAGGAGCCAATTTGAAACTGAATACTTGTTAAAACACTTTGCCTGCAACGATTTGCTCGCAAATCCGTAAACACAGCATTCTTCATTTAAATGTATAGAATGAAACAACCTATAGGATGAAAGATGAAAATGGTCTCATAAATTAAGAGAGGAGTTTATTTGTGGGTTAAACCACATAACAAATTTAATATCAGCATGTCTTACAAAATGTTTTTACTTAGCACAGTCATGTGCATTAATCTCATGCAGCGCATGTCATTATTTTACAGTATCTTCATCCATGTAGAGTCACAGCGCGCTTGGTTCTCTATAAGCACAGACATCCACATGGAAAAATTCCCTGGCATGTACTTAAGAAAATCTACAGTTACATTAACGTATTCCCTGACTGCAGGTTAGGGGTTGTTTGGTGGTCCCGGGGGACAGACCTTGATGTACTTTTTCATCCTACATATGTAAGTCATATGTATTCCATGTGAACACATGACACAAAATGGTTTTTACATAACATCTAAAGCCGTTTGCCTTGGATACAAATGCTCTCTCGCTCACAATCACTCTTCTATAGCTTTTCACAATCCTGGTTTGATTTTTTCTTTCTTTTTTTTTTTTAAAGTGGATCCTGGGCCTGGTGTGCTACCCTCATAGTGTAGTTTCATACACTACATCATGCAATTATACTGTAATTATTCTTTGTGACAACAAAGCAGCAGGGTTTCCTTCAAGGGAGCATGACTGTTACACGTTCATGTGATAGGATAGAAAGAGGATGGTTGTAACACTGGATACTTTGTACATTTACCAGGAACAAACTTGATGCTGCTTTCAATCCAACATATGAAAAGTGAAAAGTAGCTTTTTTTTTTCATAAATTGAATACATTTTTGTAACTCTAATCCTACCACCTATATTTACACACCGACACAGCCATAAAAGTTTGTGAAATAATAGTTTAATAACTTTAATCTAGGTTATGTGTAGCTCATTGCACCAGGTTAAGTTAAATTTAACTGAAGTATCTTAAATGAGATAGGAGATATGGATGGAAACGTGAACCAAATGTTACATTTAACCCCACTCTCCCCTGCTTTCACTGTTGCGTGTACAGATGAAATAAACATTAAGAGTGTCAGTCACAAATTGAGGAACGCCTGTGACTGTAATGGGCCAAACCTGAACACACAAAATGGTGTAAAAATGTCAGGCCCTGCCTACTAAATCTCCTCTGTATATCTGAGTCCTCTTGACACCTCGAGTGAAACTAATTTTAGGCGACATCAGTGCATTGATACCCACGCTTTAAATCAGAGCAGAAGTGCTAATCTGCAGTATAGGTTTACTGACTCCAAACCTCAAATCTGATTACCATCCTGACGAGCCAAAACCGATTTTCTGGACTTCGACTCTTAATCTGTGAGGCTTCATAAACGCAGGCCCATGTTCTCTGTGAGAACAGTATGGGAAACTTTTGCACCCTTTACACAGAGCAGCTGTACAAGAGTAAAATATAATATATATATAATTATGTGAGTTTGGTCAATGTCTTAGCTGTAAATCAGTCATTTTAGCCAATGCAGGGGATTTAGGGGGTGAAAATGGACCTGCCTTATTAGTTCCAGTGGGACACAGCAACAAGTGATTTTGCCACCTGGAACAATTCAGCACTTTGTTCTTTCATATTTTGACCCCTATGAAGCAATGATCGCACATCCTGATATGAAATCCACATGCATGATAATTAAATCTGTTGAGTGTTTTTTAGAAAGACCACACAATGACTCATCAAAAGTGCCTGTTTGACTGTCTGAACCCACAGATTAGTTCACTCACGAGTCATTTAAAGAAAATTTGATTACGAGGCAGAGGAAACCTGGAGTCCTCTAGATGGTCTCTGTATATTTGAAACCCGCTGTAACAGTCTGCTATACATAACTCAAACTTAAATTTCTCTTTTAGGTTTGGGAATTAAGCAAACATATTATTATAGAGCAGAAACTCAGTACAGGGATTTGGTGGAAATCATCAGTATTTATTTTTGTTGTCTACCCTTTAGAGACCATAAATGTATAAGTTGGTACTGATCTTCTTTCTATTTCTGTTTGATTTAAAGCACAAGTATAAATGAACTACTAAAATCAACTAAACTCATCTGTTGAAGTTTCCTCTGCAAACACTCAGATGAGTCTCTTATTTTGGTAAGCACAACACTGTTTCATTGCAAGGTGGCTTTTTTTCAATCTCCCTAACATACTTGCCAGCTTGTGTCCCTGTCTACTCTTGTCATGGCCTTGGGTCAGGTCAGCCAAGACCAGACAATGACAGAGGTCATGTGTCTTTATTGCTGGGAGAGCTGTCTACAGTATTTCCCACATTTTCAGTGACAGCTGACAATAGCCACTGGATGAATTTGAGGAGAATTCAGACAACTTGGCGGAAAAAAAAGTTGGCGTCATTGCAATGACTTGTAAATGATGTTGACAAATGCCTACAGTATATTAGGCTTTTTGGAGCCTGTTTGTTGGCTTGGCTTTGTGAAGATCAGTGTTTGTTTTTCTCTTATTTAATCATATATTATTTATGTGTAATCATATATCAGTCAGGTGAAAAGCAAGAATAGCTTTGATAAAAGTTCTCTAGCAAAAAGAGCTGTTTCTGATGAAAGAATAAAATTGATTTTATTGCCACTTGTGCAGATACAGAAAAACTACCAGTACCTTTCCTGAGTAAGATAAGATAAGAAATTTATATGTTATAGCAGCAAGAGACAAGAGTGACAAAAATAGAAAAAGAAAAGATAAAAATATAATATTAAAAAAAGGCACAGAAGGGTAAAAAAATTAAAGTGCAGCAATCAGCATTAAAAGTCTCTGTAATAAACAAATGTGAATCTTACCTGATTTATGTTCTAAAGGAGCTATATGTAAGTTTTTGCTATTGCTACATAACCAACATTAGCATTAACAGCTGTTTACTTATCAGTCTGGAAGAAACATTGCAAGTTCAACATTAAACTTTATTCCTTTACTCGCCAAGAGCTGTCTCCAGCAGTTGAAAACAACGGCAGCGTTAAGTCTTGTTTTGCTACTGCTTTTACCACTTCTTTTTCTCTGCTGAAGTTAGCGCAGAGGATATATCACAACCTCTTGTATTGTAAACACAATTATGGCTAAAGCTAATGGCAAGCAACCATCACCACCACCCACTCCCAACAAGAAAACATGCATGGAAGCAAAGAAAACTTACATATAGCCCCTTTAAAGAAATAGTTTAACATTTTTGGAAAAAGTTATATTTGCTTTCTTGCTGAGAACTAGATGTGAAGACTGATACCACTTCTGTATCTGTCCACTCATTATAAGTCGATGCTGGTTGCCAGGGGGACAAATGACATCAGGAACTGGACCCAGTCAAGAAATAGTTCCATGTATAACCGTGAGTTAAACTACAACATGTCATTTTTAAGTCTTGGTTTTAGCTAGAATTAAACAAACAAGATATTAGAGATGGTAGTAGACATATTTTACACTGTGGGACAGAACCAGGCTAGCTGATTCTCCTTGTTTCCAGTCTTTATGCTAAGCTAAATTAACTGGCTGCTGAATGTAGCTTTGTACTGAACGAACTGAAGAATTGAAGAGTGCAAGTGGTATCAGTCTTCTCACCTGACTCTCAGCGAAAAAGCAAAAAAGTGACTTTCACAAAATGTTGAACTATTCTTTTCCACACAACATATTAGTATTAGCTATGTCCTCTCATACACAGTGTCTGCCCTAAAGTCTTAACTGCTTTACAAAACTTGACAGAGAACATTTGGTTCAGTGCTATAGAGTCAATACATCTCTTTGACTTCACTGCAGTCTACAACAGCCACTTACTATTTAAAAATGATTCCATCTCTGCAAACCTAAATGACATTTGGTTAAAGTGACCTGTCAGACAGGTTTTGCTAAAATTCTCCAGACTATACATGAAAGGTCCTTTATGAAACATGATCAAAAGCTATCATTTTTTATTCTAGTCTTTTACATACCAAACTGTCTGCTGCCTCACTCCTGAGATTCTCTAGTGACCAGCTTTTTCTGGCCTTCTAATGAGTTTGAGAAGAGTTGACACAGATCCAAGTTTTGCCCCAGATCCCCTCTCTTTTGCCTTTTCTCTTAGTCTCCCAATGCTGCTTTTCTCATTTGGATCAATGCTAATACAAAGCCTTGGTATCAGAGAGCAAGGTACGAAAACAGCAATCACAGGGACGCCGTGAAAAAAAAATCTGAGAGAGGAACTTTTTGGCAACGATGCGCATTGGTTATTCTTAGAAGAGAAGTGACTGAATGTCTGAAAAGGCCTCAGAGCAGACTACCATTCAGTGAGAGGTATTATTCCCCCTAGCTAATGCGAGACATAAAAATACACACTCTTGCATAAGGCAGAGCCAATGGAAAGGTAGACACCATAGAGGAAGAGAAAAAACAGAGCCAGAGAGGAAGACGGACAGAATATGAGACTGTGTGTGTGTGTGTGTGTGTGTGTGTGTGTGTGTGTGCGCGTATGAGTGTGTGTTTGGGTAGAAAGAAAATGTGGGATGTTGTGATTTTCGGTGTCATCTGGTTGCAGTGTCATTCACCGCCCCAAACCTCAGTGGTTTTTTAGAAGAAAAACTCTTCAACCACCTGTTGTAATTATGCACTGCTGCTTTGTTGCAACAACGTCAACCACATAATGTGCCTGTAACCACATCACCACACCAGTAACTTACCTTGAGCTGGCTCGAGAGTGTGCTGGCTCACAGCTAACATCACTGGAAGTTACAATTTGTTCCTGGTGCATTTGCAGGATGACATGGGAGGATTAATGGCTTACATTGTATTAATGGAATTAAATCATTTAAATTCTCATCAACGATGTCAGTAAAGAATTTAAATGACAATGACAATTGATAGGAAAATGGACACCACCCTTAATAAATCACCCTTTTTATGGAATCATTTTACCCCTGATCTTATGGAAAATGGCTGTGTGTGATCTACACCAAAATCCACTTGTTAACAACTAATTAAAATTTACAGTTAAAGACTTGGCTTTTTGTAGAAAGCCCCTCATTGAAGACATAATACCATTGGAAACCTGTAGATGATCTACTTGTGTTTGCTGTGGGCTTATTAGATAATTGGAAACTCTTGACCAATAACTTGTATAAAATGTATAAGTGCACAATTATTACAAGTCGTTAACAAATTACTAACATGGCTGGGGTATCCTGTTAGGGGGTCACAGGGGCAAAAATTTGCTGTTGGGCTCCCATTGAACCATCACCCTCTGTGCAACATGTACAGTATGTACCTTGCTACTTCTAGATTCAGCAATCCAATGCTGGAATAATAGTTAAAGGGGCTATAGCTAAGTTTTCTCTGCTGCCAAATGTGGTCTCTTGCCTGGAGCAGGGGGTGGTGATGGCCGCTTGCCAATAGTGTCATTTAAAAACAAGAGGTTAGAGTGCACCCTCTTAGTAGCGCTCAATTTTGTTGCAACAAATCAGTTTGTTTGCATTATCGCGTGGCTTTCAGTGGTGGAGGAAGTATTCAGATCCTTTACATAAGTAAAAGTACCACACAATAATACAAACTAACTAACTGATTTAGGCAGTGGGATTCCAGCAACTTGCAATTACTGTTTTTGTCAGTCTGGTAGGAATATGTCATGATGTGTCTGGCTAAAAGGCAAGGTGGCACATCACATTGATTACCTGTGAGTGATTGTACTGCTGTTACAGATACTTGCCAGCACACCACTACACAATCTTTTTTTTCCTGCAGTTCTGCCTTCTCCATCCTGATGTTGTCACAGTTCACACTTGAAAACCTGCTATTCCAAACCAATTTATTTTTGGTCGAAATTTTTTCAAAATAGGTGTGCAAAACAGAATGGAACCCATTCTGTGTTGGTGGAAAAGGAGTATCAGAAGCAAAAACAAGCACTATAATAGATGTATCTGGAACTGCCTATTGGTTTACATTGCATCAGCTGTTCACAGTGGCCATGTACATCGTTTTCACTCAGTACTTCACCGATTCCAAAGATTTTTTTTTCTTCATCAGTCATTTACACCCAAAAACATGAGAAAAGTGATGCCCAGCTTCAAAAATACTGGAGTTATCCTTTGATGGATTATAATTGATCTATAAAACAATAATTTATAAAGCCATCAGTTACGACATTTCTACGTTGTATAGTTTTTTTCTCTGAATGTGGAGACATTTTTTCGAATCATAAGAGTTATGTAGACATGTTCTTGACTCAGTGAATTTTAATATTTTGTGTATCTTGCACAATTAACTTCAATATTTTATATTTTACATTTTTTATTTTTTTTTTTTTTTTTCAGTGACTGACAGATACTGTTTCTCACTTAGAGTACTATTTTCTTGATTCTTTCTGACTGAATTTTCTATTTTGTTTATTTTTTGTTCATCTTAGACAATTAGACTGATGACTTGACATATTTCTATGCTGTCATTAATATATCATTTTTGTCTATCTACCTTTCTCTCACTGAGCAGCTCAGTCACAGGGTGATGATTTGGTGAGTGTATGTGTAAGTGTATATGCAGTGGTGTCACAGCGCCAGCGCCTGAGAAAATTGTTACAGTGAGAAAATTTGGAAAATCAAGTCAAGGTTCTCGCCACCGAATGACGTTTGAAGTACTTACTCGTGTTTGAGCAGAGCGGAGAGCTTGAATTACTTTTTAACTGGATGAAACGACTGTCTGGGAATGACCCCGGTGTGTAGAAGTGATTAAGGGGACCCAATTTTGCCATAACCCAAATGTGTTTGCATAACGACTTTGAGTGGTGTTCCGAGTGATATTAAATAAAGCTTTCTGCTGAAGCTTTTAACAACTGTTAAAGTTGAGTATAGCAGTTCTGCTTTGCTATTTCTTTTGGTCGACTTGTTTTTTAAGTATCTGAACAACAATTTTTACATACAGCAAGTCTTAAACTACTCATTTGCCCATGTCAGTACAGATGAAAATGAAAGCAATAAAGACAAAGGGCCCCACAGTGGCATCCCCATCAATTCCCTGTGAGGAAAGGTGCGTGTGTGTGGCGTGAAGTGCTGGCAGTGAGGTAGAAAGCTGCAAAGTTGTCGTTGGCTCAGTGGAAGCGGTCTTCATTCCCAGTGACTTGGATGTTTCCCCCGTATTTCACCCCATAACCCCCCACCCCGAATGGAGCGTGATTTACTGTCTTGTAAACACATAGGAAGTAGCATTGAAAACGGTTTAACAAAGTCAATAAAAGCAGACATCATTCCTGGTATCAGGGGGTGGTAAGGGGGAGGTCTGGGGTGGCTGAGGGCAGGTATCCTCCCTTCCTTCTCTGGTTTCCCCCCCTTGCTTATCCATCTCTCCATCTCCATCTTTTCTTCTCTGTCTGTCATCTGTGTCCTCTGTTCCCTCTCTCCCTCTTCTATATGTTTCTCTTTACCCCTGTTTTCATATCATCCTCTTTTCCCTCCTCACCCTCCTCCAGACTCCCTCCTCTTGCTCTCCCTCTCTCTTTCTCTTTCTGCCTTTTTTATTTCATGCGCTGGGCAGCGGACAGCCAGAGCAATGGCTTTAACAGACCTACCTGCAGGGCTGCTTAGGGCGGCTCTTTCATCTGGGCTCTGGAGAAAGAAGCCCCCGGCCCTGAAACAGCTGTGTGGACCTGGGAGTGAGAGGACCATGAAAAACACAGAGAAGAAAGAAAGGAAATTCAATGGTCCCCTGGGAATCGTACCTCCCCGTGCCTCTCTCTTGCTCTTTCTCTCCTTCCCTCTTTCTCTCTAACTTTATCCTCCTCTCTTTTTCTTTATCCCTTTGCTACTTGCTCACTATTTAAGAGAGTTTTCCCATTTTTAAATGATACCATTTTGATATTCCTCACTGCTCTATGTTTGGTCTTCTTATTCCCTTAAAGTTTTCTCACAGTTACTTATTTCTCTCAAACCTGAAACAACCAAGGTTTAGATTCTCATCTCCTTTTGTCACAGGTGCTCTCTTTCACCACTAAGTCGTCAAATTTCCTGAAAACGAACTGAGATGCAGGAAGAAATCCTGGGCGTCAGTGAAGGTCAGCGATGAACTGAAAGAGGGCCAGGAGCAGAGCCAAGCCCTGCTGTAAGAAATTTAATTCAGGAAATTAAACCTTCATAGTCTCATAATAACATGACAAAAAAGAGAAAGAGCATAGGTGTGTTTTTTGCATATTCTATTCTATTTTTTTTATATTATTTTTGTTTTGGGTTTTTTGTTTCTGTAATCATAAAAGGTTCAGATTGACAGTGACAGAGTTCAAAATATCAATCAACACCATTCTCCATCAGTTCTGTGTATTAACATCTAGAATCTATAAAGTTTAACCTCTGAGCTTAACTGTTATCACAAAATTTCACCTGATTTTTGCAAGTTGTTTGCCCTCAAATATAACCATAACATCTACCATTTTAAAAACACAAAATTCTGCCAAATTTGCTGTCATTGGAGCTTATTTCAAAGTTTTATGTTCTTGGTTTGCTGGAATTGCAAATATAAATAAACAGGATTCATAGCTTGAAAAATATGACAGACTCCAAAAACAACACCACAAAAAGCCAGAGAAATAAATATCTCAATGAAGTATTACCAAGTTTCACTTTTTAAGCTAGGTGGATGATTAGTTTAATGTCATGCTATAGTTTTACATCCTAAATATTGACCACATAAAGCCATTTTAGTTTTCTGGATTATATTATTAAAATTCATGTCACTAATTGGTTTAAACAAACATTTATTTTTTCATTAATTTGTAACCGCTAGGAGCCAAAATGCTCCAAGTAAAATCTTTAGCTAATCGAGTTGTTTTTTTGAGTTTCATGTCAGCAAGCAACTGGCTATCCAGCAGACGCAGAACATCCTTACCATCCTATTGGGTGATCTGGCTCATTCTCCTTTTAACTCTGCTTTGGTCTCCCAAAGGAAATGAGGGAAATATCTGACTCTTTATCTTCTTAGTCAACAGCTAGGGACTTGACTTTCTCCAGGGTGCACCCTGGACACCCTGTTATGTAAATCGCAAACAATCATGTTGGTGTGGCAACAATGACACAATACTAGCCCTGGTTTTGGGCTCCATCATGCACATTAAAGGCAACATGAATCAAAGACAAATGGACAATTTTCTAGCATTTATGTATTTCAGCCTCAGCTTCTGAAAAATACGAAAGAAGAGCTGGAGTTTTGGAGCTGAACGTAATGTCCCTCATGCATCATCAGCATCAGTCCACTCTGTGGTGAGATCACCGCCCTGGTTTTAAAATTCCTCACACTCCTCCAAGAGGTGGGATATAATAAAAAAATGAGCAATTGTTGAGAATCCGTACCATCCCCATGGGTGCTGCTCAAATTCTTCTCTGGTTTATAACTGCTCAGTTTTAGGCTTTTTAATCCTATTGTTGCCCCTCTACCTGCCATACTGTGCACTGCCTGTATTATTTGATTTGTTTGTGTTGGACAGCGTTATGCTTGCTGGGATGTATCAGTGTGGTGACTTTGGATTCATGATTGCTTTAGATTGCCATAAGTGTGCAGTTATGACAATCTAAAGTTGTAGGATGTGTATTTTTAACTGGTGTGTATGTGTGTGTGGTGGGGATATGAGTGATCAAGTTCACAGATTGAATTTAGTGTAATTGACTTTCCTGGGTGTGCTGAACCTCCCAGCTAACAAGTGCCATGTGTGGTTTTTGCAGTTGCATCACTGATGGACATTTATCCCAGTTAATATTGTGTGAGCCATGTGTATTTTCTCTACATGCACAATATGTTGTTCTGTTAACAGTAACGTGTTGAATGCCTAACTTAGGTTAGCAGAAACACTGGAAATGGGGAAATGGCTAGTTAGCATGTCAAGTCAATTTAAAGTGCTCCTTTTTGTTTAGTTTTTACAAAATCCAACCAGTGGACACTTTTTAAGTGTTTCAGTTTTTATAGAGATTAAATGAGCAAGATATAATGTAGTAATTAATTTAGCTTTAGAGATGCTGATGGGCAAATTTCTTTTTAACTTTTGGACAGAGCCGGGCTAGTTTTTTTTTTTCTAGTCTTATGCTAAGCTACAAGCTGCTGGTGGGAGCTTCATTTTTTCCGTACAAACATGAAATTTTAAAGGAATAACTCAGTAAGAGAGTAGTAGTTAACTGTTAAAAACCAAAATATTCTTTTAAATTAATTTCTGTTAGCTTGTATATCCCATGTGAGGTACACATTTATTAAACTGTGTACTATTTAGAAGGCATATTGCTACTGTTAACAGCTCTGTTTTATTCATAGTATCCTAAATGAGACAGCACACCATATCTTCAATGTATTTTCATCATCATTCTTCTTCTCCTTAAATACATGACAGAATTATATATAATAGACATGAAAATTCAGCTTTTTCATGTCATTCATATAAAAAATATAAAGTAAAAAAAAAAAACGCTCTGTGACGACAGATAATTTCTCGTTCTGTCATATTAAAACAACATCAACATAACTTAAAATACCATGAAGAATCAAATCACACATTTTCCATTCCTTTACTGTCAAGTGTTTTAAAGGCCACTTAACAGAGGGGACTTTAATAGTATCATAACACTTATGGATTAGCAGTTAAGTATTCCAGCAGCACAGTTTCCCCCCTCAGTTTAAAGCCAACTAGAAAATGTAAAAAAACTGACCTGTGAATCACCTGGTCCCCCTCTCTCTCCCTCTCTGCTTCCTACTCCCCACCCTTCCTCCCCAGGAGAATCTGCACAGAGAACAGAGACCTGAAAATGTGAAACAAAAAAGGAAGATGAAGGGATGAGAAATATGGGTGGGGGAAGCTGGCTGGTGAACACAAGGGGCTGAGTGCGACAGACAACAGAGTGAGAAAGCAGAGAAGGAAAGTCCACTTTAAAGCAAGAAAAAGTAAAGAGAGTGGATGGGGATGGTGCTGAGTGCTGTTGTGTTTGTTTAGTCCCCTTCAAAGGCAAGCTTAATTATTTTACCATGCTGTGCCTGCAGAGACTGCAGGATTCATGGGCTGCTCTCAGCCCCTATCTCCTCCAACCAACTGAGGGCTTAACCCTTTGTCTCCTGCAAAACACTTCAAAAGTTCACATTCAAGAAGACATTAAGGATTAATGCAAACAATGACGATACTCTTGAAATATTCCTTTAAAATATCACTTTTTGTTGATTTTGTATGTATTCCACCTCTGGGATCCACTTGTGATCGATAAAATGTCTCATCCTGTCACACGCCAGCTGATGAGTGTGCACACACTTCCTGTCCAGCCAAGCTAAAAAAATTAATCACTGTCTTAGGTTGGACTGATGCTTGCTGCCTGCAGAATAGTTTGCTTTTCACCAGTGGGTGCAACAAATGAGAACAAGAAACAGGTGAGTAACAGTGTCACAGCATAAAAGTGTAAAGTGCTTATACAAAAGAAATTTAGATGTTAAAGGAGGAAATACGGTCATGTGCTTCTCTTGCCAAGAGTCAGGTGAGAAGATCAGTTTCACTCTCATTCTTGGGAGGTAAATATGAAGCTGGAACCAGCAGCGAGTTAGATTAACATAAAGCATGAGGACAGGAAACAGGGGGAAACAGCCTGGCTCTGCCCAGAGGTAACATTATGCCTACCAGAACCTCTAAATGCCAGTTTGTATGACTGCGTAGGATTGACACAGAGCCTGTGCCGTAGCCTACACAAACGTTCTGCAGCATTATGAGCACATACACTGTGAGCACACTAGTGTTAGTATGTCTGCATCACTGCTATTACAGCACCAAAACACTAGCTGGCGATGGCAGGTGATGAGTTTCCTCATGTACTTTGTGTACAACAATGGTGACTGAAACTGAGCATAACATGGTGAAGTTGCAGCTAGTACTTCCAAATTTATATATTTACAGACTTGACCAATTAACCCCCTCTTCCAACTGATCCATGTTTGTTCAAATCAAGTTCAACTGGTTGGTGAATTGTGTTACTTTGACAGAGCCATAGTAGCTCTGTCTCCTTTATGCTAAGCTAAGCTAACTGCAAATGCTTCAAATTTTATGTACAGACAGGTACCCCAGGGCGCGCACACACACACAGATCAGCCTACTCACTCATTTTTAAATCTCTGATCACTAGACTTTGCTTCTGCTAAAGTTAACAGTTGCAGTGGTTAGCCAACTGCCCTGCTAGCCAGCCTGGTTGCAATGTTGCTCTCATTACTGTGTTGAATTGCTGGACAGGTTTGGGCTCTATAAATATGTCGGGATAGAGTCCAATAACCCGTTTAAAGTCCTGACACATAGTTGAGAAACCAGATTTTACATTATTTCAAGTTCTTTTTAATTTAAAAGATGTGGTAAAGGCTTACATTTACTAGATATTTGACACATTCATAACACTTCTATGAACACGCCATTTAACATCTGTAATACGTACTCCTCAGTACATCTGGACCATAATAGTTTAGACAGGTCTTGACTGCAGCTGCAGTGTGACTTAGCTGGAGGTGTGGACATTAGGAAAACAGCCCATTTTGAGATAACAAATGATGAAAAGACGCTCTAATTTGTTTTCTGGTGAGGAGATGTTTCAGTGAATAAAACACAGGGACAAGGAGCTTCGCTGAGGCTTTTGCTTAAACAGCATTGGTACTTTGCACTCCATTTTTACAGCTGCAGTATCATGTACAAAAGCACAAGGATTTAGAACATTAAAACTTAGTGACTCCTTCAAATAAATTGTATAAGCAGGAATAGTGTCAGTGATCTTGTTCACTCAGTACTGGCAAGCACACAGCAGATCACTTTACATCAAATGGGAATGCCACTCACTTTAGGAATTTATATGTATTATTACTATGGTCTAGACAGTCTAGGACAGATGTCATGGAGATGTAAAATTGGACCTGCTCCATAAAAGTATGAACTATGCATGGTGATGGTGAAGGTGTCTGCAATGAAAAAAGTGTAGTTAACAAGGTAATCCTATTTTTCTCAATAACATGTGAAACTGAGAGTCAGGTAATTCCACTTATTCCCAGTTTAGTATCACTGTCTCTGAAACTGAATTGAAATAAGAAGCAATATTTAAGTATAAGTCAAGGCACATTGCTTCAGTGGTATCAAAGAAATGGATTTATTTAAGAAAACCTGTCGAGAAATTTGAAGTATTTTCTATCTGCATTTGCTGCGGAAATATGTTAAATTACTTCTCCCCACTGGCAGATTTTTTCAATCTTCTTTTTGAGAAAAATAATATTTTAAGAGTCCTAACTAGATTAAATGACTTGTAAGATTTCCTGCGGTGTGACAGCACCCAGGGTGATTTTTCTGGGAATACCATTTTCTGCTTCATAACTACCAATAATACAGACTAAAGCTCGTCGGGGTATAAAAAGAAATAAATACTCTGAGGACTCACAAAGTCAGTCCTTCATCTGCTGAACAGTTCCAGATTTTACTTCTCAATGGCATCACAGCTTTTAGGCTTTGTGCTGTGGTTTTCTGGCTCTTGAGCTGACGTGGTCATTGTCACATAGACTGTATTAACAAATTATAGAAAGCTGTCAGAGAAAACACAATTGTGCCTCACCTTAGAGATTTTATTGTTTGCTCTAAATGCTTATATAGCATTACACTGAGTGAGCAGAAGCATCAGTACCAGTAAATGACATTATTTGGCATTATAGGGTTGCAATGTCAGACCATTGGTTGGTTGGTCCAGTATTTTATCTCATCAAGTACTGATGGATGAGAGACTGATAGAGGATGACACTTAATGACTTTGGTTATCCTTTTTCCTCTAGAGCTACCATGGGTTGACATGTGGCTTGAGTGAAATGTATTAGCAACTGCTGGATGGTTGCATGAAATTTGTATAGATATTTATGTACCATCAGGTGAATTGCAAAACTATTTGTGAGTCTTTCAGTCATATTTTTAATTTGTCCAAGTAATTTGTTTATAACTAAATGTGTGGAAACTAATGATGTTCCATCAGCCTTATCTGCGATTAGCAAAAGCTAGCATCGTAATATACTAAACCAAGATGTGAACATAGTAAAATGCATTCATTGATTATCTATGTGCTTATCTTAGGGTCACAGGGGCTGGAGTCTATCCAGCTGACACTGGACATATCGCAGTCAATCGCAGGCCACATAGTAAACATCACACATTAAACATTAGCATGTTAGTGTTAGCACTGTGAGCTCACAGAGCAGCTAACATGGCTGTGGAATCTTAGTCTTGCTCATCTGTGTTAGAAATCATTTCATCATTGCTTTCAGACAGAAAAGTAGTAAATACTCAGGCCAAATTTTATTTAACATGTCTCCATGTGCACATGCCTGCACCAACAATCTCCCCATCCACGCCCCCCGATCCTCAGGACATGAAGGTCAGCGTGGCAGATAGGAGGGGTGTTTGATCGATAAGCGCCACCCACCCCTCGGCTCACTGACAGCTCCTGTCAAGTATTCAGCAGGACTCGTATCAAATGGATCAACCCTTTACCCCCCGCTCCACCACCACCACCACCCAAACCCCCACTTTAAAGGAGAACTGTCACTAACTGCCACTGTCACATACCAGTCAGGTGCTTTCAACGCACTGATAAAGTGCCAAGGAATTTCACCAGGACTGTTATCCCAACTGTACGGGGGAGGATGTATGTGTGTTAGAGGGCGAGCTGTTGAAAGTTCTTCTGTATTATGTGACTGTGTGTGTGTGTGTGTGTGTGCATGTGTGTGTGTGTGTGTGTGTGCCCATTGTGACCCAATTTCTACTCATCATTTCAGATCAAGCGACAAAAAATAAATATCAGCTGCACATTTTGATTGATTTTGCAGTTTTTCATATCTTTTCTATGGACAAAAGTGCCAGAAAGTTAAGAGTCTGGACCCAAACCTGCATGAAATCATCCTATGTGGAAAAAACTAACAAGCTGAGATGAGTTACGAGGCTGGAAACCTATAGTTTCAGTTTTTTTTCTTCAGAGCCTCCTTGTTAAAAGAGACCTGCTACTCTCCGTATGTCACCAGAGGAGAGGTGCTCCTCAGTGACCCACATCGCAGATGTTGGAGATGGAAGAGTCCTTTGTGTGAAGTCTGAGAAAACTATGTTTGTGTGTCCTACACCCGCCATAAGGCCTGCATTCTTAGGTTCTTAACACATCGACGACTCTGTCCTTAAACTGAGACACAGCAAAGTGGGCTGCAGGCTCACAGAGTTGGTGTTTGTGTGTCTTAGAGCAGAGGGGGGAGTTTTAAAGGGGTGACAAGGAGATAGTGTCGCTGATTGACACGTGAAGAGCAACTAAAAAACGCTCCCCTTTGGAATGCGACAATCTCCCAGCGTCCCATGTTGCCCTGCGTCCCGACAGTGAATTGTTAAAAGCATTCCTGGCAGTTGGGGTGAGGGTGAAAAGAGGGTGAAAGGAGACGGTCTGGTGCTAAAAGAGGAGTTTGTTTACCCCTAAAGAGGATGAACCGTATCCTAACTGCCCTGCAACATAATAACCCAGAAAAGATAAAGACGGAGAACTAGAGGTAGATGAATTTGATAAAGACGTTTCCAGCTTATTTCACAGTATCTCAAGTTACTGACATTTCAAAAAAATCTTCCATTAGCTCCCATCATTTCTCTTTTAAAACAAGTCAACCTCACATTCTGCATTTTAACTGAGGACAGGGGTTAAAAAGAGGCTTGGTGGTCCCCGAGTGCTTGCAAGCACATAGCTAACCCCCCTACCCCATCGTCTCAAACCCACCCACTGAGACAGGCAAGGTGGTGGTGGTCAGGTCCTTTTGGAGCAGCAGGTTAAACCGACCACACGACAGGGGCAAAAGGCCCCGGCTTACAAGGTCTAATTGGTTCCACAGGTTGCAGACTACAGAGGAAAGAGGGGAGCAGGGAAGAAGAGGAGGGGGCGGCGGGGGAGGAGAGGGGAGAGTAACAGCAGGGAGCGAGAGACAGATAAATGGTAGGAGAAGAGAGAGAAAGGGAGAGAGGAGGGTACAGGAAGGAGGGATCGGGCTGGGGGAGGAGGGGGGATGTAGAAGACAGAGATAGAGAGTGAGATCAGAGATGGAAAAGACAGGAAAGAGGCAAAGTAAGGAGGAGAAGGGAAGGTAGAGAGGTGAAATTAAGGAGAGGAGCAGAGGGGTCCTGTTTCCATGATGCAACTGTTGGGTTTGACAGTGACTTTTACAGCAGCATTGAGACTTGTTTTATCATAGCTGGTGGAATAAGAAGACAGCTTTCAGTTCCAGGTATCATAGCATAATGTTACTGAAATCCAAGACATTACTAACAAATTAAAATAAAATAGTCTCTACCAGGGCTGCAACTATTGATTATTTTTGATCACGGATTAACCTCCTAATTATTATTTCTCAGTAAATCAATTCATTGTTCAGCCAGTGCAATGCAAAATAGCAAAAAAATAAAAATAAAAACCTGTTTCAGTTTCCCAGAGCCCAAGTGTGCATGTTCAAGTACCTTGCAGTGTTTGCCCTACAGTCCAAAATCCAAAAGTTTCACTACAGCAAAGAAAAAACCCAAATCCTCATACCGAGAAGTTAATCAAATTAATCTTAAATTTCAGCACTAATCCTAACAAATTAAGTTACTGGTTTACTGACTGTGGAGAGAAAATAGCTTATGAATCTAAAATAATTCAGCCAACATATTTCTGTTTGTCACACTGTGGAGTGGAGACAAAAATACAATATCACCCAATGAAATCTAGTATTCTAGTGAAAGTATAACAGTAACTCAATAAAGAAATAAATACAATAAAGACAGTGTAATAATTATTAGTAGCCAGTAAAATATTTCAATATTTTAAAAGTGTTCAGTATCTCAGTAATTATCTTTAATCTGAGCCCATTTGGATTTGAACCAATCACACACCTGCTTTTCTGACCTCTATGCTACTGCAGTCCCTGTTACACACTGCACATAAAAATCCCCTCACATTTAGTAGAGTTATTCCACAATTTCAGACCAATTCACCCATTTACAAAACTCTCAGTCAAACATCGATGTCACCATCACATCACAACACAGTATGAGCACAGACGGGATCTTTAGTGATCCTGAAAACCATCTTTTTTAAGCAATTCTTTCTTCAAAATCTGGCATGGTGCCACAGTTTATTTTTGTTGGAGAGGTGGACGCTGTGCATCAAACCAGCAGCATGCAAAGGGCTGAAGAGAGAGAAAAAAAAAGTGCGACAGAGGGACACCCAGTCATCTTGTGGTTGACCATAACCAGTGTTTAGCCTGGACAATCTTTGGCCACTGGTCATTACAGCACCATGCTAGGGCCTGCTGTACTGCTGTCAAAACACTGTGCTTGGCAGGGACTGAGCATAACAGAATGTGACTGGAGAAAAAATGTGTGAGTTTAAAATTGTGGATTTGATATGGAAGTTTTGAACTTCTGATCATTGTTATGAGCCGCTGACCTGGATGATGGCTGCCTTGTCTCTGCCTCTTGCTTATGTGAGAAGCAAAGTAGCTGGCAAGTCAAAGTGTACGAGTGCGAGGGAAACTGAATATATGAGGTCTGATGTGTGGTTAATTGGCTCCCCCTACTGTCTCCTCGGTTCTACACAACTCTATGAGGGCTCTGCACTAAATGACCTCACATCACTGCAGAGGATCAGCTTAGCTTCTGCATTAAAGCTAAATTTGCAATCAACACATAGATTTGAAGGGCATTTAGATAAATATCTTCTATCTTATCTTTTCTGTGCACACACCTCTTTATAAGCCGCTTAGACACACAGCCTTCCTGCTCCGTCCTCATACGTTTCCCTCCCTCTCTCCTTCCTGATCTATAAATACTCTCTCATCAGCAGAGGTTGGCTGCGAGAGGCGTCGACCCCGGCCTCTCTCCGTCCAGCAGAGCAGTGATTTATGGGGTCTCGGGCTGGCGCTAACCTTGCACTTGGGCCCTGGCAGTATAAATGATGGCGGGTCAGTGGCACCGTGGATGGTGGGGAGAGGCTCTCTCTTTCCACCTCCATCTCTCTAGCCTCTCTCTCCCTCTCTCTCTCTCTCTCTGTCCTGTTATCATCAGTGTGATGGAGACATCATCATCATCTCCTGGGAGTATAAATAGTGCTGGATCAGGTGACAGTGCCAGCCCTGGCCTTTGATGGGAGCTTTAATTTCATGCCTAATTTCTCTCGGCACAGAGAGGATCGATGCTGCCTCTGTCCTCTGCTGCAGCAGAGGATCGATGCTGCCTGCTTGTGCTCCCCATCCCTCTGCTTCCCTCTGCTGCAAAGACAGAGAGCAAAGAAGGACAAATGTTCACTGCTGACTGATGTGCATGCACCAAGACATTTAGCTTACCTGTAAACACACATATGTGCGGACATCCTTCACAGGGTGCAAACATGCTGACAAATATAGACAAATGCCAGGTCAAGAGACGCATGCGGAGATCCTTCTCTGCACCCACAGATGACTTAAACAATCAATACAGTGGGAACAGATAGCTTTGGAAGTAAGAGCAACAAGCAAAATATAGCTACCCACCTGTGTGTGCTGTGTGTGTTACACATTGCCATGGTGATAAATATAAGCCCTCTGTCCCCGCTCACAGCCCCGGGGAGGCATTGAACTCTAGCCCCTCCATAATGACTTTGTCTACCTATCGATCCGGCTATGATCCATGTACTGTAATTCTTATATCATCAGCCCCGGCCCCAGCAATAACTCCAAGTCATATTTCGGGGGCCTCCCGTCCACTTGACAACTTAATGACGCAGGGGTCCTTGCCGAGTTTGGACTCCCCCCTTCCTCCTCCTCCCCCTCTCTTTTCCTCCTGCTCCTTCCCCCTGCAGGACTCTAATTTCTCCTTGTTCTTTCAGGCTAATATCAGCAAAAGCACAGAGAGGCCATTCCCTCTATGGACTTCCCACTCAGAACCACATATCTTCTCCTTTTCACCTCTGTGTGCTTGCAGTATAGCACAGGGTTAGTGTTTGGGACTACTGTGCATCTGTCTCCGATTTGGAGCACAGTCCCTGCAGGGCTCCCGAGGAGATTCAGGCGTCCCTCTTTAGACCCTGTTCTTTTTCTCCCTTTGAGCTGGGGCTATATTTCATTGTCATTTCAACCCTCTTTTCCTATAGCCTGGATGTAATAGCATAAGATATATGGGCCTCTGCTTCTGCAGCCTTCTGAGCTTCCTCAGCCTTTTATAAAACACTGTCAGAGTGACAAAACAGCAGCCCTTGGGTATTCGGGGCACAGATGCCCCCCTCATCCCGAGGCAATCTCTCAATATCCTGCGCTGATCCTTTTAGCAAGGAGATAGCATCTGGGTCCTTGGACAGGATGAGTTGGAACAGTCATCCTGGACAGAGTCGTAGCTCATCTCTATAGCTCTGTCTGCCTATAAGCCATAGGCTGTCTGTCAGCTCTGTTTTTATAAGAGCTGATTTAGGGAGCAGCCCTTGAATCCTGAGCCAATAGAAACCACAGGAGCAGGGCTGACCCACCTGATCCTGCTAAACAAGGAGCTTCAACCTGTCAGAGCAAGAATTTACCCAGACATTTCATAATCAAAGGGTAAAGAGAGAGGGGTATGGGGGGGGGGGGTTGTTCATTACTTGCAGTTTGAAAGACTCTAATGATGTTCCACCTGGCCACAGAGACACATAACAACCCTATACCTCTGAGACATGGCCCTGATTGAGATGTGAGTAAAGGAGAGGAGGAGAGGGAGGGAGCAGATGGGCTCTGCAGACAATTAAAGCTGCATGTTCTGCTGTGGCTCCTCCACTTTGTTCCTGTCACTCGCCTCATCCTTAGTGGCATCCGTCCTCTTCTTACGCCACTGCATCTACCTCCCTCTCTCCTTCAGGCTTCCACAGTTCTATCTTCCTCTCATCTCTATCACAGTCTTTCCTCTTAGCTTTTTCTACTCCACACTCAAAAGACATACAATCTCTGTCTCCTCTCTCCTGCGCTCCACATCTCTCTCTCCCTCCCTCCCTCATCCTCCCTATACCACCCCCCCACCCCCCAGCCTTAATTGGGAGTCAGGGAGAGCAGTGGAAATCGCATTAACGCGGGCCCTGCCTGGGTGTGCCATCCATCTTCTTTTTTATTACGCCGCGCCGGGGCTGCCTGGGCGCTGCCGTTCGATTTGTCACCGGCCTCGTTCGCTGATAACAGGCATTTGTCATCGCCTTGCCTCCCTGTTAATGTTATCATCTCCTCCCTGACAGCCGCCCTCCGCCGGGGAGCGCCGGCGACAAAGCACATCCGTCAAGCGAATATTTCCACGGCTAAGGGGACCGCACACTGCAATAAGCCACATTAAAGCACTTATGAAGGGTGCAGGCCGTGCGTGCGTGTGTGTATCTGTGCGTACACACCGGTGCCACGATGCGCGCTGGAGTGTGCGCTGCGTGCGCACACGCATCCGTAAAACGCACGCGCGCAGGAGCGTGTAGTGCGCTTGTCGAGGCGAGGTGGGGGCCGACAGGGAGAGGAAGAGGTAATTTGTTGCAATTAATTACGCAGTGAGTGTGGCTTTGTTGTGTGGGAGAGCATTTTATCTGTTGGAATGCTTCCTTCGCCAGACTGTGATGCTATTTGTTTGATTTATAGCCTCTGCCTGCCCGAGGCGGAGTGAGCCCGCGTGTGAGTGTGTGTTTTCACATGTGCACAATACTGTGGCATTATCCACAGAAATATACTGTAGTCTCAGTGACAAGGAGCCCTTTGTTTGGGAGTGACGTTACATATGAACAGCCACACAGTCCCCGTCCGTGGCCCTCTCCCAGGACTGAAAGTCTTTTGTCCATTTGTCATTCAGCAGCAAATCAACAACTCTAAAGGTTGACCTTCCATCACCCAGTCTGTCTGAAAGTGCTGTGACACCCAGATTTACTGCACCACCACCACCACCCCCAAAAACAATCCAGATGTGATATGCTGATGTTATCCACACTGGCCTGGTCGACCCCCCCCCCCTTCTCTCCTCTGTGGCATCAGGACAAGCAGGGATGTGACAACATTTATCCATTCTGCCTCGGTTGGGGGTTTGCTGAGCCCTTCTGCAGGGGCTGACAGATGGATCAGCAAGCCTAAAGGCAGTGGGAAGGGGTGAGACAGAGAGGAGCTCCACTTCCTCATCCTTCAGCATACTGTATGACTCCCAAATTTGCCATACAGCGTCACATGGTATATGGCAAATTTGCGACTCCGGCAGAGAGCTGCAGCCATTATGGTGGCGTTTCATGAGAACGGTGCTATTTCTGAGACTGTTCACATTGTGATCACACTATTAAGTTTGAGCTCAATGATAAAACCTTTCTCAGAAAATGTCTCATTTACATGTCGAGGACTGAATTGCAGTTCCTCAGTAACTGAGCATGTTGTAGTCTTATTTGTTGTGGGAACCAGAGGCAGGAAACAAGATTATGTTTAATAAACAATACCATAATTCGATATACTGGAGCGCTGCAAGTGTCTTGACTGGTTGTTTCTTGTCTCTCACAACAGAGGTGTGAGACATTTAGAGATATTTTTCCTCCTTTGGACTGTGAAAACATCACATGTCTGTTCTTGAGTTATCAGCTTCCAATTAATGATTTATCAGTGCATTGTTATTATAGAGACAAATACAAGCCACATTACTTACTTACAAATTACTTTCCCACAATTGAAAGCTGCTCATACAGGCTCCATAAAGCACTTGTAAATGTTGAGTAAACAGTCTCACCACTAAGTGCATTTAGTGGCTATTCTGGAGCTTTCAGTCATTTATGATTGTCATCAGCACAGGGAATTATAGATGTTCCAATTAGATTTTTTTCTCGCCACTTTTAGATTTCTTATTCTTGTTAGACAATATACACCAAGAAGTGGGTGAACTCTATCTGCTGATAAAGGTCATGAAATATGATTGAAAGCCCCAGAACAGCTACTGTCTCCAATGAGAATGAATTTACAGGCATATTATTAATTAACCATTAGTAAATCTAGTAGTTAAAACTTCTAAACCCCTTATAAAGTAAAGAGTGCTGTATTGCACCACTTGCAGTGTTTTACTCTACAGTGTTCTTCCATAACATCAGTGCTGGGAATCATCTTTGGCTGTGGTTGTCCAAGGCCCACATTTTATTTAGGTATTTGCTTCATGATGTATGATTATTTGTGCTGTAATTGCAAGTAGTTGTTTGTTGTTTGTTACGTTTATGGTTGTTTTTGGTGAGAGGCAATAATGCCAGATGATGATATTTCTCTGTATTTTAATTTTCCATGTAAGGAGGCAACTTCCAGTCATTGGTGTCACCACAGCTAAATGAATGTGAAGTAAACATTGGCCCCAAATGAAACTAAAGTGTTGCGATAGCTCAGAAATGCTGTTTGGATTTGATGGTACAGTGGGGTAAACTTAGAATATAGCTTCCTGTACATGAATATATTTTTTTGTTTGTTTTTTGCTCTTATTTTTGTGATTATGAGGGCCGTTCAGAAAAGCCAATACAGCAGAACAACAAAGAGACAGATTTTCAAGTGTATATTTTTAACAGTCCTCATATCTTTCGTCGTCACACCACCATGTATTATACAAAGTGGTCTTGTAAAACAAATAGCAGTTATAAACACCTGAAGAAACTTGTACAGCTACTTTGATGTGATATTTTGATAAATTACAACTCTTAAACAAGCTTTACATACATGTGCATACTGTATATTTGGACAAGAAATATGAAATGACTACTACAGTAGCCACAATATCCAGCTCTCTTAAGTAAAAGAGAAACAAAGTCACTGAAAGATGAAAAGAAAGACAAGACAAAGCTCAAGTTCTTTATCAAGACCTTGAGCTCGCCAGTGTAAACAAGCAATAACAGTATACATCTTATTATTCACATGACGTCTCATTGCCTTTAACTGCTGAGGGAAACATCTCAGAGATGGATTTCATACCTACTCTCAGTACGCTGATGGAAGCACTGCCACTGCCTCAGAGTTGAATACAGTACATATATGCACTCTGTACTGAGCAACAGAGGGAATTCAACACCAAACATGAACAACAAAGTGATCACAGGATGTGTTTAGAAGAAGTGGAACTAATACAGAGATGAAAACTTCCAAGAGCACTGTAAGAAACCAACTCAGTCAGTGTAAAAATGCTGCAAGATGCTGACAAATGGATTAAAATGCCACTGATGGTTGATTTGAGACACCACATGACTTCTATCTCACATAATTTACAGGAGCTACACTTTGGCTAATCCATATTTCTTGTGTGTGTGTGTGTGCGTGTGTGATTTATCCATATGTGTGCACTGGTCTTTGTAGTTTTCAAATAAAGCAGCAGATCTCCCTGTGGCCACACCTTTTACCTCTGCCGTACTAAGAGAAGAAACCATCATTAACATGTAGATCCACCTCTTCTTTCCTTTTCTTGGGCCCTTACTTTTCACCAAGGGTTCCATAGCCGTTCATTATAGCCAATTTCAAATGACCATTGGGAGTCAACTCCTCTTCAAGTATGTTGTTCTTGGCAGCAAACATCTGGCTGATCTCCATAAAGGTTTTGCTCTTGGTCTCAGGAATGACGAAGATGGTGTAGATGGCCACTCCCAAACAGATTGCACAGAAGATCAGGTAACAGTAAGGACCTGTAGCCATCTGTAGTGAGAGGACAGTGCAACATAAAGTGCAACTTTGATTAAAAGAATACAAATAGGGGCTCAGAAATGTCAAGTTTGTTGATTTTTTTGGCCACTTGGTAAACAAGCTGTCAGTACAACATTAATATTTTACCACCTTATAAAGTTTTTATGGCTAATAATTCATTTGAAGGCATGTTTCTGCCCCCCTATTGACTGTATGTCCAATATTCAGTCTTCTGTTTGCTCTGTTTAGGTCTCCACCAGCTGTTGAAGGAAATATCTGGCTCTTTGTGTTCACCAGCTGGCTGCTAAAGTTGTCTGTCTATCATTTAGTGCTGAGGAGGTAGCACAGTAATCATATTAAAGCTTTTTTCGTTAAGAAAAAACAACAACAACAAACAGCTGCCTGCTCCTTCTGGATACGTGGACGATAAGAGTGGTGAGAGTAAACTAGAGCAGTAAAGCTGTGGGCTGTGGGAGTGTCACTACAAGCGACATTGTTCACATTACACATAGTTGTTTGAGCCATTGTTAATATAAAAATACTGACATGTGCAGCTTTAAAGGGGAAACTGAATATTACATGGAACTGCTGTTGGGGAGTTAGACCTGTAAAATATTAAAATATGACATGCAAACAAGGCTTTGTTTACTCAGCTGCTTTCAAAGCCACATTCAGATGTGAAAATTGTTATCAGTTACAATATAGAGATGGTCCAGGAGGGGATTTTTACAAAGATTGCAATGCTGCAACTCTCGCTCAGAGTGAAAAATACAGCTTCTGACAGCTCTGAAGTTGTTCCTTTTACATATTTTCTGTGAAATTAAAACAGAAAGATTAAGGTCCACTTCACTTTCCACACAAATGATCATTGTCCTTTGAGTCTGTTCGCCTGGAATAACACTGAGGATAATTAGGGACAGCGAGGTTGCAATTTTAATTGGTATTAAAGTTTATTGGTATTTGGGGAGTCACCTCTACTCAGACTAAGCCAGACAGCCCATATCATTATTGCCCTGTGTCTGACACTGCAAGTGTAGCCACAACAGATGCTGGATGCAAAGTCAAGATGAAGTCAAGATTCTCAAAGCCAACTAAGCTATAGATTCAAACAAAAGCTTTGATTTCAAAATCATACACAACAAGTCACATGCTTAAACTTAAAATGCCCTCTGAGAAAAATAATTTGAATTTCACTGTTTGCAAACAGTACTGAAAGTAGAGTATATGTTTTCTCTGACCTCTAGGAAGGGAAAGACGAAGCCGATGGTGAAGTTGGACAACCAGTTGAGGCAGCCGGCCACAGTGTAGGCAGCCGGTCTGTGTGACTGCTTGAACAGCTCTGCAGTGATCAGGAACGGCACACCAGCTACACAGAAGAGACAAAAACATATTATTTCAGAAGACAAATTCTGACAACAGCAAAATTCTCAGCTAATCATGGTTCACTCCACATGCACCTCATCCATTGGTTTTGATCTAACTAGGCATCCTATCAAGCCGTCAAAATACAAATCACATTTAATCACTCAGTACGATTGTATGAATCCGTCGGGTGTTGTGGAAATTAACATCAGCGTCTTCATTCATCAATTAGTTTATCAATATTCCCACTCTGGACTGTTCTTTGGCAGTCATTCAAAATAAACAGAATGTGATAAAACAAATGATAAACATTCCTCAAGCCCCAGCGCTATTATATTACACTCCTTTTTCTGCATGTACTTCATTATGTGTTCATTATTAATCAGCGATCATAGATTGACAAGAGAGGAAGATGTTTGTCAAATTGGCAAAACTCCAACTCTGAACAAGAAACAGAATAGCTTCGCCTGGACTTTTGCATTTCATTAGTTTGATATGTAGGATCCATGAGATGTTGTCTTAGCTTTTAAACACACAATTCTTCATTGTTAGAAGTGAAAGCTATGAAAGAGAAATATACATTAGTAAAAGCTCTAATGAAGAGCTTTCCGAATGATGTCCTCATTATCTGTGCATGATAATTGCATAGAGGAAGGTTTAATATCATCAAACCAATAACTAGGCTATAATTTGTCAACATCTGTGGTATGTATGGGGGGCGTCATTGCGCATGCAAGGTTTTGTGAGAAGCAAACCACATTCATCACGGCTAGCTTATGAACAATGAGCCATTAAAAGTCTAATTGCAGCAACAGAAATCCTCATCCGTGTGCCGAAGTATAGATTTTGCCGGCTTGACGGATGATGCTATGTAAACCAGATCCGTTCTAATTCATCATCCTCGCAGGTCCACTCAACATGGCTCCCAACGTTGTAAACTATTGCCTCTTAATTCACTTCACTCAACTCATCCAGTGTACAAATGGCTGTGGGAATGGATGTAGTGTGGCAGTTATAATTTCCTAATTTACAAGACTAATGAAATACAATATCTCTTCACACTCAGAGGAGGAGATGGGAGGGAGGGATGCTGGGTTTTAGGGTTTGGTGCCTGCTATTGTGCAAGCATCCAGCAGGGAGCAGTGTTACCTTACACACAGGACTGCCCAAACCTAGTACTGTCTTCTGTGGATGGGAAAAGTTGACTCTAAGTGTCTGAAAGAGATTTCAGGCAAGATGCAGAGAGGGTAGAGTCACTGAAGCATTTACCTGGACCTATGCAGAAGCCAGCAATGATCCCGACAACACAGCCCACACTGATGTAGCGCATGAAGGTCAGCTGCGCCTGTGATTGGTCAACGTGAGTCATGAGTCTGAAGTCATGAGTTATAAACATTGGTAAACAATTTGTACAGTATTACATAATTATTCATTTTAATATATTTAATAATTCTGATTATATGTAACATATAGGTAACATGATAAGTACCGCGTGCAGCTCCTGACATTTACTCCATAATTACACATAATTACTTTCTTGCATGTACTGTTATTTATAAGTCAGTAGGGGTTTCCCAAAGTTCAATCAGCTGTTTACTGAAGAGAGAGAGAAGGTAAATATTTTACTTTTATGCTCATATTCTTAAAGAGGTTTTTATGCAAAAAATATTTTGTGTAAAATGTTGACTGAGTGAGTTTTAAGGGAAACCAATTATAAATTAGACATAGATTTTAGTTGTATGTAAATTTGGTAATGTACTTAGCCCCATTAAAAACATTGCACTTCATGCCCTATGCCACAATCTGCATGTTAATATAATATATTCCTACACCAGCAGGACATTAGATGACACTGTACCTGTAAGAGGACAGACACAGTGATCCCAGCACAGCAGAGTCCCATGAAGAGGAAGCCGCCAATCATCAGAGGTCTCCTCCCCACACGCTCGATTGTGAAACACTGAAAAAGGGACAGAGAGGCAGGACCTGTTGTTATTGGCTGGCCACAACAGACATCACCAAAAATGAAGAAAACACTTTTTATGACTTTTTATTCCTCTGAGCATTCATTTCAGCTTATTTTGTGTCTACTGGTACACAGATAACACATTAAGTACTATAACACACAAGTCAACAGTCATTAGCTTTTTGCCTTAATCAGTTAATGTGTGCTGTCCATGATAGACATACAAACAAAGTCAAAGGAAAAAAATGAGAAATTAAGGTCTCATAAAAGTCAATAATATTTGTCACATCATTGTACTGTTTATTGATTAATGTTTATTTTAATAGAGACAAATACTTAGTATGGACCAGTGCCACATACTACAGCATTAATAACATTATCTAGTTTGCAATGCCCTTCTGGCGATGAGACTAAAACCTAAAGACTTTCAATTCACAATGATACAAAAATGAGAGAAGCAGTGAATCAGTTAAATGATTAGTTGTTCCAGCACTATATAAAAATACATATAGAGATATAATAATGTAATCTTAAAGTGTTACGATGTCTACTCACCCCCAGCATCCCAGAGATGACCTCAATGGCACCAGTTCCTACTGTTGTGTACTGAATATGAGGTTCTGGGATTCCTGCATTCTTAAATATTTCATTTGTGTAGAACCAGATCTGAAATTGACAATGACACAAAGTTTATCAACATGGTGAATATGTTAAACCACAGACACAGACACACACATAAACAGATGCTTTGCAACTCAAAGTTTTTTCTTTCTCGAGGAGCCAAAAAGTCGCTCTGCTTATTTGGTGTTTCCACGTGATGCATCACAGTGATCATTATCATCAGGCTGAACATCACTCATGCATTTGAGATACAGCATTTCATCAGTATGGACTCCTGACAAGTGCTCCCCTTGAAATTAATTTGTGTATTCTCATTAATCACACTTTGCTGATGCAACATCCATCATTGATGAGGTGTGGACAAGATCGTGATCGGTGCAGTTAAATGCTGTCTTGTTGATTTAGTAACCATACATATAGCATTTCATCACCATTGCAGCACCAAAGTATCTAAAAGCAGAAACATACACAAACAATTAGAAAGTTAAAAGTTGGGGCAAGTTATGTTGTTTTGAACATTTGAATTGTCTTGATAAAGTGTGAGTATATACTAATAGGACTGAGATCTTCTTCACTACATTGAAATCCTGTGTTTCTATCAAAAGAGGCATTCTGCGTTTATACACATGAACGGTTCTTTCACAGAAGCACTAGATGTTGCTCAACCCATAAAACACTGGTGAATCTAAGGACTCAAAGAACTGCTGTTTGACTATTTACACCCATATATTAAAATAGGAATATTTACTTCATTTTTCAATGGTCTTCTTCATCCATCCATTCACAGGCATATTCTACGTAAGTCATGTGGTGGCAGCAGGGAACGCAGAGCAGCCATGGCATAGTTTCCTCTGAGATTTCCTCCAGCCCCCCTAGGCCAAACCAAAGCTGTTTCTAGAACAGCTGACTGATGTAATCCCTTTTGTCCACCTTGTCTGCACCTGTCTCAACAAACCTCTAAATTCTCTCAAACCTCTAAATTCAAAGAGTCAGCAACTCAACTCTGAGATCCTCCTTGATTAGCTCCTTACATTGTCCAAGAGTCAGATTTGTAATCTGTGTTGAAAGCTTGTAGCAGCAAGCACCTTGTACCTTGCTTTATTTTTCCAATGTATTTACTGCAGAAGCTACCAGCAACTAACCAGTAATTAGTGCCATGATTATTTTTGCCTTCATGTATGATACTTGAACCCATTAGCTTTCCAGTTTCTGGCTGTGTCACATTCCACCACAGACTGTTCTGATTTGTATAACAAACCATTTAACAGCAAAAGGACAACATCATCTGCAAAAGTACAAAAAAGGAAGGTTTCCCTTGCCACTTTGGCCTAGTGCATGGTAATGGTGGGAACTGTTGGGTCTCTCTTTGTAAATATAAAAATTTAAAGAGTGCGGTCTAGACCTGCTCTTAAAAGTGCCTAGAGAGAGCCTCTGTTGTGATTTGGCACTATATAAATAAAATTGACGTGACTTGACCTGACCACTAACACCAAACGTGACAATTGTCTTGATAAACTACCCTCAAAAAGAGGAGAGGGGACCAAGTATGAACTTATTAGTCCAAAGCCAACTTGAATGAGCTTCACTTCATAACAGGAGCACAACAAATTCAAGTTTTTGGAATCAAAAGTCTTGTAGCATCTGTCTCAGGACAATATGCTTCCTTGGTTCAGCATGCATTTACCTTCACTCTGTGATTGCATACATTATACCTGCCACTTCTTAATATTTGGCTAGCACCTCTTGTAAATTTGATAGCTAGAAAATAACAAAAAATAAATACTGTTACAAATACTGTGAAGGAATTTGATGTTTTTTCCCTTTTCTTTTTTTTGTGAAAATTGCTGTCTTATTTCTCTTTTTGCAAGGGAATAGTTTGTGTTACATGAAGTTAAAAATGACCAAGATTGTAAGAAAAACCTAAAATTCTCTTGAAATATCTAATTGTGCATTCTGTGTATTGCACAAGGAGGTTGGACACATGGCTTCTTATGCATGTCTGAAGCCTTCCAGTGTTCCTGTCTGGAACAGCTGTGACCGTGGGACTCGGCAGGGTGTAACCCTTTTGGGAAATGATACTAGCATGTGAGCCAGCATGTCTAGAGCTTCCATCCACATGGAGCAATGATCACAAGGATGTGTTTGACGTTGTGTGTGAATGGGTGGACCTTCTTATGCTGGGTAACACTGAGAGAGAGGTCTGGGAAATAATGAGGTGAAGTCCTGTTGCCCTCTGCTTGGTCACTCAGTGACTGCACTGTGGCAGGGACTGTGATGTTTGAACAGGAGGAGGTGCAGATGGGAGGAGCACAGCTGGGAACTGTAGCAGCAGGTGCTCTCACTCACTTATAATAAGTGCACAGTGTGTCTTTGCACATCCAAAATGTAAACACACACACACACTCACAAAGACAGAAAAGACAACAGTCCCACAATGCTTCTTCCACGCACCGCATCAATGCCAGACAGCTGCATGCTGATGTTGACGACCACGATGGTGATGACCTGCCAGCGGACACAGCGGTCCATGAGCAGGCTCCTGACAGAAATGGTCTGGATGGAGGACAAAGAGCGTTGCTCCTCCTGCATCTCCTCAACCTCTGCCTGGATATTTCCTTTTGCACGGTACCACTTTAGGGCTATAGAAAAGAAAGAAAACTTTTAAGATGTGATGAAAATAACAATGAAGATGTCATGATCTTTGAATGATGATCATTTTAAAGAGCAGAGAGACAAACTGTTTATTGAGATAGATAGATTATGGCACAATCTTTACTCCATGTAATCAAATATAAACAAATACAACTTTAGGAAACAATAAAATGAAGTATCCACTTTCTAACCTGCGATGGTGGCATGCACATTTCCCTTCTCTATCAACAGGTACCGTGGACTCTCTGGAAACCATGGCAACAACATCAGCTGGACCATAGTAGGAAACACCACCAGGGACAGGAGAAGAGGCCAGTGTTCTTCCTGTATGGAAGAAAACATGATACCTTACTAAAAATCAGCAGATTTCATTAGTCTACATAGTGTTTCTATATAATGTTTAAAAAAAGCCTCTCTAAAGAGCAGACAGCTATTCGGAAATGGGAGGAAATTTTCTTTTTTGCTTTATTTTTCTGTGCAGCTGCCACATTGACACTCTTCCTCTCTATCTGATGTATTATAAGTAGGCAGATGGAAGGAGCATCACCTGATCAAGTTCTGCAGCATACATGGGAGGGTGGGAAAGCTAGTGGGCCAGCTGGACATGTTACATAAACAACTCTTATATATAACTATGGAACAGCCTCTTCACATACTGTACAAAGCAACTTATTGATTTCACATTGATTTCAGTACCTTTCCCAGCAGCTCATGGAGCCCCAGGACCTGAGCGATGAAGACCCCGAGGCAAATGTGGATGCTGGGAACGAGGCCCAGGAAGCCTCGCAGGCTTTTGGGGGCGATCTCACTGAGGTACATTGGCACCGCGCTTAGAGAGATACCTGTTAAAGAAAGTGTGGGCAACGCAGGCAAATATAAGCAGAACTTTGATATATGAATTGTTTTAATGAAAATCAGAAAATCAATTTTGAGTATCTACATTAGATTTTAGATTTTCTGCTTCCTGTAATGTGCTATTACAGCTTTGCATCTACTGATCTGCAAAAAACTGTAACCATCCCCATTTGCTTAATTTACCTGTAGTTTCTGTTTTATTTTGAGGATGCGAGTGACAGACTTGGGCCAGGCTTACCTGAGTGTACCCCAGTGATGAAGCGTCCACAGATGACCATCACAGGCATCCTGCACGTTCTACTGAAGCCCATCAGAGCTCCTCCTATAAACACCAGCATGGTGGTTCTCACCAGCGTCCCTTTCCTGTCCGTACACACAGTGTATCCTCTTAATGAATAAGGTGTATATAACTGGCACAAGCAAAGGTCGATGGCATTTTACACAAACACAAACATACACTGAGCATGAGTTACATACACAAAACCATCCACACACACACTAACCTTCCAAATCTGGTAACAAGTCTGCCTACTAGCAGGGCCCCTGTCATCCCACCAATAGCAAAGATCGACACAGTGAGGGAGTACAGGACAGTGAGGTGACGTTCATCTGGGGTCCAGTCATAGTTTTCTATCATTGTCTCATTGTAGAAGTCTTTGATGTACTGATGGAAGAAAGAAGAAACAAATTAAGTCAATTTTAACAAGCAAGAGAACAAATAAATTAATTTATCACAATATACACAGCCCACAGGGAATTCCAAAAATATTGTTCTCTCACCCACACATCCTTTTTAAAAAAATCATTTAAAAAAGAAACAAGAAAAAAACAAAAAAACAAAAACAAACAACTATTAAAGATTTATATTCAAGATTTAATTCTTATAACCCTGAGCCATTATGGTATATCCATCACTCCAGTAGACCTGGAACATGGTAAAAAATAGTGCCAATGCAATTTTACACATCTACATCATTAATTATTTCTCCAGTGTCACACATCCAAATGTCAACATTAGTCTTGACATTTCCACAGCACTGGGTGCAAGCTGCAGTGGGGGGTGGGATGAAGAGACGCTGGCATTGTCATGTGCCTTATTTATGCGAGCCCCCACCGTCAAAGTCAAATCATGTTTGATGAGAAAGAGGTCATAAACTGCATGCTTGATAAAATAAAAGTGGTTGTCCTTATGGTGTGACAAAAATATATTGTAAGGGCCAACAACAATATCCATCAGATTTTATTCATATTTATTTGACAGTGACAGTGACTCCACTGAGACCAGACTGTCCTGCAGAATCCATTATATTAAATCTAATTTATCTCAAGAGACACAATTCATTCATGGTCTGTGAGTGAAACATCAAGAAACTGAAAAAAGAGACAAAAATAAGAGTTGGTTTTAGTACACTTATCAGTATACTTCTATTGTCAATCTGAAGGAACTGATGTTTCTGACAGGGTTTCATTACAAAAAACAGAGAGAGACCTTTTCATTAATCAGTTTTTCATGGAACTCTATGAACTGTGTGTGTCCAATTTGCTCCATGAATGTCATCATCTCCAACACGTGCATAAATTGGAAGTCCTTGTATAGTTCGGACATATAGCTGACCAGTGTGTGTTTGTAATTACTATCTTGCAAGAGCCTTGTGCTGGCAGAACAAGAATTAATCAGTATGTCTGTGAAGAGTCATGCAGATCATGGTTATCCAAGAAAAGCTGAATTGAGGGCAACTGAACGTGGTTGTAGGTACATGAAGATGTTTTCAGGTCTGTGGCCTTTCACTGTAGAACCAAGACAGAGGCTGTTTGGGATGAGCCTGTGTTATCTGCATCTCAGGTTGAACTGTAGGAGAAGTGTAGGGGGGTGGGGTCATCTACATCAAAATAGAGAAACCATCCCTCAACAGAGGAGGAGGTCTACAACACCACTTGTCCCCAGCCTACAATGCTGTCCTTTCATCCCTTCCCAAAAGATTTAACAACCATTCACACTTGGCCTCATGTTACTCCAGTGACTCTAATGACTGTTGTTACAACAAGTAGGAGGAGCACTAACAAACCATATGACATCAAATGGTCTTAAAAATGACCCCACAAAGGTCAAATACCTGAGTCTCCTCTCTAGCCAGAACTGGAGAAGCCTCTCGGATGACAGGTGAAACGTCTCTGTATCTACACCCAAGTCCTGTTGACCTAGATCTAACCTTTCTTGGAAGAATCAACCAAGTTAGCCAGTGCATCTGCTATGTGAGATCAGGCTAGAGAATGTACATAGATCTGCTGTTTCAAAGGAAGGCCATCATCTTTACTCTGCCTCAGTGACCTGATTGTCAGCGATTTGATTAAATGGGTTTAATGGTTGAAGAATGTGTCAAAGTGAAACTGAGCATAACATACATAACATTTGTGTGATTTCAGAGAGACCTATTGTGGTTCATCTATTGTATGTATGACCTTGTCTGATTAGACAAGCAGTGGACAATGCAAAGCATGGTAAATCTTGACACTAAAATTACATAGTGCTGCTAGATTTAGGGACACATAGGTCCAATACACTGGATAGCAGCACTAGTATTAATATTAATCTTATTAAGTGGACCAGGTATCAGCCAGACATGACTGATCCACCAGTTGCAACAGACTGCCAACTGAATTTTGAGTACCATAGCAAGCACTTGTGCATAGTTGTGCCTTATTTATCTATGTTTGCCATTTCCTCTTACTCAAATGTTATTCTCACAGGAGGAGCCCCATTATTTTCTGTTCTGCGCTGTTCATTTATTGCAGTGTCACTTTATGTCAGTGCAGAAATAGTAGCTCATAACTTCCACGGTTCAGAAGTGATGTGCAGTTACACTTCATCCTTTACGTTTCCTTCCACATTTTTGCCAGTCATTCAGTTTTAGGCAGTGAGGTGTACAGAAATGGTGGGAAAGAAAAGCACTGGTCTCAGCTCAAGTTTAGTTATCAGAACAGGTTTTGGAAGAGAGTCAATTCAATGCATCTCTAGTTGGATTCTCAGTGTCCCTGTCCCTCTTTTCATGAGAGCACATGTTAAGGTGTATCACTGGCACAACCCTGTATCCTATGCGATGTTCCCTCATAACAATATAGCCCCACTGAGAGTCTAGAGACCTCACTGACACACATGTGACACTGTAAAAACACAATTAGTGTTCATAATCAATGTGGGGATAAATTCATATTTGATCATCTGACTTCCACTGAATGTTAGCAACAAGCTCCATTGCTTTGTGCTTTGAGTTCATATGAGCTGTATGGAGGTTTGCTGGAAAAATAACAATGAGTTCATCAACACCAATGAAGAGCCATAATGTCAATTCATATCAAAGATTTTCTCTTTTCTTCTTATGACCTGGCCTCAACTTTTGTTCTACTTGTACCTAAACCAAATCCTGCTTCTTTCCTCCAACCTTTAAGCAAAATGTAATTACTGCCATTCATTATTACAGGGCCAATGCATTTCAGGCTTACTGATACATAATGATTTCAAAGATTCAAAAACACATTGTAGTATTGGTACCCAAACACCAAATCTCTCCCATTTTACCATGGCTATCTGTATAAAATTAACAGTTGAGGAAGTAGGTGACAAGTTTAGCTCTCTCTAAACATAATATGATTACGACGACACACAAAGCCAGACCATTAGCTTTTTAGGTATCCTATGAAAAGCTATAATCATTTTCTCTCACCTCACTGATTGAACCATCTGCCAAACCTCAAATTTGATTTGGAGCACACAGCCATAAGTAATGTCAGATGACACACAGTAGTGGATCCTTCAAAGAGCACTGAAGTCACATGGACCATGGTTAAATGTTTGACCTAAGCCATATCACTGGTAATTTGGAATATGTGTGACAGAGCATTTTTCTCAGTTTGAACAAGGAAATGCTACTCTTTCAGCCACAGTGGTTTCTGAATGGATATCACTACAGGGCAAGCTACAGGTGAGAGGTGGTAGGCTACAGCTACGTTGCATGTGGAAGCTGCTGTTTCTCTTATGCCTCCACAGAGCTAATGTACAGCTTGACATTTTGGGAAATACACTTATTCACATTCTTTCCCAGATTTAGATGAGTAGATTGATACCACTGTCTCTCTCTGTGTTACATATGGAGCTGGAGTTCGGAAGTGGTAAGGTTAGCTTAGAAATGAGGGGCAAAGAGCTAGCCTGTGTCATCTAACATTAGCCATGCTAAGGAACAGTTACAGCATGTAATTTCCCATAAAACCCACAAATGAAATGTTTTACCTTTCTGTTAGGTGGTATCAATGTTTTAATGTAACTCTCAGCAAGAAAGTAAATAAGGACATTTTTCAAAAATATCTAATTATTTCATTTAAGACAATTTCAAAGATCCTATAATCACATAAAGAAATTGACACATCAGCTAATATAGTATAGTATAGTAGTAAAGATGCCAAGTGTCCTAATTTTGTTTCTATAATCTATATCCATCAGTCAACAGGAAGAAGTATCCACCAAAAGGAGAAAAATTGTTGAAAACTGGTCATGTCCATTCTTAATAGGATTGTGCATTAACCAGACCCAAAACAGCAGATGCAGCTCTTTCCATGTAACCCCTCAGTGTTGCCAGGTCTGGGTGACAAAACCAGCACAGTGGCCAATCCAAACTAGCCCAGTACCTAGAGTTGGGACCAAGAGGCAGTCACAGAGAGCATTACAGCACCTGTGTGCCGTGTTGGCATATGTGTATGTGCTGAGCTGGAGTCAGTTTGGTAGGACATTAAAATATTGCTGCAGACCAGGCAACCCTGCTGCCTCCTCAGAGCGGCACGTTACACTAGCATTAGATACGGAGCTGAAGCTCACATGCTTCAATGTGAGACTGTCCATGACCAAACAGGAATGGTTCAGAGCTTAGTCACATCAAGCAAATCCAACATCGCAGGAACAGAACACACACATGATGGATACAAATGACAGAACATCAATGACATGGTGAGGCACACAGCATCTTCTCCATTTGATACACAAGCCCACATGACTCCGCATGACAATGAAATACAATCAGATGTTTAATATCTCCATTAACATCTAAAAGGGCATCTAAAAGTGTCATCCATTATTACCCCAGGGTTCATCAGAAAAAGCATGAAAACTATTTCAGATGATTATCATGATGACGATGATGTTGTTAATGATGATCTTTTAGTGACACAAACCTCAGCGGGCGAGTTGACCACTGCCAAATTGTAGCCATAGAGCATGGAGCTGCCGAATGAGGCCAGGAAAGCCACCGCCAGCAGTGACTTTGTGAGATGCTGAGGAACAAACAAGTGAGAGTCAGTACAAAAATGTCCAGTGGCCTGACAGGTTGTATTAAGCTAAAAGGTGTGCATATGTAACCTAGTCAATGGGTTTTCTCATACAAAATACATTTAAAAATCACCTCTCTGTGATTCACTCATCACCTGTTATTTATGTGTATTCATGTAGGTCCAATGAGGGAATCATATGAGAACCACACCCTCTAAGTTGTCAAACAAAAACACTCCTGGCTTCTGTGCTCGGCATGTCCCCTCCACCTCCCCACTCCTTCCCCACATATTTGACACTTTTTTCACTGATGAGTTTGCATCCCTGTGACCAAATCAGAAGAAGTGAAACAAACCTGTAACTGGACACAGGCCAGGTACCATTAGCTTCAAAACAAAAAAATACATTTAGCTCATGGCCAATTGCCACCGGGTACCTTTAGCCTGTAAATCATACAAATGTATGCTGACACAGTTCTGTTTGTTCATGCTGAGAACCAACAACAAGCTGCAAACAAAGTAATTCATATTTACACCTGAATATGAATTAACCTGTCTCATGCAGACCTTCTGAAACTGTCCAACCTGATGTTTTTGTTAATGGAGAACAGCTCAAGGTGGTGTCTGACTTTAAATAACTCTTGTCATTTAAAAAGCATATGAAAAATGGTAGCCAGTACCAGCAAATTCAACCTGCCAAATTTTAGGCATATATGACCATACCTAACAACAGAGGCAGCCAATGCTATGATCTTTTCTCACATCACATACTGTTTCACTAATGGGCCACACAACAATTCTGAAACCAAGCTGGGCACCTCAGTTGACCACCCGAAGTATCCAAAGTCATTTCAACCCCATGCTGTCTTCACAGAGGTGGGGGCAAGCTACTGTATTTTCATTAAGAATGGCCTGGAGCTACCCTCTTGGCTGCCATCCTAAATTCCAGCACATTAGGCTTAGCTGACCTCCAAGGGAGAGGGTCAGCAGGATTATACTGTCCATACCTCTGGATGGGGAATGGAGAAAACTGGTAGCAGCACAAATAATCACATGACAACCCCACCCATGACAACTCCTCTCACTGTGATGGAATAAACTTTTACAAAATCCCAGATCCTTATATTTTGAGTAAAATGAATGCACTGCCATGGACATGCAGAATGTTGATGTGGTAATACAAAGACTCAGAGCAGAGCAGGAAACTCTCTGCTCTGACTGAACAATAACGGCACAGATGCCTTAAAGAAACTTAATTTAGTAGGTAATAGCCTGAGGGAGAGAGTTAGATGACTACATGTGAAAATAGCTCATAGCAGACAATGGTGCCCAGTCAGGGTCAGTTTAGCTTGATTATCTGTCAGATTGCAGCTCTTCATATGTTGCATCACTTTGGTCAAAGCTGTAGGGAACCATGTTTAAGACCTAAGTCCTTAGTTGTTTTTCTTAACCTTTTTTGTTGGTTTGTTTTTTAAAAGATTCAGGTTAGATAAAAGTCTTTTTTTCCATTTGCAAATTTTGATACACTGACAAACTTTTCCACACCAAAGACTCCTAGGTATTTCTTCATGATTGGTTAAAATGCACTGTGTAATAAGCTCTGTCTGTACTGACAGTCATTTGGAAAAAATATGTCAAAATAAAAGTGGTAAATAACAGATGTCACATATTCATTAACTCATTAAGAACTCATAATGCATTTTGGTTACACTTCAATAAATTCTATAAACATTTTTCAAAACTCACCGCGCTTGTTTTTCCATCGTTTTCCACTAACAGTTCCTCCGCCATTTAACAAGTCGCGAAAAATAAGACCTCTCCGTGTGTGATCTGCTCGTTTGAGATGAGAAACAACTCATATGCAATAACTTTTCACAACTCTTGAGCCTGCATCCGTCCATTTGTAGTTCTCAGCCATGCCCCTGTGTCACAGAGGAGGCGTGTCGCGTTGACGGGTGGATTAAAGTTGAATTAAAGAGCTTGACCCGTCCCCAGCCGTGGATCACATAGACCAGGCAATTTATCTTGCGTCCTGGTTTATATCCTCCATCCTGCAAATACAGTCTATATTTACATTTTGACTCAACGTGAAGTCAACATATTTATCCAAATTAAATACATGAATTAATTTCTTTTCATTTTTGTTTGTTGCATATTAATAATATGGTTTTCTCAGATTATTAAGGGCGAACTGGCTTGACTTCACCTTGCTGCAACATTTAACAGAGCCATAGTCATCACTAATAGACCAATGACTTGTTACTATAAGTAACAAGTAGGTCATAATAGCCAGTGAGACCAAATGTGGAGATATAAGGCACATACAGGTACAGTCTACTGTTTATTCATTCAACTAGTTCAATGAGTCTGTGTTGTACAGGCTGGGTCAAGGTTGTATAATGCTGTGGTTCCAACAAGGGGTCACAGGATAAATCTTAAAAATTGTATTGTATTGTAAAGTTTTACCTTCTCAGAAATCTGGGGGGAAAAAAGATCATCTAAAACAATCAGTTAGAAGTAGGCCTGTCATGACCAGATCTAACATAGCAGTAAGGTGGACATCAGCCTTTGGATCTACAAAGACAAAGTCCAACAAGACCATCCATGTTCAATCTTTTCTTCAAGGCAAAAATGAGTCCCATGGTTGATTTATTAAGTAAATGATATGTAAGGTTTTCTCATCCTTGACCTGTGAAATTAATGGCTATGAGGAAAAAACATTGGGGAGTCTTCTTTTCATGTTTCTATATTAATAAATAAAATTCAAGATATTAAATTCAGGTCAATTTATGTTTTCCTGTTTTGCCATTCTGATCGCATTACAAAAATATCACACTGTCATGGAATCACCAGAAATACCTTTTACAGAGTTTAAGGTCCATCCTGGATTTTTTTTTCTCATTTATTGTTCTGCCTATCCTACTATTGTACTGCTAGTGTTTCTTTTTTGGCTTTTAATTTGAAATATTCAGTATGAGTAGTTAAACTAATGGAATTTAAACTTGTGGAAGACAGAGAAAGACAAGATCTCCAGACCTACAATGTCTCTCCCAGCCTCATTAACAACAGGTTTTGTCTTGAGTTTACAAAGCAGAAATCCATAATATGAATTAACTCACAAATCTGCATTACTTGTCTGAAGGCTGTACAAGTTAGAAAGAGTGACTTGGGTGTTGATGAAACAGTAAACTAAGATATAATGTATCATACATGGAAAGAGGAGTAACTTAATCAAATAAAAACAATATAGAGATGAGGAAATCAGTGGTTCTTTCCATCTCATTACTGATGTCTTCAAACAATGCTGCCTCCGTCACACTTCTCCTCCCTGCTGCTATTACCTGCTACAGTCCTACACAGTATCCTCTGATACACAACCAATGACCCTTCAGACTTGTGCTCCTATAACTTTAACCCAACTAGCCAAGTTGAGACTATCATGCAAGTCAAATGGCTTGTGTCATATGACTTCTATCACTGTGAAATGTCTGTGGCATCATGCTGCTTTTGTGTAAAAAATCAATTATGCCGTGAACAAGGACACAACTCACAGGGCTGACACCACAAAAGCAGAGCAGACTAACACTGTTGTGCAGTAACATTAAATATTCTGAGGATTTTTTTCTCTCACAATGATGATGAAGTCTATCAGGTAAACAAGCAACAGGAACTGAAAATGACAATAACTTCTCAACATCACACCCTATGATCCCAGAAAACAGGTCGATCAGCCTTGCAGACACAGTGTCAACAAAACTCCACACAGAAAAAAACTCTCTGGTTAATTGTGCTGGTCTTTGTGCAGGTGTATGTAATTTGATAAATAAATTAAACAATGTTTTAAATTCTAAATATTATATTTCATATTTTAGTTTATGTTTTATTTATTTTGATGATTTCCTTAGACCATATGTATTTGCTGTGTCTTGCTTTGTCCTTCTTTCTTTCACATCAGAATAGACTGTGGGGTTAAAACTTGAACATGTGAACATCTGGGTTTGTGGTCTCTGTGTTTGTTTTTGATGGTTTATTCCTACTATTCCATCTGAGTCTTAGTTATGAATTTAAACATAAATTCATAACTGTTTTCTATTCCTCATCTGCAGCTAACTGATTTTTTTTCTTGGCCACTTGGTGGCAGCGCAACAAGCTGTAAACACAGCAGTGATATATTATCACCATATAAAGCTGTTGAGGTGACAAAGGAATTATACCTCTGCAGGCTGAATACATACTGTGTATGTATCGCAACAACACACACTACCAGTCAGGTACTGTCTGGTAGTGTGTGGTAGGTTTTACAACACCCACATTTTTCCAGTTTTTTATTTAAATTTAAGCAGCTCAAGTCCAGTGAATAACATTAAATGGTACAAATGTAAGTGGTAAATCATGTAAAATTCATAGAAATTAGACCCTTTTCAGGAAATAAGAAAGAACATCTTTCCTGCAGCAATGTAAATAAATGAAACATTGAAAGTTACTACAACAACAATTTGTGTGTGTGTCCCAACTTCTGTTGATCTCTTAGAAACCCTCTGTCTGTGGAAAGGTAGTGATGGAACTGCTACACCCTCTGATGCATTATTAGGACAATACTGTACTACAGGAAGTAGTCCTGAATGCTGCCATCAGAATGGTGAGAAAACAGCAACTAAAGAACACATACTGGTTGGTCAGGAGATCATCCTACAGCAAGATAATGACCCAGAACTTTAGAAGAACAGAACTAGATGGTGGCTTCAAATGATGGAATTTCAGCAACAGCTCATCTTTACAGACAACACATTTCACATTACACACACATCACACATCACACATCATCATATGACCCATTGATAATACAGAAATACTGATTAGTGCTGCTTTAAACATGGTCAGGTGGTTGTGTGCAGGATGGCTGTCATGAGTTACAGCTAAAGAATAACAACAGATTGAAATCTCGGTTATTTCAAAAGAAGTGATGATGTATAAAACTGTTTTGGTCATAAATCATACAAATGACTTGCTTTTGACTTGATTTTTCAAGGTATAAAAGTGAGTAACAACTGCCCATCATTCAAGTAACCAATGACCAACTGTCATTATAATTTCCTTTTAATTACACTCTGAGAAATAGTAGAGTTTAGATTAGCCTAAAAAAAAAAAAAAACAACAGAGACACTGATTCCTCGTACTGCAGTGCATCAGACAGAGAGGACTTCATCTGAGAGCAGGTTCACCACTTAAGCTAAATTGTTGAAAGTGAATGAGGAGTCTGAGCTCTGTTTCTCCTGATGGAGCTTAATCAATATCAGGTCTACACTCATTTGTTGCTCTCTGGACTTGTTGGATCAAAGCCATGATTTGGAGGTTGTAACAGACACACACACTGAGAATGAGCCACCAATTACAACAACACAATAACACATTCACTATGTGTATTTTTGTTTTGTTTTACTTTTACAGTATATTCATCCTCATTTCTCCTTTTTGTATTCAAACATTATTATTCATTCATTCCATCACTTCTACAGATGCTCCTTCACTGAAGACACAGCAGGGCTCATGTGACTCTGGGGTTTGTGGGTGGTCATTTCTCTGCTCAAGAGCTGAAAAAAAAAAGCTATATAATAACTCATTTCCTTTCTTGCCCTACATTTCCCACAGCTATCTGAAGTGTTGAACTTTCTATCACAATGACATTTCTCCATTCTTTTCCTGCTTCTATTGCCATCCTCAGTATCTGGTTGTATCTGTTGCATTAATAAAAGGATTTGGTAAAAAATTGAAGAGAGACATGGATGCTGGAAAAAAAAACAAAAGAAATGAACATCTCACTGACATAATTTACAAGAGGGACATCGCATGATCATAATCAGGATCTGGAACTACATGATTTAATTTCCTTTCAACAGAGAATGAGTTGGCACTTGATAAATTACGCATCAATACCAAACAGTAGGGGATACTGTGCTGGAGAACGAGCATGTGCATGCATGTGCCTGTGTGTGAAAATGTGTTTGTAAGTCACTTTTGTGTGTGTGTGTGTGTGTGTGTGTGTGTGTGTGTGTTCACATACACTGGAAAGGCATTTTTGCTACATTGAATATATCCTCACAAACATTTGCGTGTGTGCAGCAAGTGCAAAATAACCTCACATTAGCAGCCCATTATTTCAATAAACCTCCTCTTGCATACCATTGACAGATCATCTGCCTAGAAAAGCAGATATTGTGGCCTTTAATCAGTCAGCCCCCTCCGAGCCACCGTAGTCTCTTGTGCAGTATTTAAATTCCTCATTTACTCTGTTGCAGGCGGGACGTGCCTGTCCCCCATTGTTCGCTCTGAATAAACTGGGGAGCTGATCGTGTTAAGTGCGGCCATGATTGATGGCTGCTGATGAAATCTAATATACTCGCCCCATGCCATCGTTTAGCAGAAATAGGATTAGAGAGAAAGACTCCAACACGAGCTGATAAAAGGTGGAAATGTACTTAATGTTGCTTTCTCCCAATTTTTTAAAACTGACCGGTTTTGGCTGTGGTTGAGCGACTCCAACAGGAGTCTGGGACATTAACTGTTGAGTGATGCGCTGTGTTTCTTGGTGTGTGTGATGAGCACAAGTTAGGGAAATGAAGTGTGCATCTGTGTGTGAGTGTGTGAGGTCACTCAGCTGATATATTTAAAAACCATGAAGTGAAGTGACTGTCATCAACCAGGCCTCAATTCCGCACTGATTATTCTCACAAGCTATAACACAGCTATAATTATCTCCCTTTCTTTATAGTGAGGTCAGCAGTTGGTGGCAGAAAATTTTAACTCTGCATTTTCACATGCATATTTAGGTTCTGCGTCAATACACTGTGGTTATGAATAGCACATGATCCTGTGACGTGACTGCTGCATTGTGCTGATGAACATTTAGGAGACAGGGAGCTCTGAGGGATTGTAAGGAAATGAGATTTTAGTGACCTCTTGTGGGACGTGAGCTTCAGTTCATGATGGCAGGTTGACTGTGGTTATGGACTGAAACAAAGGACAATATGCAGTTTATTTTATGTAAAGGTTTCGTTTAGACTTGCGGCGATGTTACACTGAAATATCAGTGACTCTAGCAAAAGGATGCATGGACACACACATACACACACACACACATACACTCAAGAGCCCACTTGAACCAGTCATAAGTCTCAGCGACACCCTGTCATCCTCTCTCTCCTCTCTTTCTATCGCTGCTCTACGTTTTACCCACTTCACAGCTACATTAGCACTTGATTTGGGTGTAATGGATCTCCCTCCTCCCCTCACGCCCGTTCCCATTGGCTGCGGCTGGCCTCCAGCCCAGCCCACCTGCTCCTCGGCGCTCTCCTTAATGTGACTGGCAGAGGATGATGGATCACCCCCTGTCACTTCCACCTCCTCCTCCAATCAACAACCAGCCATGGAAATTGATTGTTCTAATTTGCTCTCATTATTATTATGATATTAAGCACAATATACAGACACAGCTCACTGTCAGATCTGGGCAACGCCGTCATTAGTTACAGGGGCTGGAGAATACGCCTCGGCGGGGTTTTCTCCCACAGACGCCAAGATGTAAAGGAATCAGCGAGCGTTGGAGAAACACACTGCTTTTTCTTAATAAGATTTGCCATGCAGCCCCTCACTGAGGTGATGTAGCATCTAATTAAGTTCAATTTGGTGCATCTGGGAAAGAGGAAAAAAGAAGATATGATTAAGTTCCTGCGTGTCAGATGCAGCGTGTTCACGTGCAGCTGCTCGATCAGAGGAAATGGGAGGTGCCAGTGTGAGAGAAAACTCATCTTTACGTCTGCAGTGACTGCAAATGGTACAAATCTACGGTTATTAAATGCTTCTTAGTAAAATACAATTAAGATGCACGACTACACAGTCACAGAGTGAATAGGGCTGAATAACAATGAGGGGTGACAATCAAGGAACCATCCCACTCAGTCTTCTGCTGTCTACATGCATCCTCATTTCAGAAAACACTGACGCAGGCCTAAAGTACACACTGCACAGGTTTGTTGAGTGACTTTGTGGATGACCTTTCTCATTCTTCATCTCTTAAAACCTCTTTTGTCTTCGTCATCAGGCCTGAAGAAGAACAACCAAAGGTCAGCAGTATTATCATTCTGAGAGCTATAGGCCTTCTCCCCCCTCTGCTGTATTCATACAAGCCTGGTTTGAGATGGTACAAATGAGACTCCAAAAGGCCAAAGCAAATACCATGGAAATGTGCTGATCCTGATATTACCACAGCAGCCCCTCCAGCTGTATACCACTCCAATGTTCCACGGACCAAAGTGTATCCCCAGCCATGCTGTTACCAGCCCAGAGTATATTGGATAGTGCTTACATTAACACACAGTGTCTAACAAACCGCTTACGCTCCTTTAATTGGATTACAAGGAGTGCTGCATTCCCATTGGTGAGATTAGGAGGGTCCGGGCACAGAGCCGACTCCCCCTCCTCTGCGTGAGCGAGGGATCTGATTCGTCGTCGTCCCTAACGACCTGCAGATGCCAGATGTTTGATTGGTGGAGTGGCGCTGGCACGAGTGTTTATTGGTCCATGACAGTGTAATAAGGGGGGATGCCAAGTCGACTGTCAGGGTGTTAAAGTGTCTACTCTGATCTAGAGGTGATTAATGAGGCTATTTATTTATTTACTGGCCTTAAATACAGTTTGTGGAGATACTTTCCTCTAAGTAGATTTAAAGGTCAGCTTGGAAATACACAAAAATGTAAACAAAAAAAAGTCACTGAGGTGAAAGCTGTAGTTTGACACTGAATTTTTGCAAAATTGAGGAAGTCTGTATCGTACATTTAAAACCTTGCACTTGTTCCAGCTGATTTTTGACTCAGTATATTTGCTTTCCACCACTTTAAGGCCAACAAAATAAAGGAACTGATGTAGGATTCAGTTTTTTTTTCCACCAGAAACCAGATTATTTTATTTAACAGGTGAATAAGTTTCTTAGAACTTCCTGGGGAGGAAGTAGTGCCAGCTGTTCTTGATTTCTGGAAGGAGTTCAAGATACAAATGCTACATTTAAATAAAACTTGGAGAAATATAATTAAGCAGGGAACAATGTAAAATACAAAAATTTTTAAAAGAAAGTTAGTACAGGTAATTCAGGAAATAGCACATTTATGTTTTGTTTGCAGTTTGAGTGAAGTGACCATTTAGAGAAAACCCTGTGGAGGAAAGGGATCAAAAAGTGAACCAAATGTATGACAATATTGTTAAGCATTAACTTTAATAAGCTAATGCTGTGCTGTGTGTGTGTGTGTGTGTGAGAGAGAGAGAGAGAGAGAGACAGAGAGAAAGTGCACCTTGCGACCTTGCACAGTTTGACCTCTGACCTCCGACCCCCGCTGTAAATCTTGTGTTTTCCGGGGCCTTTTCTTCACACATTACCCAAACCTCTGACCACTAACTTATGTGGAGTCCTCGGCACAAGCTGCTGAAAACCTGGCAGCTGCTGGCCTCCTGTGAAGGAGGACCCTCTCCATCATGGCAGTGACACCTTAACTGTCCTGCTCTCGCGAAGCTCTGAGGAAGGCCCCCTGCCACCACACACGCACACACTGAACCACACACACACACACTAAACCACACACACTTTCTCTTGTGGTGGTGAAAGGACAAGCACAATGACACAAACTGCATGCAGTCACTTTCTTTTCTTACACAGGTGCAAATATAAATGCATGTACACAGACTCGACCAACACATACACCAACGAACCCAAGCACACACACATTCACACACACAAATTGCCTTTGAGTCACAGTTCCCACACCACACACACAGACAAACACTCGACATGATCAACAGAAACAATTCTCCTTTTGATACCCCCTTTCACACACACACACACACACTGGAGCTCAGCTATTGTGCCTTAATGTACTCTGGCCTGTCCCTGCAGGTGACCTGACCCTTACTGTCCTGTATGTCAGAGAGAGAGGAGCCAATTCAGCCAGATGGCAGCAGAGCCGAATGGCTGTGAACAACAGGCTGAGTTAATATGTAGCTTTAACCATTGTCTCCTCTGCCTGACAATGGAGCGAGCCGGGAGGGAGGAGCTCTCCCTGGAACTGCGGCTAAAGATGGACTCGGCGTGTATTCTTGGAGGAGTTCATAAAAACGGAGCTAAAACCCACTTGATACATCACTGTCTCATTTGGGCAGAAAAGCAAATGGACAGAAGGGGGGATACACTGCGCTAGTGTCGTACCTCTTTGGGGAGGTTTGAGGATGGAGTCAGCGGTGAAATGCGCAAAGGCACCTCAGTTTACTTGCCTTGATAAAAACCTATTAAATCCATTCATCACAGCTGAAATGTAAGAATGTTTGTTGTTTTGTATTCAAGAGTAAATGTCATGAAATATATTACAATCAATGTTCTAATTATGTTCCTATGTTCAAGTTAAATACAAAAACAGAGATCAAAGCGGCTTTCTTCCCTCAATAACCTCCGCAACAACGCCCGCTAACATCCCCATTGTCAGCCTCTGTTCCTTGGCACTATCACTTTCCTAAAGATGAGGGTAATTTTCTATGCAAATGGGCCGCCGTCATTGTCCCCGCCTCGTTAATCTGGGCCTGGGCTCCTTTGACAAACCCCTCTCTGATTGATGAGGCCCTGACAGCTCCAATGTGTGCGTGCATTTTCACAGATTGACATCATCATTAAGGAGCGAGAGCAGGGCCTGAATCACTGCAGATTTACTCCTCCTCACCACCACCACCACCACCACCCCTCCCACACACACATATACACACACACACACACACACACACACAGCCTGAGCATGCACACGCAAATGTACAAGGGTTGATGCTTGTGTGCATGCAGGAAGACACACAAAAGCGGCTCGCCATCCGTCTAACAGCTGAGGTTTCCCTTCTGTACCCACAGAGTTGGGCAGGCGGCAGAATGCAAAGCGTTCATTCATTGGCTGCCTGAATCTGTCATGTTGAAGTTAATTGGTGTAGGCTTTAAGCAAATTTCCAGCAGCACCCCCAGTCACTGCGCCACTTGATGGGTGAGCCACTGTCATATGGCACCTATTGATTCACCCGGGAGATGAGATGACTCCCATAATCCTCGCTATGTCAGTGTCACCCTCTCAGAGAGCAACCGATAGCCCCTCTCCTCCCTGTCTGGTGATGTAGATCCGAGACAAAAGTATTTTAAATCATGCTTTATTCATATTCATTCAATCTGGAGGGGATCCACAGGCTGGATTTTTAGTGTTTCAATCGGCTAAAGTCCATTTTGGAGTTCATTTGAAAATGGAAAAATCGTTACCTAATCCTATTGCTCTCACCCCCGAGCTACAACATAAGAAACATGGCGTGTGCTGGCAGAGCAAAAAAAAAGAAGACAAGAGACACAAACACTAACTGAGTGGAGGCAGCTGCAGATGAGCAAATAAAGCATTCAATATTTATGACTGAAATTAAAACCAGATAAAGATGTCACATATTACCGCGTCCCCGCCCTCCTCTCCTCCCTCCCAGGCCTCTGGCCCTCACTCCGGTGCTCACAACTCTCTAGTCTCTCTCAGCGCGAGTGAAAGGGAAGCATTATTCCTTCCCAGGCCAATGTCTTCAAAGACAGTAATGAATGCAATGCAGTGACCCAGAAAATGGACTTTAGAGAAGGAGAGGGAGAAAAAAAAAGCAATCTTGCGTTTGTGGCGGAGCATTATCACTTTACTCCCCTCCCCTCGTCCTCTCCCCTCCCGGGCTGGTGTGTGCGTTCATATATATATATATATATATATATATATACACGTATGTGTCTGTGTGTGTGTGTGTGCCTGCCATTACGTGTGTCTCCAAGGGCCTGTGTGGCTGAGTGCGTTCATGTGAATTTGTATGAGTGTGCACACTTGCCTCCTGATTGTGTGTGTGCATGCATATATGTGTGTTAGAGTGTGTGTGAGTGTGTGTGAGCTGAAGTCTTCATCAAGAGGGAATGGGCGCAGGCTGACAGGCAGGCCCATTGTGGGGTTAATTAAACACTTCAGGTTTAACACCCCGTCCCTGTCGTTAACCCAAACACTGGCTCATCACTCATTCCCGCCACACTTCAGTTAGAGAGCAGGAGGGGACAGGAAAGGAGGGGGACAATGGAGATGTCACAGCGGGTGGGGGTGTGGTGGTGGTGGTTGGGTGACGTGAGGGGATCAGAGATAGTGGAGTTTGTATCAGAAAGGATCTTTTTGAGTGTCATGGCAGGGATGATAAAATGATCCATTATAAACATGATGTTGTCTGACTAACCAGTATGTAATTTAACCTGCAGGATAACTGCCAGCAAGAAAATCTGGCATCAGTGTTTGATTACAGAGCTAGAATGAGTGCAGTAACATCGTTAGGGATCAAGCTTCTGTCCCAGATATTTCATCAAACAAAGCCTTACAACACAGTGAAATACAGATGGCTACAGGTAAAGAGATGTTGAAAGGTTTGTAGCTGTCACCAGCAGTTTCAGTGGTCCTTGGAATGGATTCGCCAAGCATCTGAAATTTGTTGGTGGGGTGAGGCAAAGGTTGAGAATCATGAGAGAAAAGTAGTAAAATCTTTGATCTACAAAGAAAATGGCAGTCCTAGATTGCACTGAGACACACCTACTGGTGACCAAAGACCAAATGCTATTTGACCAACCAATCAAAAAGTGATATATGACATAGACACTTTTGAATAAAGTTTAGGCCAAAGAGGAAATCCTTGCAGAACTTTGTTTTCAAAACCTAAGAGTGGTGCAGGAGGATAATGTGACATGACGACCTGCCTCTGCTTTCATATTTACTATGCATTCAATTCACAATCTGACATGCTTCAAATTGATATCATACAGTCTGACACAGATTGAGGCCAAGACTTTATTAGACACATTATTATTAGACTCAGTCAACCTCATACAAGAAGTGATTGAGTACTATGTGAACACAAAAAAATCTACCAGATTTAGAAAAGTTGTGGTAATTTCACTTAATAAATTTCTGGTTTTTGTGGTTGTGTACCTGTTCTTCTCACTGGTTTGATGCTTGGGGTGGAAAATATAATAATGTAACATATTACCATTCACCAAGCAGCACCAGTCTTTAGCAATGTTTGATTGTTTGTGTTTGTTGCCAGAACTGTCAGTCACATCTGATGAAGCCACACACGCATCATCCTGATGAAGCAAATCAGCGTCTTTGACCATTTAACTCCTAAAGAATATGATCAAAGCATGTCTTAAACTTGATTGCTACTTATTTAGTCATAAATATTTCAAGAAAGACCTACAGGGCTTTAATGTTTATTTATTAAGGTTTGCCCACTGTCTGTATATGATATTGCTTGACAAAAGAATCCATTGTGGGTTAGGGTTAGGGTTAGAAGAGTCAGAGCTGGAAAGGAGCACACTGAAGCAGACAGAATCTGGTCAAACATCCATTTCATTTTCTTTAAATTATCATCTCTTTTTTGTCTTATTTAAAAACAGAGGCAAAGTACACTTGATACTATAAAAAGAGGAAGAAAAATATTTATAAAAGTATCGCTGAAAGAAAATGTGCTATTCTCTTATATTCCACTTAACTGATTTCAAGACATGCAGCACAAAATAAATATGAAGTGAAGCGTTGGTGACTCTGGTCATCTGTGGGGGAGACCACTTCCGCCTGCAGTGTAATGGACCCTCACACCACTAGATAGCAGTAGTTTACAAAACTGACATCTTAACCAGTCCACTCAGTTACTGCAGAGTCGTGAGACTCAGTGGTGATCAACTGATGGAGCCACTAAATAAATGAATGAATGAATAAATGAAATCATGAATGAGTGAGGGGATTTTTAGAGTATTTCAAGAGGTGTCTAATTTACTCAACTATGTTCATCAGCAGCTACCATTAAATAAATGAAAAATTAATGAGGTAGAATTAGGTTAAGGTAATTTGATGTATTACTGTGGTTGTATTTTTGCAGCAACTATGAAACAGCACAAACATTAATTGTCTATAATGATATGAGAAACTTAATCAAGCTCATAGAAAACAGATTATTTAATTCGCTATAAAAGCTGTCATCAGTGGTTTTAAATAATTTATAACTTTAAAGTTTCCTTCCTTCTGTTAATGCAACATAAAATGATAACAGGTAGATGGTGTGTGTGGGGGGGGGCACCGTTTATGAAAGGGCTTATAAATTGTAACTAATGGTTTTATGAATGACAATAAATCATTTTCTATTGTTATATAGGTCAGTTATTGTCATTGAAAGTTTGGTAGTAGGCCTAATGTAATATTTTTTTCAAAAAGTAATTAAATGTACAGTTAATGTTGTGTTGTGTTAATGTTAACAAATGGATTTGGTCTGGAGTATCTGTAACCTTTTTCTGGAAATACGAGGTCAAACTTGTCAAAGGTAGTTTTCACTACCTGGCAACCCAAGAATTGATGGTGTTAATGTCTTATATCTGATCTATAAAGCTTTAGTAAGTAATCAGTGATCAGTTTATCATAAATAATCAATTACAATGTATAAAACCTAATTAGACAGTGGTACCAGGAATTCCAGTATAAAAATCATTCCTGCCTTCTAAACGTACTGCATAACCAGTGTAACATAATTGGCATTAGCTAAGAAGCATTAAATCTGTAAAAAAGCTAGCTACTTTTTCACCAGAGTAGTGTAAGACAGACCTTTTAACAGGTGCACAGGTTGTTGTTCTAGCTAGTGAAGTAATAATAAAGTAAACTGGAGACTGTAAACAAGTAAATTAATCAACAGAGCCAGATTTCAGTGTTGTTTTGATGGACTTTTTCTCACATAATTAAAATTAGCTAGGCAGATGTTAGCAAAACAGGTTTCTATGTCTAATTCTGGTATTCCCATAGATTCATTAATGATAGCGCAGTTTTTGTTGCCATGTTGTCATGTGTCTGTGTTATCGTGCAGGTTTGGTGAGACAGAGCCCATGATGCAGTCTTTCCATTAGCCATTAGCCCATTAGCCCGTTAGCGCTCAGGCTGTTGGAACAGCTTGAATGTGTGATGCTAATGCTTCAGGGATCCAACCCAAACTGGAGCCTTGGCAAAAGGCCAAATAGGAGGAGTGGTGCAACAACTTCCTGTACCTACCCCACCCCCACCCCCTATTATCACTGCATGCTTTTATCTCATTGTTTCGTCTTATTTGTCTGCTGTGAATTCCTATAAGTATATGCAAGTGCTTTAGCATCTTTAGCTTTACTTTTCATTGGAGGAGCAGCCCTGTTTCATCCCCATGCCATATGTTAGTAAGCAAGACTAATGAACATGTCTATCCAAATGTGGTGGAGACATTTTTCTCCTTCAATTCACTCGCTGTTGCCCACTGCAGTTTATCCACGGTTTGTTTTCCAAGCATTTCTCATAAAAGTGATTTATCAAAAACACTTAATACTGAACTGCCGATGTTTCATCCTGAATGATTCTAAAGGCTGCTGAAGCTGGTGGTTTTTATGGCTTGGGCTGAAAAGGGTACCTCTCGGGGGCATGTTGTGTTAGCTTCTTGTAAAGTACTAAGACACACACATACACATTCACTCTACCACCATTGGGGTTGACTGGGGATGGGCGGCGGGGAAATGTCAGGAGGGATAGAGGTCATTGCCTTCCAAAGGGATAAACACACATTCCACATGGCTCCCTGCCGTGTTATCATTTACTGCCCTATCGGACACATTTTGCCGCCTCTGAATGTATTTATATTTATAAACATATTCTTTATTTATTTTCTCTGAGGCCACTGTGCCGAGGAAATGATACTGAAATCTAACATTTGGAGAGCCATCGTGACTGCCAGGATGCAATTTGTGTTCTATCTCCGTGGAAAAAAGGGGGCTGTGATGCCCCGGGGCGGCCATTTCGTTCCCTGCAGTGACATTTTTAACAGGGTGCCTGCAGGACACTGGGACGCAGCCTGAGCCACACGCTCCTCGTCATGGCAGACGGCCTGTGCACCACACCGTGGACACACTGACTGTCTTTCTAAGGCTCTTAGTCTGACTCAATATGCTGGACCAAGGTTGGTTTCAAAAGGCTACGAATGCAGCAAAGAATCTCTATGGGTTCAAAGGAATCACAGGTCACTCTGTGTGTATGTGTGGGTACATTTTGTAAGTTTAGTGAACTTGATAAAAGTATGAAATGAAAGTCCTGTGTATGTTTTAATCTAAGAGGTAGGTCAAAAACTTTTTGAATCCGTGAAAACGAACGGCCCTGATGTCCATTTCGATCATCGTGGCAGCTCATTCATTCTTTTTTTGTCACCTTGCCATGTTTTCTGTCGGTAAACAGACCTCCATCAGCAGCCAGGAGACTTTAATGGCTGCAGTTGCTTCTTTTCATTAACAATGATATATACCAGTTTTGTGTGAGTTCCCTGTTCCTGCCTATATTTATCAAAGCAACATTAGGAGTGTATCAGCATCAATTTGCCATCATGAAGCATGGAGGCTGCATTCCACTCATGTGTGACCATTATACTAATGAGGTTAATGGTTCAGCTGTGCTTACCATAAGATGGATGCCCCCCAGTGGAACCTGCCCCTTTGTGTATGTGTGTGTGTGTTATTGTTGTGCGTATCTGTGAGCTTGTTAGTGTGTGTCTTTGCTTTTGCGGTGTGCACAGAACGACGAAGCCAGTGAAAAAAGTTTCTTATTTTATTGTTTTCCCAACAAGCAGGTTTCCAGTGTCATGACATTTCATCGCCATCAACATTTCCTCACACACATACACACACACACACACACACGCTTAGCTGGAGCCTCATTATCAGTCAGAGCTATGTATGGTTCTCTCCATCGTCCAGAATTATCTTTGAACTTTACAAACTAATGTGATGAACTAATGACTTCTTGTAGGCTATTACGAGAGGGCGAATTACTGGTGTCTATTTTTTGCTAATTACAAATGGTAAAACTAGTGAAGCCTTTTATAAGCTAGGATCCTGTTTATGCCCTGCCACATGCTATTCAGTCTAAAAGTGAAACAACCCTCAGGATTGAGATTGCACCATTTCTTTAACAGATGGGGTGCCCAAGCCATCTGCATTGTCTCCAGCGTTTTAAATGTGTTTAGGTTGAGAAATGCTCGATCTGACTGTAACGGCTTACCTGCTAAGTCCTCTTCAGCTGCTTTTGAAAATAATGCGAGGGACGGTCGGAGAAATGAGCCCCACAATTCAAACAAAGTGAGTGGAAAGTGATTAAAGTAATAAACACCCTTGTTATTGATTTTAACATCTTGACATAAACAGTTATGATGGCTCAGATTTGTTGGTTTTAGTTTGTTTCTAATTTCAATTTCTAACATCCACAATGGTGTCGTGGGCCAAATACTTGTTTGCACACAACCCCAAAACCACAGTATTGCTTCTTAATTAGATTTACAGGATATTAAAAACACAGTAGGTGCTCCTAAACGATGATCATTGGAGACAGTGCTGAAATAGCAGGCTATCATACATCTTTTTTATATTGCCAGTCGAACCGTAACAATATCTGTTTTTGTTTTAATAAATGTATTCAATTACCACCACCGATCTCCCAAAATATGAAAAATGTCAAATTAAGAGCGCAAATTTGGAAATACATGCAGCTGACTATTATCAATTTTATCATCTTCAGAATGGAGCTTTAATGAACAAATCGAAGTTGGCCTCATTTACTGTTAATGCAGTCAAATGCTTTTTCTCAGTGGGTGCTGCCCAATAAGCTGAAGAGGGGAAGGGCATTGGGTCTCTGGAGGGGTACAACTTTAATTGGATGATCTGAAAGTCCTTTTTCCCAATTCCAAATGTAAACAAGGCGTGTCATGGCACATCTAACACCAAATGAAGAAACCCGAAAATGCCTTTCAGGAGTTTAACAGTTTTTTCTTTCTTCCTCGGTCTTGCTCTCTCTCTCTCTTTCTCTTTCTTTCTATTTGTGTGGCATCAAAGCAACATCCATATATTTTCTCCTTTTGTTTGGAAAGTGGTAAAGCAGAAACAGAGCAACTTGGGGCAGGACCCTCCTCACTCTGTTATTCAAAAAATGGAAACAGGGCTGCAAGGATTATTTTACAAAATGACTGACCTGAAAATTGTGTAAAATGACCATCACAGCTCTTCACAGCTCAAGGTGATATCTTCAAACTGCTAGTCCTGTTCAAATGGTCCAACAATGGTCCAGCAACCAAAAGATATTCAATTTACAATAATGTGTGAAAAGAAAAACTGTAAATCCCCTCATTCAAGAAGCTGGGACCAACATTATTTATTTATTTATTTATTAATTCATTCATTCATTTGTCATTTTTCCTCAGTAACTGACTTTAAGATAATTATTAATAAAAAATAGTAAAACAATTATTTTCTGTTGATCAACTACTTGAGACTTGTGTTCCCTTTTGTGAGAATTCAGCTTCATGTGAGCATGTTGGGATAAACTGAACACTACAGTTTAACAAGTTTTTGGAAGCACAGTATACACACACACACACACACACACACACACACACACATATATATATATATTATATATATATATATATATATGTGTGTGTGTGTGTGTGTGTGTGTGTGTATTGTCATAATAATATTAATCAAAATAATAATAATAATAATGATAATAATTGCCCATAGGCTGACATACAATACTGATGTTGAAACCCTGTGTATTAGGATGTAGAACATATTGTAGAACATATTGTATGACTGGTCATGTTGGGTTTACCTCACTTATATATATAGTATGGATTTAAAATGTTTTTTTTTGTGTGTGTGTGTTGCAAATTTATTTCACATGGATTTATTGCGAACTTGCAAAAGAAAATGAATCAACAATAGAAATGTATGTGAAAATATATATCACATTTCTGCTTCACACATACAAACACATTATCATTTCAAAATGTTTTTTTTCACATTTCTGTCCTGTAAATGCTACATGTAAAAGTAATTAATTAAATAAAGGAATAAACAAAAACATTAGAAAAGTCAGTTTTCAACCTACTATGACTAGATTAAAAAAGGTATAGTTTGTTTATATTTCTTTTAGATTCCACAGGCTTTTTTAATGGAAGTCAATGAGAGGATGGGCTAAAGCAAAAAACACCTTAAAGATGCATCCTGTTAACACAAATTGTACAAGACAGACTAATCTTTGGCTTTTTATGAATCCCACTGACACAAACTCCAGTGCTTCAGTAATTACCTCTGGTATACTGTATGTTCTTACTGTTCTGATATAACTTTTCCACTATTATCCACTATAATGGCATGAAACCAGAGCAGCAGAAAATACTCTTTAATCAGTTAACTACCAACTGGGTGATTTTACCCTGGAGGAATTTAACACCAATGATGTTGAATTTTAATTTAAAATGATTTTGCTGTTGTTGTTTCTCAGACTCAGATCTTCATTTGCACTTTAGGGAGTTTTCTGTCTATTTTCTATCTACTGTGTTTTATGCACCAAAGCCAAGAATCAAACTCTGGCCAAAGAAGGATGACTGGAATTCAACTGTATTGTCATTGCACTTCATTGTATGTGATGCTAGTCACATTTTCAGCCAAATGCAAACATTTTTAAAAAGGCTACATGTACAAAATACTATAAAGTTATAGCCAGATATACATGTACCTTCTGTGTAGACAAAAATGTGTCAGTTTGTAGAGAAGTGCCGGCTATACTGAGGATAAAACCAAATGTCTCCTGTGCTGTTGTGTTGCTCTCCTTGTCTGCATATGGGTGATAATATTGGGCCTTTAAGTTTGTTTCCTAGTGCCTCAGCGAATGTGTTGAGGAGCTGAGCTAAAGAGTGCTGAGGCAGTGAGTTAGCTTAGCCGACCCTTGGGCCTTTAAAGCTGCTGAGCACAGCACAGCACTTTGTGCGCACACACACACACACACACACACACACGGCCCTGATAGCACATAAAAAGTTTTCAACCCCTGAAAACACTCGTGTATGCACAGCTCTATCTCAGCTGAGTAATTTAACAAGACTTATATCAACGTCTCAAGGATGTGAAATATGCAATCGACAGACAACCAATTGTACAGGAAGAAAAGTGTTCCATAAAGTTCACGCTGGTGCCTGGTTTATTGGCTCTTTTAGGATCAGTGAAACTCGTAGCCAATGGGAGCACTGGAACACAGACGGCATATTAATTCATCGCTATTCGTTAGGACCTCCGCATGTGCTAAAGATGGTAATCTTAAGTAATTTGTTAGTGCTGCATCGGCGCTTTGACTTTTTAGAGAGCTACTTGACAGCAGCGTTAGCCCCTGGGCTCCCGTCTTGGAAAAAAAACGATGCTCCAATTTGCAATTCATACACATTGGGGGAAATGTTTAATTCCATGGCCGTTATTCAACTCAGTTCATTAATTAAAGAAAAAACGCTACCATTCTCTTCTCTGCTTTCCCGCCATCTTTTTGATGAGCTTTCTTCAGGAGTAATTGAGTCCGTTAATTAGACAGAATTAGGCTCTAATTATTCCAAAGGCCCAGTGCCGGGGGAGAGAAGAAACCAAATGTGCCATATTTCACCGCCTTGCCACTCCAACAGCTCTCACTGAATCCCCTTTAACTCTCTTTGATGTCCCCTACACCGCCGGTTTCACAGGAAATGGATTAGATATCAGGCCTCTTAATTTTGCTGCTCTGCTCAACAGGAGAGCTCTTTTGACATTTGTGCTCACTTCTGCCTGATTTCAAGTCTGTGCTGCAGTAAATGCATTTCATTACAATGGGGTGTTTTATTTTCTCCAGCTCAGTCTTTATGTTATATTAAGGGGGACGGGCATCCGTCTTGTTTATGTCCTCCCTCAGCCTCTCAGTCAGTGGCAGTCCTTTGCTATATCACATTTTTACGGCCTTACCTTTAAGTGGCTCTTTGTCACGCTGAGCCTTGGATTTAAAGATACTGAATTCATCCTTTGCAGAAATATTCAAAAGATCAGCCCTCTACGTACATGACACATCACTGATGTTGTAAGAAAATATGGTAACTCTGCTTAAAAAATACTCTTAACGTGTGGTTGTCACACTAAAAAATAAGGCTGCCTTTTTCTTCTTTTTTGAAAGCTTGACTTTCTGAATGTGCAAACAAAATGTTATTTGCATGTAACTTCTTAGACGAATGATTATCAAGCTTTTTTTGTAATTTCCAAAAATCTGAAACACAAAATCACACACAGACAAATCTTAGGGGTCTTATTTTTACATAACTTGATCTAAGCGTTCACCATCCTTTGTGGGATGTGTCCAGAAACCGTGAAATACATGAGCCTTGTGATCAGTCAGCCTTATGCTCTTATGTAACTATTAATTTCCAACATCATAAATTGAAACATACAAGAAAAATGAGACATTTCAATCCCCACTAAGTGTCCTCCCTCCTTCCTCCCTTGCTTTATTAATGGTGTAATATTGTCTCCAGTCTCTACCCATTCAGAGGCCAGACAGCAACAATGCAGCACTTCAGCACCAAAACAACCAAGACACACACACACACACACACACACACATACACACAGGAGCAGCTCCGTACACAGCTGCTCTGCCGGAGTCTCTCATGCAGATGTTGAATTGGACAGACCACCCTGAAGCGCCGGGACTCGCAGTACCACCAGTCTCGCTGCCGCCAAACCTGTGGTGATGGATCGGCCCCACTCTCATGCCAACTACGACGAGCAAGAGACGGCTCGTTCCCATTGGTCCAACTCCAACCGTTAATGGTCGTTCCCAGATTGTAGCATGAAAAGGCCCTTTAGCTGCTCTCATAAATATGGTAAAGAGGTAAAAAACTGATCTATCACAGGAGTTCTGAAGGTTTACACACACATGAGCTCAGATTATAACCAGTGGTGGAAAGAGGAAGGATCCAATAATAATAGTTAATAATCAAATAAAGTACATTGTCTTACAATAATAACTTAAGTTTTCTGATTCAAAAATTCTTCCCTCGGAGTCAAAAGATTATAGTGACGCTTTTTATGGCAGTTTTGTTCTCTGATCCAAGCCTTCCCTTATGTTCAAGGGTAAAACTGTCGCCTAGTATGAAAACAGCCATAAAGCAAGCATTGTTCAGAGGTATTTTCCTCTATTTTCAGATGCCAGATGCTGCATGTTATATGAAATGCCCTCATCGTATTTTTCACAGTGACAGCACCATAGCTTACTCTAAGGGGACTGGGGTTAGTTTATCCTCAACTGCTGTATTACTCTTTGAATGTCTCTAAGTTAAACTGCTAGTGACAGCTTATCAGTCAATGTAATGCACAATGCCTCTATGTGTGCGGAGCAGGGGAGTAATTCAATATCCCTATATGATTCAAGGCAAAAAAGAAGGAAAAAAGAGATTTATTTCTCCAACGGTGGCAAGGGACATTAATGTTGGCGGCGTCTGAACTTCCCGCAAGAAAAATCTATCGTGGGCATCAGTCTTCCGTTTGTAATTTATTCTAATATTAAATTGTGTTTACCAGCAAAGACAAATGGAGAGCTCAAACACATGCAAATTTAGGGGAGAACGGGGATAGAAAATAAGGACAGTAAATAATATTAACAGTTTTACTTGTTTTGGGTTTTTTTTTTTTTGTTTTGTTTTGTTTTGTTTTGTTTTTTTTTTGCTTATGCTGGATGCATTTCTTTTCTGTTTTGTCTGCTGAGATTTCTTGCTTTGTTGTATTTCAAGACTTTTTCTTTGCTGACAGACAGAACAAACAGTTTCTCTTTACTCTGTGATGTTGTCCCTAGTTATTCCTCTGTGTTTGTCCAGCGTGTCCATTTGGGATTCTCTTTGTTTTTGCACCTCCACAAGGCCATGCTCTCTCACAAGTGGCCAGATCTCTGTGTTAGCCATGAAATCCCTCCGCTGCGACCTCCGACCCGCGACTAAGCTCTTTCCCCAACACCAGCCATGATAATAAACATGAGTGTCAGAGAGCACGTTGCTGTGTGTTGGTGTGTGTTCATGTGTGACTGCATACCTGCACAACTTCACATTTCTCTGTTCTGCTGCACGTCATCTGATTCAGAACTTTGCATGTGCATCCACCAAAAACTGACAGCAGACTCAAATAGCACAAGGAGGCACAAACAGACACACAGCGCACCAGCCTTCTTCATCACTCCCAAACGTGAATTTTTGACATTTTTTTTGAACTGCGGCATCTCAGAGTTTATCGAGCTGGGTCAAGATTGTTCGTCTCATTGGAACGACCTCACCCCCTCTCACGATTTCTGACTCTGAGGGAGAAGCTGCACCTGTTTCACCACATGTATGAACACAAAGGCCTGATTATCTATTTTTACATGCAACTTTTGTATAATTGGAACAGTAGTGCAGCACTTAAAAAGGCATGAGATTTTTTCTATATGAAGTGTTAAATGAGTTTTACCTGAGACTTTGTTTATGGGTTTGTGGTTGTCTGTTGATGATAAACTCTTAAATCTGTATATTTTAATGATGAACATCTGCACTGTAGTTTATTTTTGAGTCATTCCCATTTACACCATCTTGCTTCTGTAAATCCTTACTAGAGCACCAAATCTGTATTAATCTGCAGCTGGAAATAGTTCCTAACAAATGCATCATGACCATTAAAGTATTCCATTCATTCTTTCTGTAACTGTAAATATTACAGTATAGCTAAAGTCATTAGCTGATAGGTCTAAGTCAGAGACGATCAGTCCATGAGATGTCTTGCTGATGAAAAATAGAGCTTGGTAAAAAGACAAAATGGTTGCTATTGACTAGCTCAATGAATTGTTCACAGCTTGGCAACTTTGTTATTAGCGTAACAATAGGTCATTAGTATAAATAAACCCTTATCAAAATTACTGATTAATAATAATTCATTAATTAATTAGAAGATATAAGGCATGCTTTAGCTGTAAACATTTTACTTTGTAATTTGAAAAATCTACAGTTGTGTCACACACGCGTTTTTGTACACCTATCTTTGTGGGGACCTACCATTGACATAATGCATTCTGCAGTCCCTTACCCTAACACATGCACACACACCAGCCACTCAGCGGGTGAGTATGCAGGTGTTTGTAAGGTGTTCCTCTCAGCAGCTGATGAAACACAGCCTGCTTCCACCATTTAGAGTCAGTAATGAACTCCACATAATCAGATTAGCTAGCTTCCCTTATCTAAACATCTACAAGTGTTACTGACCTAACCTAATGCCATCTTATAGCCTGAGAAAAATCAACACCCACGCTCATGTCCTTTAAAGTGGCCATTGTCCATTTGACAGGCCATTTAAAATAATCATGGATAATACACATTGTTTCCAAAAGACGTTTTGGAGAGCATGCCTGGAAGGAAAGCAGATACTCTCTTAATCCAGCTGCTGCAGAAGCATCATTAATTCCCTTAATGAACCTGTAACCTGAGAAAAGTTGACCTGTGAACTTGTCATCCTGAACATACATTTTGCGGTGAATCACAAAAAAACAGGCTTATCTCTCATTCGTAAGGAACTGGCAGTGGAGCAGATTTGTTTTCTGAGGGGATATGAGTGCGGTGTGGTCACGGCCGTTAGTGAAGGCATTAGCAGAGTGGCGCAGCAAGGCCGCTTCCTGCCACGCAGGGTTACGGTGTCACGCCTTGAGCTCTGATTGAGTTACAGTCCGGAGAGAGAAGGTCACGGTGCCTCTCCAACACGGCTGCCACTCACATTTGCCCGGACTCCAGAGGTACAAACACTCTCATATGTGGAAATTACACACACGCACACCTTACAGTCCCTCAAGGAAACCTGAGGTCATTTGAAACTGGTGTGCGTATTAAGTTGTTTGTTCGAGGGTGTTTTATCGTTGTGCCATATTAGATCAGAGGTTAGTGTTTGGTAGGGCTGGGTATCAGACTACAGTATTGGATACTGACTGAAATGTGCTTAAAACTGCCAAGTATCTAAAGCTGGCCTCAAATTCTTTGTCAGATTTGTAGTCTTATTATGTGATCAGTTACCTCATGATCCACAGGAATACTCCACCGAACTACCAAAACTGAGTATCAAACAATCAGCATCTACAGACTTTAAAGACTCTATGAAGTTAATAGTAGTTACATTGAATTACAACGGTGAACCAGATACAGATACTATAACAGACAAACCTTTTTGAATTCTCAAAGTTTGTCTCCATAATCAGTATGTTCAACACATAGTTTTGTGAGCGATGGGGTTCACTACTATCGCTATACCACATGCGCATAATGTTAAACTGTAATAACATGTGTGGCATAGCACTAATATACTCAGTTCAGCTCATTCTAAGGAGCTATACACCATTTGTTTGTATTCAGTTTCATTTGTTAATGACCCACTGCAGATACGTGACACAACAAAAGAAGCTAATTTATCTGCTGTGACGACAAGATTAGCAGTTGGAGAAACTGCTAGTCTTGGAATAATATGTGAACCCAGGTTGGAGTAACAGGAGATTTTCTTTTTCTTTACATTCAGTTTAGTAGCACGTGATACTTTTTGCACACAACAGCTTTGGCTAACATTGGTTATGAGGCTAACCAATCTACTGAACAGACAATTTATGTAGCCATATTTTGGATAAAATATGTTTTGCCAAGCATACAAATGGACAGAGGAGAAGTTGATGAAGCTGCAGTAGTAGTGTGATGGGTATTTGTGGACATTTGATACTATTTACACGTGAACTAGCCATCAAACTAAATCCAGGCTGACTACAGCTAAAAACAAGCAAACTGCAATCTATCCAGAGCCACCTTTTCTGCCTATGGCTAGAAAGTGTTCACTGAAATTCAGGTTTTTCAGTGGAGTATTAATTTTCAGTTATAATTTTGCTAATGTTAGACATTCTTATTTAGGCAAAGTTCTTGTGCAGCTACTTCTATTGAAGCTGCATGCAACATTCGATAGGTTTAGGCTAATTTTGTTACATGCAACAGAAGGTATCAAAAATTTTCAAAAAGCTTGATTATTAAAGCCTCCAATGGCACAGCTCAGCTCTGTTAGAATTATTACTGTTGCGTGTCAGGAGCAGTAGGAGATGACTGAACTTTCTTTAAATGTAAGCTAAGCAGTTTTTCTTTTAACTGTGACCATGATGTTTCCCTTATATAAAAAATGTTTTGCCTCTCTATAACCACAGCTTAACCACTGAGATGGTGGATCAGAAACCATATGAATCATTTTATGGTCATGTTGGACAGCAGTGATAAACAATGTGTTATCATTTAGTTTGAAGGACTTGTTTGTCGGCCTATACTGACTTTAAAATACAGCCATCAGCAAACAATACATTATTCCACTGACAAACAAATATGGCATAAAACATCTGCATGTGATTACACAGAAAAGGAGAGTGCTAATTCTCACACTGGTGTCGATGCACCTGCGCATTTGTGCACACACACACACACACACACACACACACATACACAATCAGATGATTGAGTTCTCCTCCCTTAATAAACCACTGATTCAGCATAAATATAACCATTGATTGGTGACTTAATTCCCAATTCAAATTATCATCCTGGGTCCCTATCCAAGGTTGACATGAGCCTTGAGCTTCAGTGCGACTAAATTATACTCCACTCCGTGTTAGCCACCCCCACCCCACCTCTCTCTTTCTCTCTCACACACACACATACACACAGAGACTCCCAGTTCCCCCATCTTTCTCCCCTGTATACCTCTCTCTCGGTGCAGCCCAGGTGCTGATACAAGCAGAAATCCTCCACGCCCCATCGCTCCCAGAACGCATACGCACTTACAGACACACTCACACACAAACACACATACAAAGTAAGCACACACAAATAACACCCCCACACACACGCACACGCCTCCATTCACTACACCTCTTCAAGAAAAGCCAAGGGGAGGCAGCATTCGTCTACTCTCTATTTGCTGTGTTAGCATGGACGCGATATGAAACACAGAAACACTGTAGTTTTTCTGTTAAGGGACGATGCTGCTGCATGCTGGCTGGAGAGTGTATACGTGGTGGTGGTGGGAGGGAGAAAATAAGAGATTATCACTGTGATGCATTGGCGGCTGTAGTCTTAAGTCACCCAAGGTTGTGGCCCTTCTCTCTCAATGAGGATGTAGTGGCCAATAACGGCGCTTTGTCAGTCCAAAGACAGGGAGAGTTGAAGGAGACAGAGGAGAAAAGACAAGCAGAGGAAGAGTGAAAAGTAGTAAACAAGAGAAAGGAGGCAAAAGAGGAAGAGGAGGAGTGGATTGAGTCTGCTATTGTCTCTGCTTCATCAATATCCTCTTATATAAATGTCAGCTGTACCATTTCCCTCATCACTGTTTCACCACCCCACTGGCTTTATCCTCTGGTACAAGGGGAGGGACATCACTCTCTCTCATCTCTCTTTATCGTTTTTCTCCCTCCCCACTCCCTAAATCGCTTCACTCTTTCTCCCCTTTTTTCCCCTCATTTCTCTCCGCCGTGTTTCTTTCCCTCCTTTCTCTCTCCCTCTCTCTCCATACGCCTTCTCCCTTTATCATTCTTTATCTATCCTCTTCCCTCCCTCCCTCCTTCCTGTCTCTTTGCCTCTCATGGCAATGCGTCACTAGCCTGCCCCCATGAAACAAGTCAATTTTCTGCCAGCTCGGTGGATGAATAAATCTCCCTGGCTCTGCTCAGAGCGATGGGGATATTTATCTAAGTGGAGTGTGTCCTCCTCGGCTCAACGCCACCGACTTCTCGTCTAAAGCCCCCTCTCTTTTTTTCTTTTTTTTTTACAGGAGAAGAAGGAGAATGGAGAAAGCAATTGCTAAGGAGGGATGTGAAAGGTAAAAGAGGTAAATGAAAGTAAAAGAGAAGCAGAGAAGGAGGTGGAGGTAGCTGATGAGAGGACAGAAATGAAGCTGAGGTTAGGGGAGAGAGAGAGAGAGAGAGAGGGAGACAATTAGGAAGTGAAAAATATGAAAAAGATGGATAGAGGGGGGAAATAAAGGAGCTGCCTCGAACAAAGCCTATAAAGCAGCACCGCGGCAGAGAAGTGAGGCAGGGGCATTAGTCGAGCCTGCTCGGGTTTAAACGGCGGGAACAGGCACAGATCTGGATGAATGGCAGCCCTCCTCCTTCAGGCCACACTCATCTGTTAGGGAGAAAGAGAGAGACTCAGGTTATTGGGGCTTGCTGTGACGAATACTGCACAGTATTAAGACAAAGAAGTAGACACAAAAATGGAGGAAGATGGAGGATATGTGGGAGATTGGAAAAGATAATTGATGGATGAGGATGCTGTGGTAGTTTTCCTTCATAATAATGATAATAATAATAACAATAATAATGGCAGCAGCAGCAGAAACCAGATGCTGTGTTGCTCTGATTAGCAGGATAATCAGTGATAGGTAGATTCGTCTGAGCTCGACTCCTATCTCTTAAATTTTTAATGTCGTGTTGTATTTTGCAGTGTAACAAGTCCGAAGATTTAAAAAGCTTTGGGCAGCAGCGGGGGTATTTTGCGGGAAGGAGGGGGGTCTTGCTAGCTACTTGCCACAACATTAAAGCAAAGTAAATAGCTGTTGTGTCTCATTACCATTCATTTTTAAAGGGGACTGTTAGTATAATGAATGCCTGGGCTATCTTCTCTGGGTCCTCCTCCTCTTTCAATATTAAGAAGAGTAATACTATCTTTCACGCTAGATAAAGTGCAAGCAAATATTTCCTTTGCAATTAAAATGGTCAATTTTGCTTATGCACAACAGGCGCTGTATAACACCAAGTTTTTGGACTTAATTACCTACAATAACAGTGTGATGATATATCGGGTATATGGTTCTTTGCTGGGAGAGCATGATATGAAACAAGATGCTTTTAATAAAGTCATAAAGACAAGCCCAGGCTCTGTGGAGCATATAATGTGTGTATGTGTGTGGGAGTGTGCAGTCTTTAATTTGTTTGCACACACACACACACACACACACACACAAACAAACATGAGCACCTGCATCTATAGTCACACACAAAAAAGTCACAGGAAACTCATTTTTAACTGAGAAATAAGGTTTCCTTTCTGAGCATGTTTTTTTAGTGTCTCTCTTAAACAAACCATTTTGAATTGCTGTGTAACCAACCAACACTGACATGTTTTTCAATTATATCAGGGTTAAAGGTTGAGAACCCGCTTCACCCCTCTCGCCCCAGGTTTTCTGCTGTTTATGTTCTTACCAATGATTATTACCATTAACACTTTTATAGAGGATGCCATCAAATCCTGTTTAGACTGGTAGTAAAATTAGTGCTGATTCTGTTGAATCGGGGATGGAAATTGCTGAATTAAGCTGTCATTTCACACAAATCAGATATTTTTTTTTTTTTTTTACATTAGAACAGATGTAACCACATTTCTCTTTTATTGTTTAAACCGTCAGTTAACACAAATTGCAAAAAGACAGATTTTCTCATTTATAGCTCTTAAGCTTAAGGATTTCTTCCCCCACACAAAGAAAATGAAGCTGTATGGACTTGAATCTGTGGTGCTTTACATTTCAGTTTTTCAGCAGCAGTGTGTCTCTCCAGAAACAATTTCTCAGCTGTTCTGGCTAATTGACAGACCTCAGCGTGAACAATTCTCATTGGAACTACTTTCAACTACAGAAATAGTCTGTATGAAAACTGTTGACAGTTTAGTTTATTATCCAGAGTAATGGAGGCACTGTTTCTTGAAATGGACATTGCTGCTGAACTTCAAGTGTAATTTGTTGTTATCACAGTTAAAGTTCCATTCACATCCGCAGATACCTCAAAACCTGGAAACATAAAACCAAAACTACATAGCTACACAGACACCACCCATGTCTTTCTGTAATATGAGTGAACTGACCCTTTAATTTTTTACACATTAAAGTGAAATTAAGTTGTTTGTTTCTACGCAGGCACAGCCTGGCAGCACATATGTTTCTTGCACATTTTAAATGGTACATGTTTAAGAAGGCGCTGTAGGTTGCCACGTGTAATATTTATGTTGTCACTGCATTAGCATGATGAATGCAGACACTTTTCATTAGAGACAAATGAAAGCTATTCTGACACAATTATGGCAAAAACAATAACAACGCTGTGTGAGCCACTCCATGATTGATAATACTGCAGGGGGGGATTCAGTTGTGTTGGGCTTAACCAGGCTTTCCCTGAGGGGTTTTCCCTCGGCATTAGTCAGACAAATCCCTTTGTCAACCTCTCCCCTTGCCATTTTTATTCATAAGCATTTGGCCCTAAGAAAGACATCAAACCAAGAATACAACGAGAGGTCAACATCTTCTTTGCGCAATGTTAACCTCTGCATTGATGAAGCTAATTCACATTTCCTCAGTCCAGCCTACGGGGGCTCAGGAGAGGAGGGGGAGGAGTAGCAGAGGGAGGCAGCAGGGTGTGTGTGTGTGTGTATACATGTATGCATGTGTGTGTGTGTGTGCGTGTGTGTGTGTGTCTGCTTGTGCTTCTCTGTGTGTCAGCGGCCACTTTGTAGTGAGTCTCCCTCTTGACCCGGGCCCCTCCACATGGGGTTTGTATTGATAGTGTTTGCTGAAAGGAGGGGAAAGTGAATGTTGTCCGAGCTCATTGGAATGACAATGGGGGCATATGGTTGTGTGTGTGTTGGGGTATGGTCATGGCAGCCACCATATTCCTCTGTGCAGGGTTGCCAGGTGCTTCATGAACGGACCCACTGAGAGTCGACAAATCATACACAAATGCAACAGACTGGCTCGTGGCTCTTGTGCCCAATGGGGGGCTCTCTCTAGCTGTCTGTCGGTTTCTTTCTTTCTCTGCTTTCTCCCTCTCTATCTGTGATCAAAATTATATGACACACCACAGAAACAAAACCATTTAATAAAAGAAATCACACTAGAGATGACAGTCACACAGAGTCGCCATTCATTATCTGTTTATCCTCCTAATCAGATCCCCCTTTTCTTCACCACTGTAAAAACCCCACAGAGAACAAGAGAATAAAGATAACCTGATGTAGTAGCATCCCCTCCCACACAAAGGCACTTCTTACTGTCATGAATAGTCAGCTCCACCCTAATGACTGTTCAATACAGTCTGCAGGCTGCAGATGAACGGCCAATCCACAGCAGCATCTGCTGCGGGCCTAACTCGCCAGACGCCAGCCTTGTAAGAGGGCCATTGCAGGCTAATTGAAAGACAGAGGCCATCTCTCAAAGACGATGTTTGTGCATGTGTGTGTGTGTGTGTGTGTGTGTGTGTGTATGAGTGAGAGAGAGAGAGTTTGTAGGGAGACCTGACAAACAGAGGAGTGAGAAAATAAAAGAGAAAAAAAATATTGACAAAGGATGAAGGGAATGAGGAAGAGGGAGCAAGAAGAAAGAGGAACATTCCTCTCCTCACAGAATGAAACAGCTGACCTGTCAGCATTTGTTCCCATGCGGCCATATTGGAAAAGCCCCTATGGGCTTTGAATTAACACAACCCAAAGCCACTTCATGTAATTAGAGTGGCCCTATGGTCTTATCCTATTTTAAATACATGTTTGAATTATATAAGCTCTGATCTGGTTAAAGACAGTAGACACTAGACATACTTCTGCATCAGAAATAATCCTTTTTTAAAACAATAAAAGCCTGAACTGATCAGATATCTTGAGTGATGAAAGATTGCAGGTTAGAAAATGTTAAGCAGGTAATCTCAGCCTGCAACAAACAGTAAGTAACAGGTCATAAAAATCCAGTTTGATCTATAATTTTACATAAGAGTAATCAACAGAAAGGCAGCTGGTATTTACACTTGTGAATGTGACAAATTAGATTTTCAGCTGTTTTTCACCTCAAGGTCTCTTTATCCTCCTTTGCAAGTCTTTGCATCAAATAAAATAAAGAGAAAAAAACAGCCTCCACAAACGAAAACTAAAGGATTGCTGTCATAATTCTCCCCAGTTCTCCTCTGGCAGTTTTTATTACCAAAGGCGGTGAATAATCTTTTCCACCCTGGCCATCCCAAATAACACAATCCTTCAGCATCACTGCTTACTGTATTTTATGGTGAAGTGTAGATGAGGAAGAAAGAACATTCAAATGAAGCACTATCTGGTGCTGTGTTATGGCATTCATAGTGCAGCGGAGGGATTCATCAGCTGCCAGCAAATATGGAGAAGCAAAAAGGGAAAATTGTTCACTGAAAGCATGTGGAAACTGCTGTTTAACTGATCGCTTTTAAATGAAGAGAACAGATTGTGAAAGGATGAACGAAAAGCTGTGTTTTCTGAGATGGGGTAGTGGCGCGGACTCATTTTCCAGTGGCCACATATGTGCAGTTTCAAAGTGTGCTTTCTGTAAATTAGGAATGCTTATGTTCAGGCTGCGCCAACTACAAGCGTACAGGCCCCAAACCACACCAGTATGATCAGGGGCGTGAAGCCAGTCTGTTACTGGCTGGCAGATGACTGTGAGAGGAGCAACTGTTCCACCAGGTAAGACACAGTATAAACAGATATTATGAGACTCAGGTTTTATTACCATCGTGAGAAAAAAAACAATGTTGGCATCCTCTTAGCATTAAAACATTGGTGTCAAACGATTTATTGTGTGAATGGTTCTTTGCAGAGTCCACAGCACTGAGCATATTTTGTATTACTAGAGCCAGAGACCCATGAAAACGTTTCTTTAAGGAGAGAGTAACTCTGCATTATGCACTCCCCATGGGGCAACTTCTGCACTTCTTGTATTTCTTGGGAGACTGTGCACCTGTTTTTGCTTTTCCTTACATGGGGATAAAGTCATGACTTGTACTTTATTGACTGGTGTGCTCGACTCAATTTTTATGTTTCTTTTTATTTATTTTTGCAGTTTGTTTTAGGGGTTGGAGGCAATCAGTGAGTCAACTTTTTCTTTCTTTACGATCAGGCCTTATGAAAGACAACTATTTCTGTTTATTTTGGAGAGAGGCAGAGTGCAGGTCATTTTTAAAGGGTCAGTTCATCCAAATCAAAATATAAATATATTTTCTACTGGTTAAAACCACTTGTAACTTTAGTGTTTATATCATACTTTTCTACATTTCAGAGGGAAATCTTATCCCACTACATTTATTTTACAGCTGCAGTTGTTTGTTACTTTGCAGATTAAGATCTTAGAGACAGAAATATGATTCTGTTTTAACATTTGAAGCATTTCATTCAGAAAGATTACACAACAAAGTGATTAAAATGTAATGATAATACAGAAATGTAACTTACACAATGGTGTGATGCTCTTAAGGGTCCCCTCTCCAAAGATACTAATACATTGCTTTTATACTAGTGTATTTTGCTGATAATAATTCCATACTAAGATTTTGAGTTCAGGACTTTTAACTGTGATGGAGTATTTTTGTATTATGATATTTATACTTTTACTTCTTTTACCACTAACATTTTCACACCTGCTCTGGTGGTATCAAGCCATGTGGCTAGTTTTGGTTTTAAATGCCCATCAGTGAGATTTCTGCTGTCAGCTTTATACAATAAAAAAAAATCAAAAACAATGTCTCAAACCCTAATCCCTCCTTTTTTACTGTGACTATTCATTGGTAGAAAGTTCTTCCAGAAAAACAGGGACATATATTTGCCAAAGTACATTAACCACCATAAGACAATGGTCATACCGGATTAAGTAAGGCTGTGGCAGTAGAATCCCTCAATGTACTCAAATGGTAAGGGTATTTTTTTCATTATGGATGCAACATTTTATTTGTAAGAAGAAGAATGTGAAATTTCTCCTTTTAAAAGTGACACAGTCTCACTTTAAAGTATTTCTTTGTTGCACTTCATTCCTGCCAAATGCCATTGTTTTGTCATTATTGTATTGTATGTGTTGCACAACGTAATTATGATCCCCAGTCAATAAAAATCTGCATCTGAAGTGTCAGAGATAAATAACTTGAAATGTTGGCACACAAAACCAAAACTATCATTGCTCAATACCACTAGGGGTAAATAAAAAAAATGTTTATTATAATTTCTGGTGAATTGACCCTTTAACAAGACACTTCACAGCAAAGAGCTCCCAACCCTGGAGAAATCAGTTTGCTGAGCTGCACAGTGCAGTCCACGTGTATCACAGTGATAATGGTGCTGCTTATGATCCACTGTTCCAGCAGCACTGGCACTGCACTGCGAGGCAGGAAAAGCCGGGCCGTCAGGGATTTGTCAGAGGCCTGTTATTACATCTCTAGTCACATAAAATATGGCTGCCTCTCCAGAGATCCAACTGCCAGATAAATCCACTCTCCTCCAACCAGGCTGGCCCTCGCGATGAAAACCATCCAATGGTGTACCTCAGCCACTGACCTCTGGTAATGACGTGTGATTTATACAGTACACGTTTTAAACAGAGAGACACATCCAAGCTGGACTACCTCTCCCTCTCTCTGCATCTATATCTGGTGTCATGTGAGATAACAGGCAGGCCTTTGGGAGACAGGAGACATGACACCCATCTTTGGGGTCTCACAAAATGGCTACTATGTGGATAGTTTCCCCTGCAGCTGTCTAATCGCAGTCTAAGCCTGCAGTGAGCGCTGTCCTGCATGAGGTCACTGACACATATTGCAGGATGGCACTTTAAGCTAACAGACCGCAGTGTGGAAGGCCTAAATCAACACCTGGTTGGGAAGAGAAAGAGCTGTTGTATTCTATAAATGCATTTATGAACGTCCAATGAGTAGCAGATTACAGGACGTTGTAAATACATTAAACTAACTCTTCTGGATTATAGTTAACTAGAGATTTTTAGGGTTTATTACAGATATAAATTCAGTACTAATCCATCAGAACTATAAAAAAACATTCACCACATCTTCCAAGAAACCAAAAACAATTAACTATATCCTTTTTCATATATGCATTCATTAGACACATTAGCTACTAGAAAACAGGAGTATATGAGTAAACAATGTATCAGAAAGACTCTTTTTCCAGACAGTCAGAGATGTGGTGTGTACTGTCCCCTGCCAGGGAACGTCCCCTGCACAGTCTAGTAGCTTAAGAGATTAAGTTCTCTGGCTAAAGGAGAGCTGAGAGGCAGGCCGTGTCGTTGACCTTGGCAAGCCAGACACAGAGATGATGACACACCACTACAAATATCTGTCTTTAATAAACAGACCGGCGCAGCACTGAACACCATGATCCTCCTCAGCCTGGCTGACTGGAAACACACTCGTTTAATATAAAATAGGGAAATGTTGCACCACATTTAACAGTGTCCCACATGTTCCCACAATGGATCAACCAGTATGCCATTTCATGTATTTTATAAAACTGATGTTTGTTTTTTGTTTGTTTGTTTTTGTTTTTTTTTAAATCCAGTAGATTTTGTTACCCCTCATATTATGATAATGAAACTCTGATTTAAAAGTAACAGCAGACAATAGAGTTTGGTGCTGGACTGGTCTGCCACATATTATTACTATTTATTATTACCATGTTTCTCTGCTAATTTCCAAATAATCAGCTAAGGGTTTTATTGAAGTAACAGTATAGATATTTTGTGGGCGTTGGAAGGTAAAAAAAAAAAAAAAAGAAAGAAAAGAAAAAAGAAAGAAAGAAAGAAAAAAAGAAAAAAAGAAAAAAAAGAAAGAAAGAAAGAAAAGAAAAAAAGAATCCTGAGCAAATGTGAAAGAAACATGTAGCGGGTTGTATTTCAGTAAAACACCAATTGAACACCTCCACTTGTGAAATCAGATCTTGCCCCCCACCAGCAGCAAATATAAACTGTACCAACTTAAAACTGCTTGGCAGCTTTTTGCCTTCATAACCTGAGTTAAACTGGAGACATGACCAGCCACAAATCTCCTTTTACTATCGAAAAATATACATTTTGTTTAAAATGAAGTTCTCGTGCTGACTGTTGTTTTAAAATATGATAGAGAGGAAGCTGATGGCAAACTGTCCTGTGAGAACAAAATAAAATGTCTTTACATCGCTTTTTCGTTTGTTTCCGTTCCCTGTTGTTTTCAGCTTTGTCTTCATCTCTGTAAGAAACTGAATTCTGTTTATAACGTATTGCTAACTTACCCTCAATAAGATCTGATATCAGTGCAGTGTAAATTAGCTGATAATACACAGGCATGTGATGTTTTAATAAAACATTCGTACTGGAAACATTGAACCTAAACTAACCTATAAAAAGCTAAATCCAGATATTAAAATGCGACCGTCCATTTTTTTTCTCTCTCTCATCATCTTCATCATCATCGTCACATCATGTTATGTTTTATTTTCACTGGTGCGTCCATCAGGGACGTGAAACTATAATCACTGCAATATTGACTTAGAGCACCCTGACCTGACGTTCATTATGAAGCTGAATACAATAACAACATCAGCATTAACAACAAAAACACCAAAAGGATAATAATAATAATAATAATAATAATAATAATAATAATAATAATAAAGTCCCTTTTTCGCAATAAAATTACCGACAACTTTGCTCATATAATGATGAAATTAGACACTACTGTTCTCTCTTTACATTAAAAAATGTATATAATTTTGATGAGAAATAAAAACATATGTTTTGTCCAATACTGCGTAAATTCGTTTTCGTATGCAAATAATCTGTCGTCGATTATTATTATTATTTTGCACTGCGGCGCCAAAATAAACCCATCATGTCAAACCTGGAGGACGCGGGGAAATTTGAGAGGAGATGAACTATTTCTCGGATGATATAAAAAAGGAGCCCTTTCGCCTGAGTTATGGCCCGGGTTTGGCGTAGCTGAGAGGGATGCATGCTGCTCCTTCTCTCTCGCCCCAGAGGAGGTATCATCAGAGCTGATATATGGCCCAGCTCTACATTACCTTTACAAAAACAAAGGATCATCCACGCTTTGGTATCGAGGAAAAATATCCTTCTGACTATAGCTGCGACATCTAAAATAACCCCTGAGCCGACTTATCTTTTTTTTGGACAACATCCGGTTAATCCACATACTTAAATAAAAGACTAGAAACTCCTGCTGCTCAGTTGAAACTGGAGTTTTACGCGTAAAAACGCTTAAATAGGCTACGGATTGTGATTTCTCGCCCCCCTCCTCTTCATCTCCCTCTTTCTCTCTCTCTCTTTCTCTCTCTCTCTCTTTCTGCTTCCCCTCATTTACCCCATATAGCCTATACCTATTCTGGTATCTCACCACACGACTAAATTAGACCAAAGATGATAAGAGCACAAAGCATTATAATTCCGCCGGGCTCCTCCTCCTTCCAGCCATGCGTCCTAATTAATGGGACACCCCCAGTCGCAAAAAGCCCTGCACTGGACTGCAACATAGTCAAAGAGTGAAAGGGAAGAGGGCGAAAGTGCCACTGGAGATAATTGATTACCTACCAATCAATGATAACTTGTTAGTAATCGTCAACTCTTTGGACCTCGCCATTTTCAGGGAGGCATCTCACTCATGCGGACTTGCTGCTCCCGAGGATCGACACTTTGAAGACATTCTCCTTTTGGAATAAGATTTTCTTTTCTTCACTCTCCCCTCCTCCGTATCTTTATTTTTTTAAAACCTCCCAACTGTTATGTGACTTTTCTCCCCTCGCTTTTTAACCGCTGAATATTTCAACCCGAGTCCCGCAGAAACTCTTGCGTACAACCAATGATGACATCCAAAGAGGTGGCCAAATGTGATGCAGTGGAAAACAGGAGGCGAAGTCCGCTGGACCACTTGCCGCCTCCTGCCAACTCCAACAAGCCGCTGACCCCCTTCAGCATCGAGGACATCCTGAACAAACCGTCCGTGAAACGAAGTTACACCATCTGTGGCACGGCTCATCTCATCTCGTCCTCTGAGAAGCACCGTCAGTCCAGCATCCCTCTGTCCAGCCGGGCTCTCCTCACCCAGACCTCCCCGCTCTGCGCGCTGGAGGAGCTGGCCAGCAAGACCTTCAAGGGGCTGGAAGTCAGCGTTTTACAGGCTGCGGAAGGTAAATCTCCATCTCCCAAAAATACGCACGAGAAATACACTTTATTAAAATGTTCTATTACCCTTTGTATTTGTTTTCCTCTCTTATCTAAGGGCCTGTACCAGACAGAAAATGACAATTTGGTTAATCCCGAAAAAATATTCTTTAAATGTGTTTCTTTAATAGTCAGAGCAGTTTTTTCTTTTGTGTTCACGAGTGTTTATTTTTCCTTTAAAAATGTCTTATCGAACAAAGGCGTGTTAATTTTCAGGGCAATTCCTCTACGAAATAAATCGCCACCTCTTTTCTTTAATATTAGGGCCTCGTGTGTCTGGTGCTCAATATTTCCCAGCGGTGTCTGTGTAATATTCTTGTAATTACCTGTTCCCACAAGGGCTCAAGGGTTTTAGTGTTTCACAGATCACTTTCATTGTTATTTTCTTTGCGTTAGGATCACTTTTTACGCGCATGCTGCAGCGGTGAGGATAAAATCGTGCACCTGCATAGATCGGTGATTCTCACTCAGCCTCCTTCTCTCCCTCACAGGCCGGGACGGGATGACTCTGTTCGGCCAGAGAACCACCCCGAAGAAGCGTCGAAAGTCTCGGACGGCGTTCACCAATCACCAAATCTACGAGCTGGAGAAGCGCTTCTTGTACCAGAAGTACCTGTCCCCAGCCGACCGGGACCAGATCGCGCAGCAGTTGGGCCTGACGAACGCGCAGGTCATCACGTGGTTTCAGAACCGGAGGGCCAAGCTAAAACGGGACCTGGAGGAGATGAAGGCCGACGTGGAGTCGGCAAAGGCCATAGGCCAGGTCCCCTTGGACAAGCTCGCCAAGCTCGCGGACCTGGAGAAATGCGCCAACGGCACGCTGGGCCACCCGCGAGCCGAGTCCCCCGCGCGGGGAGGCCAGCAGGAGCACGAGCTCGCTCAGAAACTGCGGACGTCGCCGCTGTCTCCGTTCTCAGACCACACAACTAGTAAAGAGTGCTCAGAGGACGAGGACGTGGAGATTGATGTGGATGACTGATGGCGCAGCGTGGGGCTGAGAAGTCGACAAACACAAAAAGACGATGAAAAAAATCCTACCGAGGACTTGTAACTTACTGCTTATATTGTATACCATATCTCAGAACATGTACCAAAATGTAATGACTTTTATATCGGCACAGATAGACCTATTCATAGTGAAGCATGAACACAGAACAAGAAATATGCAGTGGTATTTTACAATGTATTCATTAGCAAACGGTTATTTCTTGCAATCAAAGCAATATGGTCTAAAATGACATGAGTAACTTATTATTATTATTTTTTACACTATAGGCCAACACACACACACACACACCGGCACACACAGACACATTTAAACACACACACGAACACACACACCTGTTCCATATGCTTTTCCTAAAAGGCCTATCCTCACACACCACAATGGAAGTGCTCCAGTTTTCCATATTTTTGCATGTAAATGCATGATTTGATTTGTGATCATTATCTATTTATTTTTACTTTATATATATTTTTTTTATTTAAATGCTTTTGTGTTTTCTGTGAGCCAAGACGCCATTGAGTCACTTCTGTCACTGCCGGCTCCTCTCCTTCTCCTTCTCCTCCTCTTCATCATCTGACTGTAACCCTTGACTTCAGTTCATATTTGGTGTCCCGATGCTGCAGTGCATGATGATGATGATGATGATGATGATGATGATCGGAAAGGCAAACTCGGACATTCACAGCTACATGCGTTTTATGGAAATGCTCAAGCGATGGCGAGAAACAACAGCAGTTAATATTGCGGTGGTTTTGACGAGCTGTAGGCTACTTTTTAGATTTATTGTTTGGATACAATAGATTTACAGTTATAAATTTGTTATGTTTTGTACACCTGTAAGTGCCTTTCTAAAATCAGGACATTATTTGAAAACCAATGCACAGACTGTAATGTATATAGGCTACTATGGGAATAAAATGGCTTTTCTGAATATTTCTTTTATGTTGTAATTCTTGAATTAATATTGGGCTTTTTATTATGGATATAATAGCCTGGATTTTTTTTTCTACTGCAGACAAAAAAACATTTTAGAAACACGCTCTCCTTGCCAAATCCGGGCGTGCAAGCCCATCAAAAGCGGCCTATTTAGAGTTATTATACTGAACTATTTTGTCCCTTTGTGTCCTTTTCTACTAGGATGCTCAAAACATTTTGTGGCCGGGAATCTCACATCCCCTTTCACATCCTAAATGCGTATCGTGGCTTCTTGACCCCTAGACGTGTTTCTCCATTCGTGGCAAAAATTTATGTGAGAAACACAAATCTGGTGCTGGGGGAAAAAAAGACGAGGATGCCACAAAAACACAAAGTTTTGGGCCAGTTTTCTCCGGGCCTTTATAGACCTTTTTTGTTCTGCGGGACTGGGCCGTAATTTTGAGCGTAAAGCATGAAAAGTGGGGACAAATGAGCAGCGTTCCCTGATGGGACGAGCCACAAAGGAGCAGGGCCGGTCCCCCGCAGGCAGCAATACTGAGACAAGTGTGTCCCACCGCACAAAAAGGACGCAAACGTTTGGAGGCCATATGGTTTTTGAAATTTCCTCACAATTTCAGACAATTTGATGGATTGAGTTAACCCTCCTTTTAAACAGTTTAACTGGGTGCGAACAAAGGCCATAATGCCTACATAGACTCTCCCTTCATGAGGGCATCTGCGGCTATTAATGTCTAGCCCTTTTCTTTGCTTGGCGTTTTGAACAAGTCAATGAATTACAATGAAACTGCCCCTTTTTTGTGAGCCGCTTGTCTTTCTCCGCTTTTTAGCTGTGGAATAATATGTTTGACTTCTGTCCAAGAGCGTTTTCTAAACAAGAAATGGATTTTGTTGAAAGTGTTTTTAATGTTAAGTAGGGAGCCATAAAGAGTTTAGACTGTGACATTTATGCCAAAGTCTGGTTAGGGAGTCTTTTGTTTGTTTTCTTCTCATCTTTTTTTCTTCTCCTGCCTCTTTATTTCTTTTGTCTTTAAGGAGTTTAATGAAGCTGAAAACATGGTGATGTGAGAGAAAGAGTGAGAAAGAGAGAGAGAGGGAGGGAGAGGGAGAGAAAGTGTCCAGAAGAACTCTTAAGGCTACCTCCCGTTTAACCCTCTTTGTTTAGAGAAATGATAAGTAGAGCTGTCTTCTTGTGACTTGTTTTATAGTGTTTGCTTTTTGTTTTTTTTTTCTGCTTTTTTTCCTGTTTATTTTATTCCAGTGTACCTGAAAAAGTTTATAGAACTATAAGCATTTAATATGACTGAAGCTTTTGTAAATTCTCTATAGGCAAATTAGTCTCTCTCTCCATATTGAAAGTGTTTTTAATGCAAGTTGGGAGTGTGTGTGTGTGTGTGTGTGTGTGTGTGTGTGTGTGCTTATATACATACATGTATATACATACATACATCAGAGGCAGCATTTAAACATTTAATAAATGGCTTATAACACACTATTGCTAGTTGTAAATACTTATTTACGTGTTTGTCAACAACTACAGCTCCTCTTGTGAACACCATTAGTAGATACTGTGTGAACAGTTAATGATTGACAATATAGGAAATCAGTTGTAATGTTATAAACGCTGAATATATATTTATATTTATTAAGGTTTATTAAATCAAAAGTAAGCTTTGATTATAAAGGTACATCCAAAGAAAAAACAAAATATGATTCTTTGAAGCCTAAATCACTTATTACAACACTCTGTGTGGTGTGTGTGTGTGTGTGTGTGTGTGTGTGTGTGTGTGTCTTATGCTGCCTATTCTGAATCAAGCATATTTATGAAGGGAGAGAGTGTTAAGGCAGGCTAAGTTTATGGATTTCACTTGCTTATTTTATGAGGGCTTGTCAGGCGGGCCCAGCGATAAGTAATACTACAGTCTGAGGGACCACTTCGTGGTAATTAATCTGGAGGTCTTAAGTGTATTTCAGTATTTCACTTCAAGATGGAAAAAATCACTACTTCAATCGTCCGGAAAATTGAAGTTTGATGCATGAGTCCCTACTGAAACAATAGTACAGCCCTCTCTCTTTTCATCTCTTCCCCTCCCCTTTTTTATATTCTCTCTCTCTCTCTCTCTCTCTCTCTCTCTCTCTCTCTCTCTCTCTGTTATTATTTGCACCTTGTGGAAAACAGTCTCAGGTGCAAAGTGTGAATTAATATTTGAGACAGTGGTCAAATGACAGCATTTAAGTATTACACTGAATTAATTAGATTGATGTTTGCAGAAAAATTGAAAATGCTGTGTTATGTATATGCCACAAACAGTCCCTACATTTCTTATTATCATTATTACTATTACTAATATTATTATTATTGAATAAGTATAAAGAGGAGATCTGTAAATGACTTAGTTAAATCACTCTATATATCTAAATGGAGCTGAATTGTGGAGTTTTAATCATAGCCTTCCTGTGGAGCCAGTTAATACTTCAAACTTCAATTTTACGGGCGATTGAACTAAGCATGTTCCTGACAGAATTGATGTATGTATTAATTTCCTTTAACTGTTGATTAATTAGGCTGCGCTGAAGGCTCAAATGGAACGGTTTGTGTGGAAATTTGCATATTAATCAAATTCTAGTTGATCATTCAAATAATCCAGGCTGTGTGATTTTTTTGGAAGAAGCTTGAAAACATACACCATGAAAATAAGTAAATATATCCATATATATCCCCTACTACTGCTGCTGCATGTCCCCCAGATTATAATCAAACACTCAGAGAGTCAGTCTGGATATTTGGAATAAATTGCTGCTTTAGTTTTGTTGTAACAAATGCACTGATAGATTAACATGTTAACCACCAAACAACAGCAAACCTATGTGTCTGTGTGTCACAAATAAACATGAGTGTGTGAGAGAGGGAACGAGACAAGAAAGAGATGCAGATTGGCTAAACATATTTGTTATCATTTCATTTCTGTACAGTTTAGTGGGAAAAAATAGGCAAAATATTTTACAGACTGGCACCTAGTTGATGTAGAAGTTAATCTGCTACAGCGTTACAGTCTTTGTGGCAGCAGTAGGCTTCAGATCACAGGTGGCTGCAGTTTTTATGGGATGATAAATATTACAGATAGGCAGCAGAATGATAAAATGAATGGTTTTATAAATGTTAAAACAGCTTCCAACTGATGCTGTGAGGCATCAGAGAGGCGAACAAAAGGCTGCAGAAAACACAATCAATACAATATGAACCACGCAGACCATTCTAGTCCGACAATGAATTATTTAATGAGTTACTAATCTAAATGATTCTTGTAATATTTGTTGTATAGCTGGTCTGATGCTGGTTAAGGTCTAAAATGAATATGGTCAAAACTGCACCCATGATCATGAGCTCAGTATTTTTCAGCAGGGATGTGAATCAGGATTGTAACAACAACATTAAAAATCAATTCTGTCATTAGCAGCACATGCAGTAAATATGTTTTCATATAGAAAATATAATGGATAAATGTGGGTGTCGAGCATAGACAATAAATAAAGGCAAGGTGTTGGAATTATGACCTCTGGTGGTAAAGTTACTGGATATAAATGATGGGAAACTTAATTTCATAGAGTGAAACACTTAAACAAATAAATGTATAAATAAAGTGGAATGAACATAAGGTGTCCCTAATATTAGTGGTGGTTATCTGAAGGCACATTCAAATCTGATGGATTCATCCTGTAAATCAGGTGTCAGAACAAAACATGCTGGTTATGAAAAACTGTCAATGTTCAGCCTGTGATATGAAATGAAAAACAGGAGGGAAGTGGGAAAATGAACAAGGAAGTGCAGATGTTGACTAATGCTGCAAACTCAGCTGCTTGGCCACTGACATGAGAGGCAAACAGAGACACCTGCTGGTGTTTACTTGACAGTGGACTCCACTACACTGAGCAGTTAACCAGCCATAGTGTGTGTGTCTGAATGTGTGCATGTGTCAGTGTGTGTGTGAGTGAGTGTGTATCTGTATGTGCTTTGCAAAATGAAATATATTACTTGAATATCTCTCTCTCTCTTTGCTCTCTCTAATTAAACTACAAATTTGCTTTATTTGCATCATCATAATTAGACTGATTTGTCTATGCATTTAAGACAAAAAGCAGCTTGCACATACTATAATGAAAGAAAAACAAGCCTCAGCAATTCATGTTAAGCTGCTTACATGGTCAATTTTTCACAAAGAAAATAAAATTTTGTTTTGATCTGAAAATCTGTAAAATTGTTGGCAAGTAAGTTTGACTTGGGTGGGGAAAAATGGACTGTGTATTGCAAATATCTCAGATTTCTCCACTACAAGTCAAATTATTGCCTTCAAAACCTTACTTATTTGAGTAAAATGCAGAATGGCCCCTTTTAAAGTCTTATAATATAAAACTGGATTAATATTGCTGATGTAGAAGAATTTTCTTGTTTTAGCTGCTTGAATGAGCTCATTATAACTTTGGCTCTCTATATTATGAGTAGTTCCCTCTGTAACAATGAATCATATCTTTTAAGATGATCGTGCTTTTTAATGTAAAATCTTGATCTTTAGATCTAACCAGCGACTATAGCTGTCAAATAAACGTAGTGGGGTTATAAACAGGTTTCTACATCTCTATTAAGATTTGCTTCATGTTATTTGTATTTACAAACCAACAGTTTCACACTGACTTAGTCACTTCGCCCAAAACAACAGTAAATTGGTGGGAACCAAATATATGCAAAGGGCATTTACAAACACCGTTCACTGTACTTGCGCACTCCTGCGCAGCTTCAATGCTCCTCAACACTCCACGCTGTCGCAGACTTCACGTCATCAAAGTTGGCGGTATTTTTAAAAGGAGGTGTCTGTTGTTGTGGTCCGCGCAGTGAAGAAAAATTTACAAGTAATGGTAAGTCTGCACGTTGTTTGACTTGTTCTTGTGGTTCGGATATGCACATAATGAAGCAGAGTGCGATGTTTTTGTATTTATCAGAAGAAACATTGGTCCTGCTAACGTAAACCTGTACGTTTTCATTTCCCCACCTAGCCGGACAGCTAGCAAGACCTAACCTATGCACTGTACCCACTTTGCCTGTTCTTTACTCAGTAAATAAATAAAATAAAATCACACCCAAATCCAAATAGACAGCTTTTGACTTTTTGTGTTTCCGTGTTGAGGCTGAGGTGAAGCCAGGCGTCCAGGCAGCAGCAGCAGAACTGTCAGAGGCTGCTCAGTCCGAGCTGCTGGACCTGTGTGAGGATCAGTTTGCACAGCTGGAAAAGGTAAACTCGTGTTTTAACCCAAAGATCCAGACTGTGCAGCTTCTGCTGTCCTTTGACTTTAACCAATCATTGGACATGTATGAAAGGTGCAAACTGCAGACTGTGTGTCTTTGTGTTGCAGCTTCAGAATGAGATCATACTGTGTGAACCAGATTTCTGTGAGAATCCACAAGAGCAGGTGAGATTATTTTACAAGTTAATTTTCAGTGTTTCTGCAGTATCCTCCTAATGTCACTGATAACACATAGAAAACACTCGAATGAAATTAAGGTGGCTGTTAAAATTTACCACAGGCCAAGGAGATGTATTTCATTGTCTTTTTTTATTTGAACAGAATCCAAAATCATTTTTAAAAAATGATTGATCAATTATCAAATAGTTGGCAGTTAATTTTCTGTCAGTTGGCCAATTGCTTATTTTTTTAAACTTATTTTTATAAGTAATCGATAATTTAATCATTTTTCATTGTGAATGTGTCTCTATGTTTTTTTTCTGCTGTGAATATTCATCTCCAATAGTCAGTGAATCTACTGATGGCAACAGAAGCTGAATTGAAACAGTGGCTGGCAGTAGAGCCGAAATGTAAGTTCTCCATAAACACTGAGAGAAGCTGTAGTCATGATGTAATATCTTTACAGCTCAAGTATGAATATCACAAATCACTACCACAGTTTTTATGCCAGTTAAACTGGTGCATCAAGCATTACTGCTCATTCAAGATTACATTTCCGATTATGTGTCCATATCGGACTGTGATTCTTCCAAATCACAGTGAAATGTAATTGTTATATCTGCTCTATCCAATGTTTAATAAGACAAAATTAACATTTTAAAAATGTATTAACTTATTTTATACCATTCAGTGCTGGCAACAAATTCTGAAGTTTTACTTCAGGCTGGAAAAGAGGAGGTATGTTTATGTGTAAACTGCAACATTGAAGAATATGTCTCATTAAAACACCAGATTAGATGCATTGCTCGATTTACACAGTCCATTTTTCTCACTTTGTTCTCCACAGATGCTCAAACTGTGCTCTGAACTTGAGATGGTTGTTTCTTGCTATGAAGCGAAGAGAGACAAACTGAGAGAAACCAAAGAACTGTGCGTAACCTATTAGTTATGCTGCAGGCTTTCCATGACTTGCTGTCCTTCCTCAGAGCACATACATGCTTTTCAGAAGTGAATGCAGAGACTTTTCAGAGACTCGCTTTGTTTTGCTGTGTGTATTGCTCTGAAAGTTTCATGTTTGTTTTTTAGTGAACAGAAGTGGCTGGAGGAGAAGAAGCAGGTGCTGATAGCTGCCAATGATCATGTTGAACGACTTCAAAGGGAAAAGGAGAAATTATCAGAGCACACGTGAGTATGATGGCAGAGGCAGACTAAACCAGATGAGTCCAAGATATAAGATGTATCTCCTCCAGAGGCAACATGAAGAGTAACAGAAATGCAGAAAGAGGAGAAATAATGCAAAAATAATGAAATTCTGAATATTACATGCTTTCCACAGTGTACTTCAGAACACTAAGGCAAAAATCCAGAAAATGAAGGTGTACCAGGAGAGGTTGATGGAGTGTCTGGGGGATGTCCTGGAGAAGCATGTTCCTCTCCCTCAGAATGAATCCAGTGCAAACAAGAAAAAGAAGGTGCAGTGACCTGTGTTATGTTTGATGACTTGATGTTTGTGCTTTTACAGCCCATTTGAATTGTTACTACTCCAATGCTGCTTACCATAATTCTTTTTCATCCTCAGAACATTGACCTGGAGTTAAATGAAGATTTGATTTCACTCAATGAAATTCTGGAGGTGAGATTTCACTCACTACATAATCAGCATTTATCTCAAATTAATTTTCTTTGTTTAACTGAAACCATCAAATATTTAGCTTTGTTAATCCTAACAGGTGCTGACTGTCTGATAGTAAGATCTTATATTGATGAGGGAATCTAACAAGACATTTTTAGAGGTTTTTTAAACAACAAAATAAAACTTTTGCAAATAAATTTCTCACCCTGATAATGTAAAGATTTCTGTTATTCATTATATTATATTAGCCAGGATATGGCTAAATGGTTAAAGGCCTACTTTACTCTTTACTTTATGGGCCATTTCTTTTGAGGGATATTATAGCAGGTGCAATTAAAAGCATTAATAACGGCCAACTGTTTCATGTCAGCCATGTCAGCACTATGATTTGTGCATGTAGGCTCACTGGTAACAGCCATCATTAATGTAAATTACTCCTTTGCTTTTCCTGTTAGAACAAGTCAAAATATTCATTGTAATTAACTCCACTCCAGTCCACATGGATGTTGTGGCGGGAAAACTCTGACTTGTGTTCGTTGTTGGTTGATGCAGTAATGACAATAATAAAAACCGAGACTATACTAATAGCAAATACCATGTAAATATCCTTTATTTAAGAGTGAGGCACAATATCATCTCTCTCCTAATCTTTCCTGTCTCAGTACAGTATATGTTACCATATAACTGATCACCTGCACTGCAGATGTGCTGAACCCCAGTCTACCTCTGTACCCCTGCAGGTACTCATGAACAAAGTCCTGACCACACCACATGACCCCTATGTGACAATAGATGACACATTCTGGCCACCGTACATAGAGATGCTTCTGCGCTATGGGATTGCAGTGAGGCACCAGGAGAATAACTTTAAGATCCGCCTGGAAACATTCTTTTAAGGCAGTGGTGCATTAGCCATCTTAAGCACCACTTATCTACCATTGTTTCTAACTGGACTCTCCTTGTTATATATATATTTGTGTAAGCTGATAGGAGGACTAACTGTGCCGGGAAAGCAACAGGGCTAGTGATTTACTGTATGTTAATGTAGAGTGCATTACACAATGAGTATTTATAAGTTGCACATTAAGGCTATAAGTATTAATAATATACTTATTAAAAATACATATGTTTTTTTAGGTTAAGAACTCTTTTGTATGTATGGAGTAAGCACAGGTCCCTTTAGAAACTCTGAAAATGTCTAAATTTAAGTTATGAAAGTATTCAAATGTATTAGAAATCTATTTTGACACACCATAGAGCCATAGAGCACCGTAAATTGCTGGGTACTTCATGTAAAATTAGATTAATACTCAATAGGGTTGAAAGTCCTTACTTAACTACGTATTTCCTGTGATCCTATTTTCATAGCTGTTTTCATTTGCCAGGTTTAATCAGCAATGAGCAATTTACAGTCAGTTGGCAGTCTATTAAAATGAATGCAGTTTAATACAACAGTCCTGCTATAAATTCTACTTATAATGAAAGTTATAATGTTCAGTTTTTATTGAAACTGTTGAAGAGGTGTTGATTCAACTGTATGATCATTTTGAAGGCTGCAGTTTGTGGAGCTGTTGAGCTGTACTACATTACACAGAGAGGTGCGTCTGTCGTTCAACATAACACAATGCAGTTCAAGAATACAACAAACATTCTCCAGAATGATCATACAGTTGAATCTACACCTCATTTACACAGCTTCAACAAAAACTGAACATTATAACCTTCCGTAAGACAGGTGTTATTGCAGAATGGTTTCATTAGACTGCAGTATATTTAGCTGGGTGTACCTATTAAACTGATTCTTTTTTAAGTTTGTCAAAAGTAGATTTTTTTAAGATCATCAGACACCCGCGTTCCTGTATATATGTATATTATATTCATTTATGTTTTGTATATATTTTCTTGTTCATGCTTCAATAAACTTGGGAACTGCGGCTGTAGTGACCTTATGTTGTGTTCAAGAAAAAAATATATTTTTGATGTAAACGAAGCATATGGCTTTTCAGTTAAAATTCTCAATGGGGAAGTGGTGGATGAACTTTTAGTGCAGATGATGAATTTTTGATGAAAATGTAAAACTTATTTCATGAGAAACTTTGTGCGTCAGACGACGTCAGGACCATCGTCCAATCCGGTGCGGCCGCCGCGTCAGCTCTAGAATTCCTGTGGGCGGAGAAGGGATTCCGGTTCCGGGTGTTTTCATATCCCACTCGGAGGTGATCATCCCTCTGATTATGGTCTTTTACCAGAAACGTCTTTCAACTGACGACTGATTAAAGTAGAGTTCTTTTAAGTAAGAAAGTCCAACTAAAGCCGCGAATATGGCGACTCGCTCGGAGAGAGAGAAGGCCCAGAAACTGAACGAGCAGCACCAGGCCATCCTGTCCAAAATGCTGAGAGAGGAAGACAACAAGTACTGCGCCGACTGCGAGGCGAAAGGTGCGACACTCTCACTGTCGAGAATTTTCGTTTTTACTACGCAAAGTTCACAGTTTCACCCAGAATCTGCCGGTAACGCCGAGCAACAACATAGCAGCTGCGTTGTTTAGCTTAGCTAAGCTAACTCGCTAGTGTGTAACTGGCTCAGGCTAGTCAGCTGACATCTCTTCCCCTTAAGCTAAACTAAGTGGCTAACTAGCAAGCTAACTTCTCTAAACCTCCATAAGCTCCCCTCAGAGTCTCTCCCTCACCGCTGCCTTCAGCTCAGTCGTCGGGTGCTTACGGCGTTTAACAAACAGTAGCAGGTCCTTCACAGAAAAGGAGGTCTTATTTTCATGCCAGGAAAAAATGCAGAGCCTTTTCTTTGCACTTAAAAGTCACTACACGATCATGCATGTGCATATTTTTCCTCAGGCATCTCTCCATTTTCAAATCCCCATCTGGCTTTCTTGCTTTGTCAGGTCCAAGATGGGCATCCTGGAATCTGGGAGTATTTATCTGCATCCGATGTGCTGGCATCCACAGGAACCTGGGAGTACACATATCCAGAGTGAAATCAGTCAACCTGGACCAATGGACCTCAGACCAAATCCAGGTACTGTTTTCTTACTTATATACTTTGGTTCAGGTATTCAACATGACAACTTATCTATCGATGTCCTGCCTCTCGCGGTCAGTCTTGAAATAGTGTAAGCAAGTTTGGTGAGAGATTATTGTAGAATTTTTGTTTTATGGGACAGAGGAAAACTGATTTCCTTTTACTTGTGTATATCTCCCCTCTGTTAATGGTAAATCTTTCCTTTTCAGTGCTTCAAAGCTGTGACAATATCACAAGTTTCCATTTTCAAGTGTTATCCCCAGTAATATAGAATTGCACTTCAGTAAAGTTGGCAGACTTGAAAGTGACAGATCACTAACACTATGGTCAGATTCTGTGCAGCAGAGGCTGACACAATCTGCCTTTTCCTGCCTAGTGTGGATCATGCTACAAAAATATTGTACCCTACATTTCCCATAATACATCTTGATAGGTTGTCAGGCTGCTGCATCATGTTATTTGGAAGCTACCACAATTACCACCCACCTCTCACAAGCTCCATGCCACCAGCTTGCAACACAGGCTTTCTATTAAAGGGCTCTTAACCCAAGGCAAGATAACAATAAACACAGATAACATCAGATGGATCATTTTCTCATAAGTCAGAAAGCTCTGCTACAGCCACAGAAGATATTAAACCACTGTTTTCACTGGCTTAGTAGTACCACCAATAATGAGCAAACTAATCATCACATGTAAATTCAATCTTTACATATTTCAGCGTGCCTTTATGAACAGTTTCTTTCCTCTAATAACCCCTTTGTCTTTCCTGTTTTCAGAGTATACAGGAGATGGGTAACACCAAGGCCAGGCAGCTTTATGAGGCCAACCTTCCAGATAGCTTCAGAAGACCTCAAACAGACCAGTATCCTTCACTCTTAGCAGATGCACTTAAAAGAACTTAAAAGAAACACAGTTTTGGTTTGTACGTTGCCTCTTTTCCCCTTAACTCTGACCTCAGAGCAGTGGAATTCTTCATCAGGGATAAATATGAGAAGAAGAAATATTACAACAAGAATGTGACCAATGGGAGCAGTGTATGTACTGACAAAATCGTTAGCATTTCAATATAATGTGGACTCCACTGTCCATCATTATTTTCCATACTTGCCTGTGGTTCACTTTGAGTTTCTTTTGTGTTGTCAGCCAAAAGACAGTAAGAAAGAGAGGGAGCTAGACAGAGGGAGCAAGGTGTCCTCCTACTCCAAGGTATTACATACACATTCTTTCATGAATAGAGCTGTACAAACATGCTCCTCAGCATTGTTTTTGACCTGTACCAAGTTGAGTTTGTTGTCCTCATTTTAATGTGCTACCTAATTTTTTTTTCCAGAGTGAAGAGTCCAGGCCAGTTCCCAAAGTCAGTCCCTCTAAGACTTCAGAACCTTCTGTGAACCTACTAGGTCTTGGTGAGTGTCTTTTACCTGAAAATAAAAATGGTCTGAAATGGACCGTATGAATGTGCAAACTAAGATATTATTTGTGGAATCTGGCTGAATATGGCTTTAGCTTGTAATTGTTTTTTGTTTATTGCCAGCAGATCTAATAAACGACTTGGTGGCTATAAAACTGTTGAGAAGGTAGTTACATATTAATGGACTTGGGGTGCCAAGTAATTCTTGATCATTGGTATTCCCAAGGATATTTTTTATGGATAAGGCATTTAAGATCACAGTGTATTGTAATTTTATTATATGTGTTAATGTATTATTGGTGCCGGTTGCCTTTACCCCTGGCTTGGTGTAGCATGTTGATTCTGTGTTGTGGTATGCCTGTTATTGTATAACACTGAGCCCTCACAGCAGAGGGGAACTGCACTGAGCTGTGATATTGTGGTTCAGGATACAATCAGTGCCAATCCACGACCGTCTCCCTCTTCAGCCTGTGTTGTCACTATAAACTTGTTAGCTTGATGTGTATTAATCAGGCAGTGGATGTTAGAGAAAGTGACATTTTGAAAGGGTTCCCCTTTCAGTTAGTTTCTGGTGCGTATGTAACATAGCAGTCACTGTGACTGTACGTTCCCTTTCGGCTAACAGGCAGCGTCCTCGCTGGTCTTGGATCTGCTATGCTGTCTGTTGAGCTGTAATGACGTCTGCTGTTCTTTTAAGCTGCGGTTAACACATATTAAGAAACTCATCATGCAGTTTTAAGTAAAAAACGTTTGTACCAGTAAGCCACTGCAATGCTTTTTTGTGAGTTAGCAAGAGGAAGTGCCACAGCTGCTGACTCACTCACTACTAGCAGCCAAATGGTAACTTCTTGTTTCATTTTACAAGTGGATGTACTTCTAGATTTGAAAATTTTTGGAGGCTCAATCTTAAACAGAACAAATTCAGTTAAATAATATTGAGTGATGGCACAGCACAGGCATCTCAACCATATGGAAAAATGGGAAGTGAGTGTTTTTGTAATGGGTTGCAGTTATGTGGATATTCCTGTCTTGATATATAGGCAGTTGTTCTTCATAATCAAACTACAGGTTATTGTTTGTCTATTAATTTGTGTGCTTGTGCCTTGATTCTTTTCATTGCGATAGCTCCAGTATTCGTAATCAAATGGTGATACTTTATTATAACAATTTCATTTACAGTTTAAAGAAAATGACATATTTATATCACTGATTGTCTTGGAGGGCTATTGCATTATTTGGATGGAATGTTTACTGTTATTTTTGTGTTGTGGCCAATGAGCTATTAAGGGTGAGCTGATTAATTTTTTATTGTACTAACCATTATCCTCACTATGTGGGCAGTTCTGTAGCTGTGGGAGGGCAATGCAGTTAAATAAATACATAGAAAACACATATTCTTCATTAGCAAACACAAGTTCTGTTGGTTTTAAACCACTTTTCGCAGCAGTTAGAGGTTGTATTAGGATTTTATTGATGATTTTTCATAAGATTTTAGCAGATGCAGGTAGAATATCAGTGGGAAATCGTCAGTGAGTTATGTTGAGTTCTGCTAAAGTGGTCTCACAGTGTTGTTTTTCCCCAATGGCGTGTGCTTGTATTTTCCACCTGTAAAACCTGTTTTCTCACCTTCCTGTCACAGATGCACCAGCAGCTGTATCAGCTAACAATGGTAGCACGAGCACAAGCCAGAACAATGACCTGGATATATTCGGCCCCATGGTATCCAACCCCCTCCCCGTGTCCACGTCCGCAGCTCAGTTTTCTCAGGTAAGGCCAAACAAGAATTCCCTAGTCCAGGTTTAGTACTGATTTCTAAATATTGCTCAGCAGGGCTAAACAATAATGGTTGTCTGGTTGTAAAACTGAAATTAAGTGTGCAGTAAAAAATAAACAGTCAAATGATTACCATCAGCCATCAATAGGTCACAAGACAGCAACATCAATACTCGGAGAGGGTGAACTCAAATGAAAGGGAAGCAGAAACACACTTCAGGAAATGAATGCAGAAATTTACATAATTTTCATTTGTGATTATTGTATTGGTTGTTATTTTTCTAGAAATGGCAATAAATGCCCACCATTAAGGTCTTTAAAACACATGGTGACGTCTTATAAGTGTTGGTTTTCAGACCCACATAAACATAAAAGATATGATATATTTACAGAGATAGAAGCAGAGAAAAGCACCAAATCCACACATTTGAGAGGCTGGAACAAGGGCACATTTTGCATTTATATTTAATAAATGTCTACAATTACTCCATTAAGCAACATTTTTATTTAATAATTTTCTGATGATTGACTATTCATTTAATAGACTAATTATTTGCTGTGTGCGATGCTCCCACAAACATTATTTGGCCTTTCGTTGTTTTCATCTACAAAACAGAAATAACTCAGCAGGAAGTAATTTTTTTGCCCCTGCTGTAAATTACCCTGCTGCTACATTACCAAGCAAATGCACAGTCTAAATTTATTAAGTATGGAGTATCATGAGTTATTTTGTTTTGCCTAATTATTGAAGCTGAGCTTCTTGACTTCATTGAATGTTATTGTCCATGTGAGTGCGAAAACCACAAGACATTTGTGTTATGTAAACTCATGATGTCACTTTGTCATTACTGTGTCATTGCAGGTAGTGGCAAGGTAGTAAGGTAGTACTGGTAAAATAACTTGTTAGGTGTAGGGGATTTAATTATCATTAACCTGTTTATGGCTCTACCAGCTATTAACAGGTCACGAATGAAATATGAGGTGTCATTATGTAGGACAGACTATTATCACTTCAGTTACCACTAGAGGAAATATGGAAACCATTCTGTCAGACTGGGCAAATAACAGCTTATGACTGTTGCTGGCCAGTATAGCAACTAGGTCCCAAACTTAGTGTCAGGCTCCTCAGACTCACAGTTAGGTAGTATGTAGCCACGTAGAAATAGTAATTGGTGCTTTGCTGGTAATAATTTGCTTATTAATTTGTAGTTGGTGATGTAAGGGCAGCACACACGGAAGTGAATCTAAAAGATTAGTTGAATTAAATCATCACCAACACCGGTGACTGCATCCTCAGGATCTTTTCCCTCCCTCCAGGTGAGCTCCAGTAATGCGGCCAGCACTCCGACACAAGCTCCAGCAACAGGAGCCAGCTCAGGGTCAGGGCAGGGAGACCTCGACCTGTTCAGTGACAGCAGTAGCACCACTAAAACCGACGACATGGCCAAGAAGCCCCTGTCCAAGGACTCCATCCTGTCCCTCTATGGAACCAACAGCATGTCCCACCAGCAGCCCACTGGTGAGCACCACTTATTTTCAAATAACAGCTTGATTTTTATATGAAAAAAGGGTTGGGTGCCAGGCCTACCTATGATACCATGCTTTTGTTCCCACAACCAAATACTTTTTTAATGGCTTGAGAAACAAAACCATGTGTATCCAGAGAATTATTTTTTCATGAAGCAAAAGAAGCAGAAGTTATCAAAAGTTAAATGCTGTCAAAACTCCTGAACCTATACGAGAATTATCGTTTGAAATTGAAACTATTTGAAATGGCCTTAAATTGGCTAAATATTAATTTAATTAAGGAAGTTTTCGGGTCACATTTCAGTTGGTACCACAAAAATATTGATTTAATACCCAGCCCGAGTCCTATGTTGAAATTACCCTTCTCTGAGGTTGTTCTCAGCTGCAGAGTGAATTTCTGTGTATCTGTTATTAACACTATGGCTCCCAATTTTTTAGATGTTGCCATCATTCCTTTCAGCTGTGGTAACATTTTACTCAAAGAAGAAGCAGTGACATCACTACAGCAGAGTACAAAAGGAGCATGTAGATACTTGTGCACATTTCCCAACACAGTTTCAAAGAGGTTTCCTAACATCTCTGCCTGACATACAAACAGGCGTCTCAAACATGTTGTACAGCCAAATATTTTACAAGCTCTGGAGATCACCACACCCCGCATTTCAATACTGGAGTGAAAGCTATATTGTGTTTATAACGTTCCCCCCTCTCTTTTGTATGTTGTCCTCCCCCCACAGCTGGTATGTTCATGGGCCCCTCCCAGATGCAATTTCCTGTCCAGGCCCCTGCTGGTTATCAGGCCTTCCCCAGCATGGGCACGGCCATGCCACCTACAACCGTCATGGGTGCCATGATGGCTCAGAGCGGGGCAGCCATGATGGGGCCCAGTCCAGGCATGATGGTAGGGATGACAATGCCCAATGGCTTCATGGGAAACGCGCCCGCCACTGGTGTGATGGGCATGGCCCCAAGAATGATGGGACCACAGGGTGGTGCGATGCCTGCAGGCATGGTGCCTGCTCAAGGCATGTACGCCATCCAGCCTGGCAGCAGGCTCAGTGGAACATGGGTCAGGTATGGAGACAGTTTTAGCTGTGTTGGTTAATAAACAGCTCCACACTAAACCTTGTATTGTTGGATTGTGTAATGTGTGTGGCATCTGTGTCAGGTGTGATTTCATTCACGTAACCACACCCACCTGTGATGATGCATTGCACAGTAGTGTATTGTGAGAGGTTGTACTGGATAGGGTGTGGGCAGAGTATTTAGCAACCACTAGATGGCAGCACAATCATGATATTTGAACGCTTGCAGTGTCACAAATCCTTACTACACAAAATTTCTAAGCAAGTTTTGAACAGCTCTAGGAAACCAAGCTATAGCATTTTTGGGAAGACATTTTCTGTCTCTGTGAAGTTTAATAAGCAGTTGCTTTCTAAAGATGTAGTTTGACTGATGTCCAACGTCACTCAAATCATTCAAAGTATATTGTTTTTTTACTGCCTGCAAAAATTTTATATTAAAAAGATGACTGTGTAATACATAGTAGAACACAGTACAGAATTGGAGCATAGGAAGGGTGCTGACACTCTGTATTCTATAACAAATGTCTGAGCACTAGATTGCAAAAAGACTTTGGAGCTTTGATTTGAACCCAACTTTGACAGTGTATTTTCGGAAGTGAGCTTTAGCATGCATTAGAAAAGAAGCGAATATGACAGTATCTCTTAATAACTGGTATAATAATATCTCAATAAGTCTTGAGATAGTGCTTATTACTCAGGACTCAGTGGAGGTTATAAGTCAATTATTGCAGTTTTCCTTTATGTTGATGGCTCCAGTGTTACTCACAATAATCTCTCCAACATCCTCAGATGAACCAGCAGATGTCAGGGTTGACTCTCAATGGTGTGGGTGGTCAGATGGCCTTCGGTCAGCCTCCATCAGCTATGGGTGGTTGGGCTGCAACTGGATCTGGCCAGACTCTGAGCACACAGCTATGGAAGTGAGCCTTTTAGCGGGTCGGATGGTCGGGCAGAGTAAGAGTCGAGGTTGCAGAAAGTGCAAAAATTGTATCTTGTGCTTCTCTGTTCTTCACTATGAACTGATGCCCATTTCCATCACAGACCAGCCTTTGGAACATAAAAATTGTATCTCTTTTTTTTTTCCCCCTCTCCCTTTCTCTGTCTCTCTTTCTCTCTATTGTGTGAGTGAATTGGGAGTCATGCAGGATTACAGCCTGGCAGTTTCTGCCTGTCGTATGGTTTTTGATCATAACTTTTATTTTCCTTTTTTGGAAAAAAATGACAAGGAAATAACAGTCCCAACAAAAATGATATCGACATATCAGAAAAGCTGCAGGACCAGTTACACAAGCTTTTATTGTATCACTGTATCATTATAAGATTATAGAACATTTAAATGAATCGTATTTAAAGGGAGAAGATATGACTATCAAGTCTGTCAGTACTACTCCCAAATGTACAGCGCTGTATAACCTTCTTTTAAAGTACTTGTGGTTCCCCTATAAAATTAAAGTGATAATAAATAATTTGCTTTGATGTGTCCTCTATCTTTCAAGTTACATTTTTAAAGACTCAAAACGAGCATCGAACCTCAGTCCTTTACTCACCAAGAGCTGCCTCCAGCGGTGGAAAGTCACACTAGTGTTACACTAGTACACACTAGTACACACTTTTCTATCACTTCTTTTCTTCCACTGAGGTTAGCATGCTAACCAGCTAGCCCCAGCCTGTCCTGTTTCATAATGCCACCCAGAGACCCAGGGGGTGCTGGCTAGAGGGCATATTCTAACCTCTTGTAAAGGCAGGGGTGGCTGAAGCTCTTGGTAAGTAAACAGCTGATAAATGATAGTGTCAGCTATGCAGCAATAGCAAAAACTTCTGTATAGCACTTTTAATGTTGGTAATGATATAATACTTGATCTTGACTTTAGACGACAAAGCATTGGTGCTGTCAGTGTGTTAGTGGAGAATGTAACTCACACCATGGTGGAAGGAAGAACTGTCTGTGCACTGGGCTGGGGGAAAACACTCACTCAGGATACTCACTTACCTCTCCCACTTTCCTAACCTCTGATCCAGGTTGTCACTGAGGCACTGAATCTAACACAGCACTGTGAGTTAGACTGCATTTTGTATACTGTAAGTCTAGATAACAGCCCTACTGTCACAAAATGATGTTGAGCCATTGCAAACCATTAGAACATGTATTGGGGAACATGACATGTGCAGCTCCTGAAGGTTTCTTGGTCATCGCAGCCATGTCCTACTGTAAGGCATTATTGCTCTTGCCCTCTAGATGGCAGTATTGTTGAGCTAGAAAATTCTTCATAGCATGAACATTGTCGCACATCATTTCAATTGAAGAAGTTGCTTTTTAAAAGGTTTAGTTGACCCAGTCTATTGCATGGTCAGGCTAGATAGTTGCTGTGGCCAGGGAGTACTTGGGTCAACTAAACTACAACTTTTAAAACAATTTCAGAGTTGTTTAATTGTTCTTTGTGCACTATTATTGAGTTGAGCTAGCAGTACTAAACCAATTAGCCCCCTCACTTCAGTTTGAGATGTTGTTTAAACAATAGAGCCCACGTAGCATCATATCACATATACTTTGTTCAATCTCTATACTAATGTAAACACAGGAACCCATAGCTCATGCTTTAATGGCTCTGAACAAAATATCCTCAAAAAACAGATGCATTTGCTAAATAAATCAGTCCTTAAATTATCATCTTTGTAAGATGTTTTCTTCAAATTGACACTTCATCCAAGTTTCAACTTACTGCCAAAGTGTTGAGAAACTATGATGCATGTGTTTTTGGCAGTTGCCTGAACATTACACCAGTTTCAGACATGATAAATCACTGTGGCTGTCACAAGGTGCAACATCTGTCTCTACAGGTTTAAATCAGGTTTTATTAGGTGTCTAATGTTTGTGAGCAACAACAACCTGATTATTTAAAAGTACAGGAGACCAGCAGCTGGTGGCAGTGTTGTATTAACTCTTGTAAGAGAAGGGAGGTGCCCTGTTCAGTCTGTGGCCAAATCACCTACGGTACATCTCAGTATGCTGGCAACACTTTATGTTTACTGATCAGTGCCAATATATAAATATGTTTTTATTTAATTTCTAGTTGCCCCAATGGGCATTTTAGTTGTTGCTGAGCTTTTTCCCCCTCCTAACATTTGTTAGATAGTACTGCATACAGAATATCAGGTTTTTTTTACAATTGGTGCAATGAATGCACTTTTGTTCAAGTTTATTGCAAGCCTTCACACAAACTTACAGAGTTTGGAAAATCATAGTCACCCTACAGTAGCAGCAGTAGCAGTTTTGTAGGGAAAATGTGCCTCACTCTGCCTCTGAGTGGTTTTGATCAGTAGTTCTTTCACTGGATACTTACTCTCTGAGTTTTGTGTATCTTAACAGGGATTTCAACAGAATGTGTTTCTTTAAACACATACTGTGTCTAAGTTTGGGTTTCTCCACCTAGTGCATGCTGGGTTATGCTCCAGTACACATCCACCCTGCCCATGGGAGGCTTTATAAGTGAATGTGATTTGAAGAATCTGTCATACAGTCAATGCAGAAAAATGCTACAGGATCAAACATATCCTTTGTATAAGCTCAGTCTTTTATGGTATCATTCATTGAATATAGAATACTGTTAAGCTGTTGTAAGCATTGTGAGCCCTGCCCAAATATGCAGTATGTAGTAAGTAGGGCGTGGTTCCTCAAACCAGCTCTACCTGTTAATCCCCCACCTTTTAGCCATCCCACAGTACCCAGTCAGACCCACATGCTTTCTTATTAAAACAACAAGGGTTACGAGACGATACCCAACCCTGGTAACAGTATCTGAATGGTGGGAATGGACTGACAGTGACTGTTCTTGCTTGCACAGGATGACCAACCTCACAGCCATGCAAATGGATGAAAATTCACATCTGTCTCATGCTTGGCAGAACCTGAAAGCCCCTGAAATGTATTTGGTCCTGTTCCACTCTCTAGAGAGGGCACAGTTTGAAAACTTTCACAGAAAAGATCCAGTGCCATATGGTTTCTGAGACCTTTAGCAAAGAGGTTAGGCATTCCTCTCAGCTTGTGTGTCAAACCTAACACTGCTCCAGAATAGAGTCCGCCAGCCGAGTGAAGAATGTTCCTTCTCTCTCCAGCCCCTTAATGGACTTTCTGACCCTGAGACAGACACATTCCTGCTGATACGGACGTCAGCCTCTGGTTTAACTGTTGTAGATATGACTAATACTTAACTAAACATTTCACTGATATGAAAGCTAAATGTCATTTTGTAAAATACCACACTGAAGAGCAGGCCCACGTTCAAGTGAGTTTTTTTTTTTTTTTACAAGACCTACTTTTTAATTCAATAAATCAACAAATTATTTTCTGTGTAACTCTGAACCTTTAACCACTGGTTACAGTAAGTTGTGAACAACACACTGTGACTTAGAACTAAAGACAAGAAAGGGTTGCACCCATCGTGGGAAAGTTCCTGTTGCTTCCTCAGTTTTACAATATCAAGACAGAGAGCATCAAAGCATCCAAACCACACTGGTTTTCATGTTCTTGCACTGATCTTGTCATTAATTGACTGAATTGAACTCTTGTACATCCAAAGTATTTCATGACATCAAGTGAGTGACATCTTCTTTTCTTCTCCCATGATCTCACTCTGCTCGCCTCAGGCTGGCCTTGAATGGCAGGCAGCCACAACAAGTCAAACATACAGAGTTGTCTGTTGGCAACTTGGCACTGCTTCCCATCATATTCCTTTGTGGTGCCACGTGCAGACATTCTAATAAAAAATTTCCTGACAGTTTATTTTTTATGACAGCTCATTATTATGCCAAGGTGAGGCTCTGTTACAAATTGAAGCAAATCCTCCAACCGCTCCCATTTCCAGTTATGTAGCCGAGGTGGATGGCTCAGTAATCATTCATGAAGCTGCCTGATAAAAGTGAGGTCCAGGGCCTGTCTCAGATGGCGGTATGACACCTTATCTTGACAGCAAAAAGACTAAGAATATAAGCATGTTTCTCAAAATGTCAAACAATTCTTTTATTGCTCAAGCTTTGTCTAGCCATTATGCAGTTAATTACTAAACCCTTTAGATTCTCATATTCTCAAATGCATGTAATATAGCCTGTAATCACCTACTGACATATAACTTAAAAAAGCTTTGGACTGTCATAATGAACATTGTTATGCACATTAGGAGACTTTAAGCTATTGGTCTGTATCCTCCACAGAAAACCACTGAATCTTAAACCAGTTATTGAAAAAAGAGACATCATGACATATTTTAAACGTGGTAAAAGACTTTAAAGACAAAATAGTGCATATGCACACAAACATATCTAAAATGTCAGAAAGTAACACCTTCAAAAGAACTCATCAGGTTTGGCATTAGTTTGGTTGTAATCAGATGTTCAGTTATGGCTGTGCACAGTTTGCCCTTGACAGGCCCACTGGGTTTAACACTCATCTGGGTAAAATGGTCTGATGTTGGTGCAACATCTTTTTATGACTTCTGCTTTGAATTTTCATATCAAATTACAAGCATGACTGGAAGGGCTTTGTCATCAACTATCATTATAACAATGTGGAGGAGATGCTGATGTGCAACAAAATCGCTCCAAATATGGGTGAGTGAAGCTCCACAGAGGGGGCTGGATTTTGCAATCTGATCCTTAATAAGCTCTCTCCCCTCCAAAACTAACATTACACCATCATTTGAGAATTATGAAGTCTTCACAGAATTTCACTGTAATTTTAGAAGCTGTAACTATTGACCTGTACAGAGTGCAAAGGCTCATGTACAACTTTCACTCCCCCTCTGCTTCACTCTCTCTAACCCACACAAATACACACCACATGGACATAATTCCCTGCCTCTCTTCCACACAAAACCTAGGCTACATTAAGTCACCAGCAGCCGAGTAACCCCACCCTTAACAATACTTTATCATAACAGCTCATTGGTTATTTGCTATCAATTACAGTTCGTAAAAGGGCCAAAGTGCAGCATAGCACCTGTTGCTACAATGACTCTCTTTGTTCAGTTAGTCAGTGTTTGCATTTTCACTCAGTGTTTCTGTCCTGAGCCATGTGTGTTCTTGTTACTAGGTGACAGACTTCATGTTACACTGTTGAAAAAGCCTCCAGGGCAAAGATTAGTCAACCATTTGGGTGTGTCTTGTTTAAAAAACCCTCTTTGGGCAAGCCCTGGGGTCATGTGCTTTATTTGGTCACGTAACTTGCACTTTTCTGAAAGTTTTCTTGTGCTGTTGTAGTTTCGAGAGCATCAGGCTCAGCCCGGCTTTCTGAGCTGCTTCTTTCTCTACATCCTAATGCTTTACACACTGGAGCAGTTAACCATTGTTCACCCTTTCCTGACAACAGCCCCTGTTACATAACATACATTTCCGCCACCCCATATCCCACCTCCCAGAATGTAATGCAGTTGCCATGACAACTGCATAAACAGAGCGATGTCATGGAAAAAGATGTAGACTCTTTTTCTTTTTTTTCTATAAAAGACCAGCAAAGTCACAAAACACAACTCTTATGTTCACCAGCAGATTTATTTTTCAGACAGGTAACACACACAAACACACACATACAGTACATCAGGCGTTTCTTCTTAATTGCAAATGTTTTTTCATACATGAGCTTTAAACACGGGCTTCTTTTTCATCTTATCTCAGATTTTTTCAGTACAGCTTCACTCATCTCATCTCGTGTAACAGCTTTTATTAGTCAGAGTGTGTGTGTGTGTGTCTGTGTGTGTATGTGTGTGTCCGAGAACAGCTTGTCCTGCCAGTTGGACCTCCTAGCTGGAAGTGCGCACAGTGGTGGTTGTGACTGTGGTCTTTGAGCCCCCTGTTAAAAAGAAGGGGAAAAAATCATGATTGCAGTGCTCTGAGCTTTTATTACAGAAACTACACTGTGTTTATGCAATGTCTTGGTAACACAGACGTCACTCACCTGAACCAATGGGTCTAAAATGAAGGAGAGGGAAGAAAAAAGCAGAGGAAAAACAGTGAGAGGAGCTGTCATGTGCGTTATCTTCTAAATAATTAGCATTAGCATTTTGTATCATTGTGTCTACCTGGACTCCTCTGTTTCCAGCAGGCTCCTGTAGGTTGCAATCTCTTGCTCCAGCCTGGTCTTGATGTCCAGCAGCATCTTATAATCCTGGCCCTGCTGCTCAATGCTGGCTCGCATGTTGGCTAGCTCAGCTTCAAGCATGTTGATTGTGTTCTGGTAGCCAGCGAGCATGGCGCTGTAACGATTCTCTGTCTCTGCTAACGTGTTCTCCAGAGCCCCTTTCTGGTAGAGAGTGAAAGAAAAAAGTAGCTGAATTCATGCATATGAATTGCAACACATATATTTTCTTCATGCTTGTAAGCCAATTTACTGTAATGAACCTTTTGTGACAGTTGACTGATACCTTATCTATAGTCTGTAACCACCAGCCACACCCTGGTTTATATATGTCAGACAGACACAAAAGCATGTCTGCTTTCCTTTACGGAAGAATAATTAGCAGAGGAATATGTATAAGCTTTTAAATACATGTGTTATTTAGCTGCTCTTCCATAGTTGAACAGAAGTAGTGTGCTGCTCTCCCAGTGAGTACTGAATGATTAACTCCAGTTTGGCACAGATAATCTATGGGAGTAAGACTTTTGGGTTACCCAGTTCAACATTCCTGCAGTTTTCGTCAAACTCTTTCATGCCTTCCAGAATTTGAGCAGATGTCTGTGAAATGTTTTCCTCAGCAGGAGCTCCTCCCCTTCTCTCCACAGCTCCCATCATTCTTATCTCTCTCTCTCCCTCCCTTCTCTCTTTCAATAAAGCCTCCTTCCTTTTACCCTCCTCTATCCTCTTTGCCCTCTATCATTGTCTGTTTCTCCATTTCCCCTTGACAAGACAGGGATCTGGGGATTTTGCTCATATAAGGCAAGATCAGTGAGATGTGAACAGATGGCTTTCGTTTAAGGGTTTTTTTTTTCTCACCATGCTGAGCTGAGACTGCAGCTCGATCTCCAGGCCCTGCAGTGTGCGCCGCAGGTCACCAATCTCTGTCTTGGACGTTTGGATTGTCTCTGTGCTGATGGCCACCTCCTTGGTCAGGGCTGCCGACTAGAGCGAGAAATAAAGTCACAGTTAGAAGGCTTGGTGATCGCTTGTCTTACTTTCACAGGAGATTGTGTTTAATTACAGGTTACTCTGCTAAGGGAGTAAACCCAGTCATTTGCAAAGTGTGGGATGTAGTGATTCTGTTTATGGGAAAATCTTTTCACCTTCTCATTAAACCAGGACTCCTGGTCGCGACGATGTTTATCAGTGATGGCTTCGTACTGGGCGCGGACCTCATCCAAGATTTTGTTGAGGTCCTGCTGAGGTGCAGCATCAACCTCCACATTGACTGTGCCAGTAAGCTGAGACCGCAGTGCTGCCAGCTCCTAAACAACAAGAGGAGAATAAACTCAGCATTAAAGTCTGTTGATAGAGTTGTGGAACTCTACAGGTGTGTTGAAGCAGGTTGTCATGGCAAGCAGTAATCATTTTGACTGGAGGAAGCGCATCCATCACCTCTGCGTGATTCTTCTTGAGGTAGGCCAGCTCATCCTGCAGACCTTCGATCTGCATCTCCAGGTCAGCCTTCGTCAGGGTGGTCTGGTCAAGCAGGCGGCGCAGGTTGGCGATGTCAGCCTCAACTGACTGGCGCATCATCAGCTCATGCTCATATCTAAACAGTTTGGAAAGGAGAAAACACTGATCAGCAATGAATAGAACTTCTCCTTCTTGTTTGACATCCACAAGGTGCAGATAGGCCTGCAGAAAAGTATGAGGATTCATACTTACTTGGTCTTGAAGTCGTCAGCAGCCAGTTTGGAGTTGTCAATCTGGAGCAGGATGTTGGCATTGCCGATGGTGGCAGCAGCAATCTTAAGATAGCAACAACAGTGGGAGGTGGTTTCACTTAAATAGTTGATTACTCAGTCGTGCAGTAGTATAGACTGGTTTTATTACTCACTGATACATCAGTTCACTTCATGCGCCTCTAGGCTACATCAGACACATCACACTTTGAAGCCCCACAAGCTTCGAGAAACTATACGTCACTGTTTACTATCCATCAAAAAACCAAGTATTCAGTGGCACAACAGATTATGCAGTCTCTAGTTTTAGATAGATTCATACTTCTACCTTAAAATCCTCCCTTGATAATCATTAACAGCACTGCAAACATTTGACTTATCTGGTGTTAAAGCTGTTGAGGCTGGCACACACTATACCTTGTCCTTCAGGTCATTGATTATGGCCCAGTAGTTGCTGTAGTCTCTCTCTGCTGCAGGGCCCTTCTGCTCGTAGTACTCTCTGATCTGCTTCTCCAGCTTGGCATTGGCTGCCTCCAGAGAGCGAACCTTGTCCAGGTAGGAGGCCAGACGGTCATTCAGGTTCTGCATGGTGGCCTTCTCATTCAGATGGATGGTGCTCTGGTCCAGGGCGCTGGACAGATCGAAGCCACCACCGACCCCCATGCTGCTGCCAGCCCCCATGCTTACCACCAAACCCAGAGGAGACAGTGCGCATGGAGACGGCGGAGACGCGAGGAGCTGACCTATAGCTGAGTCCTGACACACTGTGAGCCTTGTGAACAGGCGCACTTGATGTGTAGCTGCGGCTCTGTCGCATTATTATGGAACCACTGGGGTTATACATCATGGCTGACTGTCTGCTGGTCAAGAGAGAACACGAGGAGAAAGGACCGTTGTACAGCTGAAGACTGTAGCAGGACTGTGGAGTTTGATAAAGGGAGGCAGGCTCTTGATATAGTGCCGGACCTGGGGCGGGCCTGGCTGGGAGGAGAGAGGGAGAGAGGGAAGGAGGGAGTTTTCCTTTATACTTCAGCCACAGGCTTGGCAGAACCTCCAGGGTTTGGTTTCTTTCCACTCCTGTGAGGAAAGTGTTATGGAATGTGTGTGTGTGTGTGTCTCTACTTCTGTGTCTGTTGGTCTGTGGGGATCTCTTTGTAGGAGTGTGGAGTGTGCATGTACCATGTGTGTGTGTGTGTGTGTGTGTGTGCTTGTGTGTATCCATCTCCATGTATTATTTGTGTATGACATAACTGCCTACAGGTCTAACCTCAATCATGCCAGTTATTTTGTATCCTAATACAAACAGAAAAGGTGTACAGTTACTGTTTTCGTGTCCCACCATAAGTCAACATTCACATCAAGCACTTTGCAAATAATATTTTCCATCAGTGTCAGAAATAATCCATCATGATAAAATCAAGCTACAGTCAAGTTATCCAGTACAGTACAGTCAGAGTATGTATTTGGTATTATTCATGTATTATGGATATGATTTTGCATGTTAACCAGTAGAAACAGCCACAGTGGTTTCATGATTCCCTTGTTTTCAAAATAATTGCTTGTAGCATCAAATATTCATAGTAGCTTTCTGTCATTGTCTGTCAATTACAGATTTTAGACACTTATTCTTTCAGAGGCAAAAGAGAATTGTAAGCGATAATATGCTATTTAAATTGCAATGTTTTTTATTTAGTCACTCACGCGTTTGATCTAACTGGCCTTGTGGTTAACCAAATAAAATGAGCAAGAAATTAATACAGTCCTGTTTAAGCACGACATGAAAACTAGCCTGGAACTGCAAACTGGCATTGTTTTCCATATTTAAGGTCAAACCTGTTTAAGGGAATTTGTCAGCAACTCATTGTTCACCATGTCACACACAACATCCCTCCTCAGTCCTGTATCCTGTGTGTGTGTACGTGCATGCGTGTGTGTATACGCACTTCATTTTGTTGGTTTTGGCTCATGTCACAAGCTTTGTGAGGGAGAAAAATGTGTAGGTGGTGGGTGTGCAGGCATGTGTGTGTGTGTGCATGCACAAGTGTGTGTGTGTGTGTGTGTGTGTGTGTGTGTGTGTGTGTGTGTGTGTGTGTCCTCCTTATCTCAGAGTTGGGTTCTGGCCAACTTCTGTGCTCTTGTGGTGTAACATCTGGTGTCAGCTGGGGGGAGCGGGGTGGTGGTGGTGGTGGTGAAGGAGACACAGGGGGGTCAGCTCTCAGTCAGAGGGAAAAGTGAATCATGCTCCTTGTGTACTGTTTAAGGGCTCAGTCACTCTATACTTAACTGTACTACATAATCTACCTTTTAAAAAAAAGTAGATTTTGATTACAGATACTTGTGGACAAATTAGAGGATTATTTCTGGAATACATCAATATAGTGAAAACCAAAAGCTCATTTATGTCTTTATGCAAACCTGAAAAACTGTCACTTGGCTTTACTGTACCTTTAATCATTCTATAATCATCAGAAATCACACTGAAGACAATTTAGAGTTCAGTTTATTACCTGAATGACTATACTGCATTTGGTTGTTTGGCTCCTTCTGAGAGTTTGATGAGAAATTTGATACAATTAGTCTCTAGTAACCCAGATTATGTAACTACCCTATAGGTTTATGTTGTGACCACTAGTTTCAGTTATTTTATCTAAATACTACAATACTCCTTGGGCACTGTTACCATGGAGGAGAAGCTAGTCCATGTTGCAAATCTTAAAAACTGACACAGAAGTGACTTGATATACAGCTGCAGATTGTGTCCTTGTTTTGTGACAAAATGAACTTTGGGGCTCATAGTTAATGTTTCTCTTGAAGTTTTTATGAGTACAGGTTTGTACCTTTGATATTTGATTGCTGATCCAACCCAGTCTCACTCCTAAAGCAGTGGATACTGCTTTAGTGTCATTTCTCAACATGCAGGGTGGTCCAACCGACTTCCAATGTTCTCTGCCGCATTGAAAGTTGATATGAGTTAAGAGGACTGCATGAGCCTGTTGTCTGCCTAAACCTAACCATAGAAGGTACTCTGGATGTGAATTCCAGTCTTGTTTTGTCCTTTGTACACCTGCCATCCAACCCAACCACCTCTTGGCAACTCTACTACCATTAATAAATGTAGTGCTTTGTTCATTAAAAAAAAAAAAATACACTGCCTCTGCACATTGAAAAATGACACTAAAGTGGTACCAAGTGCATTAAAAAGTAATGCCAAGGAGGACCTCACATCTGTAGGCATCTGTATGTGACAAGCTGGGAATGAGAAAATGTTGACCGATCCAAGTCATACAATTTCTCCAAATGTGAGTGACGTGACTAAATTTGCATGTGGGAAGAATGAAGGACACTTTGACTCCAGAACCAGGGGTGCTTCAAATAGATATGATATGATATGGTTAGTTTGGCTTAGCATTAAGACTGGAAGTAGGGGGGAAACAGCTAGCCTGCCTCTGTCCAGTGATAAAAAACAAAACACTACACTACACTTCTAATTCCTTTCCCAAGCAGAGAAATAGTCATAGAGGTCCCGGAGTATGGTCATCATCTGTGGTTGCCAGGCAACCAGTGGAAAACCAGGTGGTCACTGTATCTGACTGGTTCCAGTCTTGATGCTAAGCTAAACTAGCTGGCTGCTGTCTGTAGCTTTATATTTAGCATACGGACAAGAGAGTGGCATCAATCTTCTTATCTAACTCTGGACAAGCAAACAAATATGCACATTTCCTAAAAGGTTGAACTATTCCTTTAAAGTGACCTACACAACAAGTATGCAGTGTAATTCCTTTCTCTGTTATTCTAGACTCTTTTAGACATCTAACACAGTTTGCTTCAACACATGTCCTTTTTAAAAAAGGGAAGTAACTTTTATAAGAGCAAGTAAATAATTACAGGAGTCCTCTGTGGTTTCAGAGTTGAGACAGATGATTTAGAGTCAAAGATCAAAATGTTCACTATGTGGGTCCCAGGTTGCTCTTGCCTTGATTGAAGTTAAAAACAAGTCAAGTCAAGTTTATTTGTGTAGCGCTTAATAACTGTTATGTATAGCCTCAGCGGACCTGTCAGCACCCACATTATGAAAACAGTGAACTCCTCCGCACTAAGACCCTCGCTGAGAACAAGAAAACTCCCTGTAGGAGCTCAGAGGGGAAAAATACACAAAATCATTTATTGTTTGCATCCAGGTGAGTTTATTGTTTGTTGTCCGCGACAAAATGTGCACTCTGATACAAGATCCACAACATGCCATGTCAATGAATTCATCACAAATTTAATTAACCTTATGGTGAGACTTCATTGCATTGGAACATTATCAGTGTCAATCTTGGCACAGGTGGTGAGAAACAGACAGCAACGACCAAATACCTCACTGGTCGCATTCTCTGCTGAGACATGGCCTTGTTTACAGTAGGACAGAGACAAATGACTGCTTTACAACATGTCAAAGCAAAGTAGATGACTTCATGGCTGGAGAACATAGATGGGTGTTTTCACTAAAACCAACCTTATGACTCATGTACATGGTTGACTGAAAAACCCCAAAATCTCCTCAACAGTGTTACAGGAAACTCACTTCTCTCTTTTTCATCAATTTAATTTGAAGTATCAATGCAGCCTATTTTCAGTTATATTGTAATCACTATGGTGAATGAGTAAGACATGTAATGACTGTGTACAGCTTCTCAGGAAATACCTCAGACCCAGATTAAAGCTACCTTTCGGTGTCTGGCTAAGCAGGATTGAGAGCAAAGTCCATGATACTGACTATTCACTCAAAACAAACAGGTCCTGCAAGACTTCCAGTAACTTAAGATAAACACACATTATCTAATGTCTAGAGATAAGTCACTAATTTTATAGTTAAATCCTATAAATCTTTTAAGACTTTCCCGCTAACTTTATCTCAAACTTAAGGTTTCTCCACCTGTCCTTTGCAGGAGTTTTCTATGCATTATGAGCAATAAAGTGCATGACTCAGTAGAAATACAACTCCACCCTCTCCCCTCTAAAAATCCAAGTGCTTACTGAGAGACGTGAAGTAAAAATTAAGATAAAGTTAAGATAAAATTAAGATAAAGTTAACTGATAAACAACCTCTAGTGAAGGAGTGTCTCAGGCTAAGACACTGAGCAATCTGTGCAGATGACTGATTTGCAGGAAGTGCTACCTTTAACAGTACAATATCGTAATTAGTGTTTGATGTGTCCCATGTAATGTTGTACTGTTATGTTAATTACAGTGCACTATGCTACACTTAACATGGTTTTTAGCAGATTTCACAGAGAAGAAAAATTAAAGTGGTAAAACTAACTTTGAAAAACATGAATTAAATATTTTAAGGTCATAAATCACCTGTAAGTGACGAATGATTAACAATGTGAAGTAGCCACACAATGAACTGTGACAGGGAGGTAATAACACTTAAATACTTCATTTGTTCTGTTCTGCTCTGAGCTTCCTTCTCTCTGCTGTAAAGAAAGGAGGGATGGTCTCTATTCAGTGCAAAAACAAAGACTCAGGGCATAAGGAGGAAACCCACTGTTCCATTTCTTCATTTAGACATATCACCTTAAGTTACCATAGACTCAAAACAGCATCAAAATAATCCACTGTTTGTTTGCGTAGCAACTACCAGGAGTGTGTGTGTCACTACTGCTTGAATCGCATCTATTGTTCTCAGTTCTGGATGGTCTGGATTCCTGCACCTGAGTGCAGATAAGTACAGTATCCTTGCCATCAGTTTCATAGTGCGGTGGGAAGGACAGCTGGCTGGCATTCTCATGTCTTTCACACACCGGTCACTTCCTGTATGAAGTATTATTATGAAGATGACATATCAACACACCTTTGTTTCTTGTTTTAGCACTTTGAAGTTTGTCAGTGTTGCGGGCTCATGTGGAGCTCGCACTCACACCAACAATATGTAGCTGTCAAGGGTCACCCTAAAGGTTACAGTCTAACCTTTGCCTGATGTTTTTTATCAAGAGACACATTTTTATCCAGGTAGATATCCCTCAATGTGACATATACCTGAACAAGGTTTTGTTCATCTTAGGTGGTTATTACAATACAGTGTGGACAAACACCACTGTTGATAAGAAAAGAGACATGCCCACTTCTTCTGCACTGAATTTGAGTTGGTGCCCCACCTCAAAAAAGAACTGTAATGTGTTTGTTTTCCCCAAAATAATCTGAAAAGTGGCACTGAAGCGATCACCTCATGTGTTGATCATTTTAGATAACTTTGAATTATAGGTAATGGAATGACAAATGTGCAGATATATTACAGTGTGAAGCATTCAGAGGGTGCACATACTGACAGCAGTGAGCTTTCTGTTTTGATACATTAGCAGGACGACTCTGTGGATGTAGGTCCACCACAAGCCAGATGGTCAGACCAGACCAGTTTCTTTTATCCAATATTTTGGTTTATGAAGGGATGTGGAATGAAGTGATGGAGTTAATTACATTCAGGCTCAGTTTTACTTTGTGCTGAGTGCTAATTGGTAAATGTAAGCATGTTGACATACTCAACTAAGATGGTGAACATGGTAAACATTATACATCAGCATGTTAGCATGCTGACATTGCAGTATTTGCTGCAAAGTACCACTGTGCCTTGAATATGATAGAATTAAAAAACTAAAGTAAAGAAATTAATTTGATAGTTTTCTTTGTCCCCCTGGAGCGTTTTCTTCTTTTTTCCTTTACATGTTTTGAAGAAAACAAATGAGCTCTGTATTTGTGCAGTAACCACTGAACAGCCCATTGCACCATATTCTGGAAACTGGCACAGCTAACAGTTAACCTGGACTGACCTCTTTGACTTTGTGTCTTTGATTGAATCAATAATGGATTGTTTGCCACTAGGAGTGTTTGATAGTGTTCTGTAAATCAGTTCTTAAATTATATGACTTTTAGTGAAGAGCCTTATCCTCCCTGTGTGAAAAATTAATCAGTTCTTTCTTGCTCAATACCCAACCACTCAACAAAGTGAGACAGAATCTGTTGTTATGCCATTCCAACAGACAGAGAGACGTAGTGCCGTACAAACAGCGCTGACAGCAGCTCTGTGCAGGGTTGGTAACGATGAATCACAGATGTGAGCCTTTGCGTAGCAACACGGTCCTTGGAGCCTCCTTTAAAATGTACCACACCCCATCTACAGACATTATCACATCCTGCTCAAGTATTCAAGCTTGCAATGTGCAATAAATTTCCAGCATGCAACACATCTGACAAAGGTCCCCAACTGAACTATTGACTGAACATCTTCAGCAAAATGTGCTGAGAGGTGGGATTACAGCTATGACATGGTCTGACATGTTGGAGTCCTGTATGCTCAGTCTATGTGGAACCAGCTTCTGCAGACAAAGTTAAACATTCACCTGCACATTGTACAGTGAATTATTTGCTGTGCATATAGACATTCTCGTATCCATTCATGTTGTGTCAATAGACTGACCTTCTTTCATTCTCGCAGTATGATTCATATATTAGAACTTAATTTGCTCTGTCTGAAAGTGCTTTACTCTTTATGAGCTTCTTTATAGCAACTTTTTAATTAATTTCTTCAGATGAATTTAACACTGATATAAAATGATAAAACACGTATATGCTAAAGAAATGTGTCATAGTATGGTGTCACATTTATGGAATTTCACACAATACAAATGAAATGCAAGTCCCTCAAGTAAATACTTTCAGTATCTCTCTGAAATTGTTCCATTTTATTTGAAAGTTCAACTGAACTAAACTAAACTAAACTACCTAAGGAATATAAGTTTCCTGAGAGTGTTTAATTTCCTCTGTGCTTGTCTTGTGTGTGTAGCTGACACACAAAAGGAGAGAAACAAACACAACAAATTAAGCCTATTGTAACCCAGCCTATGCTACAGAGAACTTACTTTTAAATAAAGATAGAGAACAGTTATAAATGAGAAACATGGCATGTTGTAACCTACACAAAGTTCATGAGTCAGACTAGAGAAAGAGACAATGTACTAAGGTCTACAGGGACTAATATGTCTCCAAATGCCAGTGATTATCACACAGCCACACCCATCCTGTAACACAGATTTCTGAGCCTTGGGGGTGAGATTTACAGCTGAAGTGCGCCATCTAGTGATGGTCAGTGCAAGAACTGCTTACTGTGTAAACTGAGCATGCATTATTTCTGTGCAAGAGTCACAACTGACTCATCGTGCCACTCCCAAGGAAGCAATGAAAGTAAAGTGAGAATTAGAACTGTTTGTGAATCAAACTCTCTTTGAGAATTTGACAACAGTGTTTTGTTTGTTTTTTGTTTTTTTGTCATCCATCTGCCATGACTAAAGAAGCAGAGAGTAAAGATATAAGAATCAATGACACTATCTGTTTAATGAATGCTGTAAACTGTATTGATGCAAAAATAATGGAAGAATTTTGTGTTTCTGTAATTTCCAGAAGGTTTCAAGATGTTTAGAATACAGCTGACTTTTCCCATAGAAAGGCAGGCACACATTCTTGCTCTTACTCTCCCTGCTCCTTCTCTCATATCCTCATACTGCTCTGTGTAAGTTGTGTGTACTGAAAAGTCATATATGTGGACAGACATAGAATATGTGATTGTTCAGTAGACACAACTGCACATGTATGCACACTGCAGCCTACATCTACTGACAGCAAACAGCTGCAGAATGTGTCTGTGTGAATGACTAAAGGGATCTACATTCATGGTGTAAGTAGAAGAAGAAGACAGTGCTGTTATTCTTGTTCATGTTCATGTCTGCAGTTAATATGTGTCCACTTTCATCCCCATGTTCTACTCTTCTGTGTTGGACAGAGAAATATAGTGGGCGTGGAGAGCTGATGGGAGGTGGTGAGTCTGTGCTTGGCCTGGATTGGTCCGAGTGTTGTAACTTTTTTTTATTACACAACTTAGGGCATTTTTCCTTTGGCTCGTCTACATCTCTAAACTCACCGACAGTATGCCCTGCACTGTTTATTTAATACCAATTTATACCTCAAAAACTGAAAACAGTGGGACTACTGTGAGTTAAAGACACATATTGTTCTTGGGTGGGGGTGGGGGGTGGGGGTGTCCTTGGACTGTTTTCAGTGAGATTTCTTGGGATTTAGCTGTGATTATTTTAAATTAGAACTTACTGCATTGTTAATAACACTGGGATTTACTATTACTTTACATATCAAATTATTATCACTACACAAAAAACTCACTCTGCACTGAACTGATATGTGACAGGTCACTCAGTAAACACACTATAACTCACAATATTCAATGTCTGTGTGTATACTACTATTATTTTTTTAAATATGGTTTTTATTAAGTCAGTCAATAAGTCAGTTTGTAAAAGCTGGTTTATATATTGATGTAAGTGTGTTTGTTTACCAGTGTATAGACTCTTAGTTTTTTCACTGCAGTTCAATGTAAAACACAAACATAAAAAAATCCATTACAAGTAGGAGAGTGAATTTTCGTAGCCACCGAAACTTGATCATATCCTCAACCTGCTCTGTGTAGGTTTGTGTGTCTACCCCGTTAATTACACATGTCTCTTCAATCATTTTTGATTCTGACTGTGCATTTCTGTGATTACATCTGACAGTACATAAAGGTGTGTTGCCACCCTTGAAACGCCTCTTACCACATACAAACATACCTATACATCAACGCAGTTTATCTTGCAGTAACACCAAACAGTGTTGCTGTGGCATGGAGAGAGAAGGCAGAGCAGCATATTTGTCTCAGGTTTCTAAGAGAACAAGAGAGCTTTTCTGCAGTCTGTTGAGGAAAATGTATAAAAGGATTAAGATCAAGTCAAGAAAGTTGTTTTACGAGCTAATCATGCCTATCAGGTTACTACATTATTGGAGGGCTGTCTGGCCCACAAGGCTTTGGGGAGAGGAGGTTTAAGTTGTAAGAACTATTATCAGTCAAAGGAATGAACATGATGAGATTTGTGCCAAGTTGTGAATAGAAAACCAGATTTGGCCATGGATGATGTAAAGCTTCTAACAGAGAGGAAGAACTTAAATTGATGCTAATTCTACACGACCAATTGCAGCAGGCCTTTTTTACAGCAGACAGTTTGTCATAGCAGGAAAACCATACGTGTAACTAATCATATTAATCCCTGCCATTGTGAGCACTGTCTTCCATCTCACTGGCATTGAATGGATTGTTAACATGTGTTTACACTTGCATTTTACCTTCAGTTACATAAAAAATGTCTGCTGAGAAAAAGTAAAGCTACCTGAATGACCTCTTTTAAAAAAAAAAAAAATCATTAATTTAAAGAAATAAAATGCAATTTTGTTAAGCAGTTTTCCTGTACAGAAAACATTAGCATCAGTCACTAGATGTGAGCTCAGACTGTGTAATCCTACTCACTGAACTGAAACATGGCCAAACAATGTATATCCCTCCTGATCCCAGGCTTCCAGGGATGAAAACACTGTCGCTGTAGCAAACACACCAGATTCCTTTTAGAAACATTTTCTAATTTCCTCCCTGGATGTCAGAGATGAACACTGTTTTTTTATGAATTCAAAGTCTTTCTAAGTGATCTGCAGTTTGGCTTTACTCTTGAACTTGCTGGTCCCGATTTAAACCACCGACTATGGCTCAGTTAGTAGGAGAGTGTATCTGCTTGCCAAAGTTACATTGTCTAATAACAAGTGTTCAGGGTGCAGGGTGGGATTGACAGAGGCTCCATTCTCATTCTATTATAAGTCAGTGTACCATCAAAATGATTCTGAAGCTGTTTTAAGCTAAAATAGTTACACAATGTTGCTTTAAAGCTACAACATAGCTTGAGGAATCTAAAACTCAAAGACTTCAAAGAGGCTTCAGCCCTCATAAATCATGTTACTACTTGATGATAGACCTACATGAAAAAACTGTGTCATGTGTCTCTTCATGGCACTATGTTTAAAAAAATAACTGAATGACATTCTGTAGATACAATAAAACCATCAGTCATCCCTTTTTCAAACCTCACCCTGCTTATCACTGGGAGTGCTGGCTGAGGTAGTGACATAATGAGTGAGGACAAGTGACAGCCCGGTTATTTAAAGAGACAACTAAAAAAAAAAAAAAAAAAAAAAACAACAACAACAACAGCAAGGTGATCATTTTCTACTGGCATGGGCATACGCCTCTGTTATGAAGAGGATGGAATGATAATCATAAACCAATACAAAATTCCTGGTATATTCTCAATACATCAACGTTAAACTTTGAGAAGTTCATAGTGTTTGTTACAGACTGTTTCACAACATTTCCTGATTCCTGCTGTTTCACAGGTGCAACAAGTTTAGTAAGTAACTTATCAGATTTGTCTTGAGAGGGAACCCCCTCGGATTTATTTTTACCAACTATGTTCCAGTCTTAGTGTCAGAATAACTATTTTTTGTTTGTTTTTGTTTTTTCTTATACTTTTGTGAAGAAGAATAAATAAAAATCCCACATACTGTGAGAAACACCTTAAAATCAACCGGTTCATGGACACCAGCCCACATTCAAAAAAGTTACATATAATGCTGTGAACATCAGTTAAAGCAGTCATGTGTTAAAAGGATATGAAATGTAAGTAAAGCAACAAATATGTACTTGACTGTGCATATAATTACCCGGTGCTTACATATTTTCCAGATTGCCTGTGTGAGGTGCATGTGTTGAAGATATTATCATACAATAACATATTTCTTATATAACTAACAGTATGTGGTGATATGGGATGGAAGCCATGTGAAGCTGTCACATGTTGTGACAACAAAATTAATAAACAAATCTTTTAACGTGATAGCTATCCAAACGAAGCTTAAAGAGCATTAGTTATTTAAGATGACTAGGGGTCTGCAGCCATGTCAGTGATTCTGTACATACTGTAGGTACAGCACAGTGCTTTGAGCTGAATGCCAACATCAGCATACTGCAAACATTTAAACCTGATGGTGGCTCTGGGCTCAGGGGATCACTAAAGTGAACATCTGTGCAGGATTTCATGGTGATTCACCTAATAACTGATGTGTTTTTCAATAGAAACTAACATGGTTGAAGATGGTCAAGAAAAATGGTCAGAGGAATATGTCAGCGCTAACCTGAACAGAGCAGAGGATGACAATAGAAGATTCTGATTCTGTCTTTTTTTAACTTGGTCTTTGTGGTGAGCTCTTCCTGTTTGACATGACAGACAAATGTAGCGTACAGTACACGTTTACATATTGGCATTTGTGCTGGGTTTTTGTTAAAGGCTTACCATCACAGCATAAAAGCAATGTATGCTTAATTTCAGATAATATCTGATATGTTTTGGCACATATAGACACAGTGCCAGATCTTCTGCTTATTTTTCTTTGTATTTTCTCTTGCCTGTGTAGGTACTGTAAGTAAGTTTCTTCCAGGCCAGGTAGGCTGGGTACCACTGGGTGTATAATAGTTACAGTTACAGTACAGTACAGTTAATACTAATTTAAATTAATTCATACATTCATATAATTGTACTGTAACTGACACAATCTTAAACATCATAGCTCCAAGTTTACATGACAAAAATAACTGTGGCTAGCTTAGAAATGCCTTGTCCTTAACCTTTGGCCCCAAGTTACACTGAGGTGAAATTGTCGTGGGTATGTGTCATTTCTGTCACTGCTGTGAACAATTTGGTAGAGTGGATGTTTTTATGAAATAGCCACACGTAGCAGTTTTTATATGGGAAAACATTATTTCTAACTCAAAGCAGTCAAACAAAGAGGGCTCCAAATGCAAACTGCTGCAATGTCCTTTCATTTAGTAATGATGAAAATGTGGAATCACAAGTTCGACCCGAAAAGTGGTGGATAAACCCCTACCCACCAGTCACCACACCCGTGTTGATTGAGAGATTGCATAGAAGGAGTAGGGGGGTTGCTTAACAGCCGCATTCTTCCCTTCATCTGTCCCTCCTAACTCCTCCTACTTTGCTGTTTGTGGCTGCTATATAACTAAGGAGACCAAGGTGATGCTTTCTACTGCAGATCAACTCCAGTAATCCTACCTGGTCCATATCCAGACCCTCCAACATGTCGTTCAGCTCCAAATCCTATGGCTCAAGGACCTTGAGCGTCTATGGTGGGGCAGGTGGCCGTGGCACCCGCATCTCCTCATCAACCCATCAGATGAGCTATGGAGCACCCACTAAGGGCTTCGACTTGGCTGACGGCCTGGACCTCCATGTCGGGGCCAATGAGAAGGCCACCATGCAGAACCTCAATGACCGTTTGGCCTCCTACCTGGAGAAGGTGCGCACCCTGGAGAAGGAGAATGACCGCCTTGACAAGCAGATCAGAGAGTGGTACCAGAGCAGAACCGTCATCTGCCACGACTACACCAGCTACTTTGCCATCATTGATGACCTGAAGGACAAGGTAAGAGGAAGGAGACGTGAGTGTGTTTTGGTGTTTTCTTGCTCTTGTAATGTTTCTGATGTTAACATTCACTGTGAGTGGGTGTGGGATGTGAGTATCCTTTGGTATGTACTGTATGACATTTGACTTAGAGAGCCAGTAAACTCATTCTTGTCATAGTTTTGAAGTGGGCCCTCACATGATACAAACAGATAGCAAAGAAGGTGATAATTCTCATGACTGTCAAACCAAATTCATTCCAACTGTGCGTCACAACCTGATGACAGCCCTCAGTGTCACAGTGATAATTTCACAGTGCAGGTGTACAGTAGAGTATGACCTACAAATCATCGAGTTAGTACCTTTTACTGTACATTAATGTTGCACACCTTGTGTACGTATGTTTCCTTCATTATATGTTATGTGTTAATATTACAGTTACTATCATCTTTACCAAGTTTACTGTAAATTATGAAACATCCTTTCTGAGTGCTGTTATTTGTTACAACTCTTGAAGAACCAAATCCATCCATCCATTATCTATACTGCTCATCCGTTAAGGGTTGTGGGGGGCTGGAGCCTATGAAGAAACAAATTTCCAACCAAATATTTAAATGTTCAGATATAAGTATCGGCCTCAGAAATTCCACATCCGTTGGGATGTTGTGTACAGTAAAATTGTATGAAACATGAGTCTTTTTCTTGTGTGTTTGTTACCTTACCTGTTCTGTTTTTTTTTCCTCTTCAGATTCGTATCGCTTCCAGGCTCAATGCCAAGACAGTCCTGGACATTGACAATGCCAAACTGGCTGCTGATGATTTCAAAATGAAGTGAGTCTGTTTCCTTTGTGTTTACGCCCCAACCACCCTCTCCACCCTGCTATATGGGTGAAACCTCACATGAGCATCAAAGAGTGAACTCATGTCTAACTGACAACTTCTATTCTTAACGGCCTACTGAAACCTCCCTGACCTGTCCGTCTCCTCACCCCCAGGTATGAGAACGAGCTGGCCATGAGGATGGCTGTGGAGGCGGACATTGCTGGACTGAAGAGGGTGCTGGATGACATGAACCTGACCAGGATGGATCTGGAGAGTCAGTACGAGGCCCTGAAGGACGAGCTCATCATGCTCAAGAGGAACCACGAGGAGGTGAGATTGAGGGACACCTAGTAGGGGTGTGCCCCTTCAAGGATTTTGACAGTGGCTTTACAAGCAGCAATACTAATGAGTTTACAACTGTCACCATGTTATATACTCCTATACACAGGCCAACACCCACACTGTGTATGCACATGACCTGAAAGTATACTAGAATACTACACTGGTGATAAATGAAACGATGTTCAACATCATTCATCTTGTCAATTGCAGAGAGTTAAATATACCATTCATTCATTCATTCTTTCACCGTAAGATAAAGTTGTCACCATTTGTTACAGCTATCCATTGTAGCTTGAGCCAGTCACAATTCACACGCATGACCTTTGCCTTACCTCTGATAACACTGAGGAAAAACTATGTGAGGTTAAAGCTTTTATAAACAGATCTGCTGGCTTCTCCCTGTTTTCCAGTGCTGCCCCTTTTCCCTCTGCACACTTCCTCGTATTCTTCTCACCCTCCATTATCTCATTGCCACTGTTTTTTCAACACGCACACACACTCAGACACATTGAACACACACACTCAGTTAGCGGAGATCAAAGAACCCAAAAGAATGTATACACCACAACAAAAATGTGTTTTATACTATTAATATAATGATAAAAAAACATTTATTTTGAGTTATTACACTGGCTGATCAAGGTGTTTCCCTTTGATCCCTGCAGGAGATGGCTCTGCTGAGGAGTCAAATGGGCGGCCAGGTCAATGTGGCCGTGGACGCCTCTCCCTCTACAGACCTGAACCAGGTTATGTCAGACATCAGAGAACACTATGAGGCAGTGATTGCCAAGAACCGCAAAGAGCTCGAGTCGTGGTATCAGACCAAGGTGAGAAGTCACAAGTGTTGCCACTCAAGTGAGCAGTGATCTGCTATTCCTCCAAGATAACATTAGATAACACTGTGTCTCTTCCCAGATTTCAGCGGTGGAGCAGGACGTGATCACAAACTCAGAGATTCTGGTGACATCCCGCACAGAAATTAAAGACCTGAAGAGCACACTCCAGAGGCTTCAGATTGAACTGCAGTCCCATTTGAGCATGGTATGTCAACATACACTAGGAAAGATTGGTTATCCTGCTGGTGATACTTATATTTCAAGACAAGGTAGATGTAAAGGTAGCTTTAAGGTTGTTTATAGAAACAGTACAGTCAAGAGTTAAATGAGGAGCTTGATGCCACTCTCATGTCTGCACCTTAAATATGATGCTACTGCCAGCAGCCCATAACATCTCAACAAGTTGCTTTTACACTTTATTGTATGAACTGAACAAACAAGCTAGAACAAATCTGTCAGCTTGAGAGGTGCTCTAGACAGATTTTGTTACCTTTAGGCTGATGCTAGCTGTTTCCAGTCTTCATGCTAAGCTAATCTGCTTATAATATATTATATATATATATATATATATATATATATATATATATATATATATATATATATGTATGGACTTGTCATTATAAAACCCATGTCAATGGGTTTTATAAGTCTAGCTCTTAGCAAGAAAGCAAATAAGGCAAAGCAAATACTCAGCAAGTGCACAGAAACACATGACACTAGATAAACTCTCAGACCAACAGGACGTTTAGCAGATTCTTACATGTACAAAGAAGTTTTATCAGCATCACTGAATTTTAATCACCGGCTTCCTCTGACCCCAACAGAAAGCATCTCTGGAGGGCACCCTGGCAGAGACTCAGGCACGCTACGCTGCACAGCTAGCAAACCTCCAGAACATGGTCACAAGCCTGGAGGCTCAGCTGTCCCAGCTCCACGCCAACATCGCCAGCAACAAGCAGGATTACGATATGCTGCTGGACCTCAAGACCCGTCTGGAGCTGGAGATTGCAGAATACAGGAGGCTGCTGGATGGGGAGGATGACAGGTGAGACCTGAGAAAGACATGATGGAGAAATGTTTGAAAATTAGAAAATTGTGGGACAGATGAGGGGGAACTAGAGACTACACCAAAAAATATATAAAAGTATGTTCCAGACTAATGTCTTCTTCTTTCTCTTTCCCTCCATTCCCAGCTCAAAACAAGGTAAGCCATTTTCACATACATGTTGTTCTTAAGTTATTATCAAAGTGAGCACAATACCAAAGTTACATGAAATGTCTGAGATTTGCTCATGATTGTTGTTTCTTTTCTTTTCTTCAGTGGTCACAAAGGTCATCACTGTGGTGGAGACAGTTGTGGATGGAAAGGTGGTCGAGAGCAGCAAGACTGTTGATGTGGATGTTGATCAGATTGAGTGAAAAACTGAAACCATTGGCAAAAATCAATAAAGATCATGCAGTTGAATTAAAGTTTCTGGTGTGATGTAATGAGCAGAGTATCTCATGTTACCGCCATCATTGTCTCTCACTGATGGATAATGAATCTTTGTACAAATCAGGACACACCCACATCACACTGTGTCCTGGACTACACTGCAGCTTGGTGAGAAGTTATACCGCTGTAGGTCAGCAAAAACAGGATTGTCAGGCGGTGTAATGTTACTCAGATCTTCATATTGACATTAATCAGATCTTCATATTGACAATCTATCAACCAAATGTCACTTGTGGTGAAAATGATCAGAAAATCATTTCCCAGCTTTGGAGCTCTGAGGAGCTTGTTTGCCTCTTTTAGTTTGTAGTTTTTGTTTTACAGCACAGTAATTGTCATGGTTTAACAGTGCTTTCACTCAACAGCTGCAAACAATATCTGATGTCCTACTGTACAATGTATACCTACCACCAAACAACAGACAGAAAAGGCTACAGATACATGTAAGCACAGGAAACAAGTACAAAACTAGCAGATATTTTTCTCAGAGGTTAATAGAGACCAAAGCAGAGCTAAAAGGCAAGAAATTTACACATAGGTGGTTATATGATTCCAGTGGGATTACACTGTTGCTATCACGTCAGCCAATACAACTACTATGTTAGGGTTCTGTGGTTGTAAGGTTATTTTATAGTCCTTCTGCCCCATGGAGGGTCAGTATTAAGAGAGCTTGATAAGGCACAGCAAGGCAGCCATCCTGTCTGGAGTACTACGACTAAAAACTCCCCTGCAGTCATAAAAACCTCCCACCCATAGACCACCAGTTTACAGACATCTGTAAAACTCTTGATAGGACACATTACACTGCAAACCGAGTGTATTACCATTTTTTGTAACTGTAACTGTAACTGTATCTGTAAATCCTAAGTCTAAGAGCTATTTTCATGTGTCAGCTGAATGTAAAGTGTATGGGATGGACTGGTAGGTCCAGGGAAAAGAAACATTAATGTGAAGTGGCCGTCCCATTGCAGAGGCAAAACAAGATATTATACAAGATATGGTATTCAGTAGACTGCGGCAGACTATGGGTGTTGGCTGGTGTCAGTTTCTATAAACACATACATGCTTTGGCCCTAGTGGCCAAACATTGTTTGATGCAGCTTCAACCAGTGTGATGACGGACTGGGACCTATCCCATGCATTAGGTGGAAATCGAGTAAACTTGACAAGTTGCCAGTCCGTCACAGAGTTGGATTCATGCTCCCATTCAAACATGACTCTGGACTGCTGGAGAAACCAGATTTCACATCCAAGAACTTGTTTTTGATACATTAAGCCCTATAACTGAATTTTCAGATGGTTTCAAATCTTTGTGTATTGGAGAAAAAGCCCTGAGCATGCATGCTGTTTTTGAACAGAGCTGTATGACTGTACTGCTGGACACTGTGCATCCTGTGGGGCTTGAGCCCTGAACTCACTGGTATCTCAGAGGAAATTACTTAGCAGGGAGGGAGGGCATTATTCTTCTCCACTCAGATATTTTAAATTAGCTTCAGAATGCATTTTAAGAAACAGCCTCAGTTTCGTTATTCTTTTATATCCAGCTCATAATGTGGTACTCAGCTTCAAGCTGTTATTTTGCACACATCACACATTTGTCTACTCATATCTACCATACTTAAATGAATTCTTGTAAGGATGAAGATGAAATGTGTAATTTTGCAAGACATTGTTACCATTTTGACATTATTTGGAATTAAGTGGACACAAACAAATCAAACAAATGGGACAAAATGGTAGTCAGCAAACAAAGAGCCTTTTATTGCATTCACAAGTGTATGTGAAGGAAGTTTTGGATTCATGTTGAGTTTGCAGTCTTCAGGTGTTTCCCTCTGTGTTGTGTTTGCTGTGTGAGACAGATTATGCGATGCTGGTGGAGGAGGACACCAGCTTGCCATCCTGCAGTTCCTCTGTGACCACTACTACCTTTGTAGTGCCCCTTGAAGAACTACTGGTACTGATACCGACACTGCAAAAGGCGAGAGAAGTGCAGTGCTTCCATTAAAAACACTGTAGTGGTTCAATTTCCAGAGCTGCTTATTACTTCATGGTGAAAGAACAGGCAATATTCCTCTCTTACCTGCCCTCTCCATCCAGCAGCCTCTTGTATTCTGCAATTTCCATCTCCAGCCGTGTCTTGATGTCAAGCAGCATTTGGTACTCTTGGCCCTGGCGTTCCATGTCAGCACGCAGCTGCATTATTTGTTCTTCCAGGCCCGTCACCTGCATCTGGAGGCCTTGGAGCTGCATGGAATACCGAGCCTCTGTGTCAGCTAAGGTGCCTTCCAGGGCCGCTTTCTGGAGGAGGATTGAGAAGAGAATAAGGATGGAGAAGAAGAGCAATGAATAAACTGAAAAATATTTTTGGTAGAGGAAGTATTTGTGAAGAAGAGTAGCCTCAGATCTTTTTCATCTACCATGCTAAGTTGTGACTGAAGCTCGATCTCCAGACCCTGCAGTGTGCGACGGATCTCAGTGATCTCTGACTTGGACGTTTGGAGACTTTCTGTGCTGACTGCCACCTCCTTGTTCAGTGCCTCTGACTGCAGAAGACACAAGAGAAGATTAGTTTTGCATATCGCGACATACCCTCGAACAACAGGCTAAACAGGCAATGAGAAATTATAAAGTTAATAAATACAACCAACAGGGTTTTGGGACAGTCTTACCTTTGTCTGGAACCAGGCTTCAAGTTCTTTCTGGTTTTTGGCCGCCACATTCTCATACTGCTCACGGATCTCAGCCATGATGCTGGCCAGGTCGACCTGTGGCTTTGCGTCTACCTCTACGTTGATCTGTCCGCTCATCTGGTTCCTCATGGCTGCCAGTTCCTGTTGAATAAACAGTTTTTCAATAGGTGCACTTTTGCTGTGCATTTTTTTCTACATTCGAGACAGAATTGCAAATGCAAATTCAGACAGATGCTTGGTTTTTTGTGGCCCACCTCCTCATGGTTCTTCTTGAGGAAGATCAGCTCCTCCTTGAGTCCTTCTATCTGCATCTCCAGGTCTGATCTGGCCAGTGTCAGCTCATCCAACAGTCTCTTCAGACCGGCGATATCTGCCTCCACTGATTGACGCATAGCTAGCTCATTCTCATACCTGTGAAGCAGCAAGACATCAGACATTTGCACCTCAACATCAATATATGCATGTACATGTAATGTATGCAGTTCTTGCTGCATCACAATTTTTTCACTTCAGTTTAAGGCACTTTCTGTCTCAATGCTTACTTGGTTCTGAAATCGTCAGCTGCCAGTTTTGCATTGTCGATTGCCAGATAGATGCCTCCATTGACGCGGGTGGCATCCTGGATCTGTGCAACAAAGAAATGTTTCATGTTGCATAATTAGTACAATTATTTCTCCATCTGCAACTCTGTAAACATTTCTTTTGTTGTTGCAACACTAACAGTAACATTGCATGTAACACAAGGAAAGCCTGTCATAGTTGTAGACAAAATTATCCACATGCATTGCCACTTGGTTTAAGATCCAGTGCGTAAACATATCCATCTGATAGTTGCATTACATGATAAATTACAGAGTAACATTCAGGACTCAGAAGTTTGTGTGACATACCTTTCCCTGCAGGTCAGCAATGGTGGCCTCATAAGCAGAGTAGTCACGGGAAGTGGGGGCAGTCTTGCTCTCCAAGAACTGGCGGATTTTGAGCTCCAGCTCAGCATTGGCTTTCTCAAGGCTGCGCACCTTGTCCAGGTAGGAGGCCAGACGGTCGTTCAGGTTCTGCATTGTGGCCTTCTCATTGGCCCCGATGTCCACGCTATCACCTGCACCGAAGCCTCCACCTCCTCCCATGCTGAAGCCATACCCGGCACCTCCACCGCCTCCACTTCCGTAAGAGGACACAGAGATTCTAGCTCCACTGCCACCAGCACCACCATGCACACTTGTGGCATATGATCTTCGCACCATACCTCCACCCAAGGCTCCAGTGAAGCCTCCACCCAGGCTTGTACTCAGACCTCCACTGAGGCCTCTACCTCCAGAATAGGAGGTGCGCATAGAATAAGACGACATAGATGACATTGCTGAGAATGATGAGTGTGAAGACTGCTCAGGAGGTCTGCCTGCCCTGGAGAGGAGATGCACTGAGATACAGAGCTCTGCCTCTGTCCCGTTTTTATCCTGTGCAGGGCTGTTGCTGCTGCTGCTTGCGTCTGGTGTGGGTGGGGGCAGGCGGGGCGGAAGGGAGGAGCACCACCTAAAAATGGGTGCTCAGCCTGACCCATCACACACACCCTTCAAGTTCATTTTGTGCAACTACCATGAGGAGAAAGTGGGATTAAATTTAATCCTATAAACCTCACAACTATCTGCAGACTTTATACACAACATAATGGCTTCATTATTCCATTCAAGCTTTATTCCCATGGTCCATATTAAAGTGCACGAAGACAGGGCATATATGTGAACCATTGTCTTTTATTTCCACTAACTATACTGTATATTGTACACAGCCACACCTCTTACTGTTTACCTCAGGTTAGTTATTCTGTCAAATCCAGTAAGTTTGACAGTTCTGACAGATGATGTGTCTGTGCCATAATTCTTGTACAAGATCATGTCAAATGGATGTTGGCACATATACTGTGCTGGTCAAACCTGTTACGTTTCATAGGTACCAAGCATTGTAACACTGTAAAATGGATCAGTATCATGAAGTTTTTTTCACTTGGTTCTCATCCAACACATTTCTTCTCACACGCCTTTGTTTTTTTCTGTGTTATCTCGCCTGAGTATGGGAAAGTATTGGTTCTCTTTCTATTCACAGTTTCACTTATTTTTTGATTTTTTTCGCTGTGATCAACAATAGCCTGCAGGGTTGCCAGTTAGAAGCAGTTTTTATAGACATACATGATGTCAGATGAGACCTGGCCTCATTCAAGACTGGGCACAGCACTGCTGGAAAGCTCAGGTGTGCCTGCACTAACAGGACTTTTCTTGGCATTGCACTTTGGCATGCGTATCACATCCAAACAAGAACAAGCTCTTTCTTGTTTGTTTCTTTCCATTTCACCACAGTATCTCTTTCAAGTCTTTTACAATGTCCCAGAGGTTTTTTTGTTTAATTGTCTAATTAAACTATTTAAACTTTTCTTTGCAGTTTTGAATTTATTTATTTCAAATGCTGAGTTATAAGACTGACTTGTATTATTTCAGACATTTTGCTTGTGGTCAAATCTAAGAAAGAGTTGTTTTACCTCTAACTAATAAATAACTGCTGCAGACTGTGTGAGCACACAGCTCAGAGTAATACAAAGCAGATGTTTCTTTTGACCACTGCTTTTCATTGTAAGGTTACAAACTCATCTCAAGCATGTGCTACACAGCTATAAATTAAGTCCAAGATACTGATTAGTTTGAGACCCCAGTAAGATATGAGTGGAGATATTTTTGTCTTTCTAGAAATAACATTTTCACACCAATACACCAACTTCTTGTGTGTAATGCACAGCTCTTTACAGCCTAGCTGAGCTTTATTAAGAGTTCCACTACTTCATTCAGAAATGTGCAGTCTTTCTTTTTAGATTTGTGATAAGTTAAGTGTCCACTGTATTCTACAGCACAAATGTGTAGACAGAAACAAAAAGTTGAAATACTAAGTTGCAAAAAAAGTAATAATAATAACAGACTTCCTCCTTGATTTTTACAGATAAGCAAATTTGTCTGTACGCTTAGTCCTAAAAACAGGATGAGTTGTATAAAGAGGTGAACGCCTTTTTCTCTTGCAGTTGACAATTTCAACAACAGTTACAATTTCAAACATTCCACTTACAATCTCACTTCCTAAATATGCATCCTTTGCACTACCAGTAGAAACAAATAAGATGGTGTAAATAGGAGTGCACAACACAGGTCTGTCTGTGCACATTCTTATATTTGTATGATCCGGCATCTCTAAGCTAGAATAATGTACGGGTGTGGCACTGGTGACAAGGACTAAACAAGGCACTTTATTACAATAGTTTCTGGTTGAGTTAGTTTCAATAAAGTTTACTTAAAATTTGTATAAGAATTAACATGTTCACATGTGTGAGAATTTATACAAAGTAACATTTTGAGAATTGAGAAACACACTTCACTATCATAAATAAGTGCATAAAACTTAGTGAAACACATCTGTTTTCAGCAGACTGATAGCGGTTAAGACACATTTCATGAAATGGAATGCTGAACAAACATATTTACACACATTTGGCAATATGCAAATTGGTGATTCACTTTAATAGGCTAATAAAAATCAAATAGATGCAATGACAATATAAAGAACATATATCAAATTTTTTAAAAGAAGACATTTTAATAGTGATTCGCTTCTGTCAAAAAATGATGTAAGGCATTCCTGAGCCAATTTTCCTCAGGCAGTAGGCAGAGATTGCAGCAGGTCAGGTATCATATACACTGACAAAGAGATCACTCACGCTGCTCTGCAGAGAATGTGATCAGGGCTTAGGTAAGGTTGAGTTTCTGAATTCAAAATTTTCTGATTTCTCCAGAAGACATTTGCTTCCCTTTTTTCTGAAACTGAATTCATGCTGTTGGGAAAGCAACAGTTGAAAATTAGCTTTCAGTTAAGTTTGACAGACTGAACATGGCTGATGTGTTATCATTACACATGCTGAAACACACAAGTCATTTCTTAGTGAAACAGAAGGAAACCAAACTTATTTATATAACATAACATGCAAGAATTTAATTGTTCATTCTTCACATTTGGCACATTAGCATCAGAGCATGCTGATGGTAACCTGTGTGCTGTTTAATGTGTACAGCTGCTAACATGCTATGGTTCAGCATGGCAGCAGTGGTAACATGTGGTGCAGTTTTTAGCCATGCTTGCACAGTGTCTGTTAGCATAGCAGTTTAAGTGAGTCTGTTGGTCAGTTGATCCACCACTTTGATCCAGAATTAACTTATGTTCCAACATTCATGGTCTCCAGAGGACGAATGGTCAGAGTTTTCATGTATTCAGCAAAGTGGCCTGGCATCCACTGGATTTGTCCCAAACTTTGTTTAACCAAGTGACCAAATAAGTGAAAAACTTTGACATGACTGACTTAGTTATATAGATTCTGTGTATTGTTGCAGTCAAGCTGTTAGCTACACCTGCAGGATAATCTCATATGGTATAATGTAAATTTTCATGCTTCTTTAAATACTGATTTTGAAGAGTTTGTACTTCACCTGACTGTATTGAATACAGTTGTATTACAGGAGTTTTAGCCACTCCTGCAATTAAATGGCATTAATTGCCATAAAAAAGCACACAGAAAATCATATAAGAGTGCCCTAAGGCAGCTTTGGTCTGGGCTTAAAGAAGTGGGTCTGTCAACTGCTTGAAGTCCTGTTGAGCAGGGCACTTTACTCCCTGCTGCACACTACAACCAACATGAGACCAGTGGTGGTGGTGTGTGTGTGAGTTGGAGCAGGGCGTTGTCACTGTAAAAGAGCATCTGTAAACCTGCTAATAAAAGTTAACATAACTGCAAATGTTTTCATTCACTGATTTTACGTTTAAATTCAGATTTTTTTTGTTTGTTTGTTTGTTTGTTTTAACATTTTTGAAGTAAAGCATGCAAGCATCAGAGACTTAGTGTTCTGTTTTAACACTGCTCCCTACATTACCTCTTTGTCAGTCTCTTTGTCAATATGCTTCTTTGTTGTCATCAACCAATACTTCATCAGTAGATTTATTTACCTGAAAACAAGATGTAACATATTTAGTGTTAATACAACATTCTGCAGCAAACACTTCACGCTATACACACTCAATTGCTCTGATAGTGTAAAGATGAATGAATACTGGTGATGGTATGTGTGGCGCTGTAGGGAAAGGTGTGACTGTGGTTTCTGTGTGATTCACCAGATGAATGAGGTATGAATAGTTTTGATTGAGATACTCCGACAAACTTGTGCATGCTCCATTCACTAAAAGGAATTATTCAGCTTTTCACAAGATATTCAAACCTCTCTGCAGACTTTGATTGATTTATGCTCTGTATCTAATGAACGACATCTGCTGTGCGATGCATGTGGCTTGAGCAGGAGTTCAACTTGCAGGGCCTTTGCCAAAAACCAGAACAATAAGTCTTTTTGACACATTTACTGTGTCACATACTCTGACCACTTTTCATCTAAATGGGAATGACTTCTCAGAATGCAAAAGGTCCATTCAAGGCTGAGTACGAAGTGCCTCACAGACACAAATAACTGCTAGCTTGCAGTGGAAACAGGAACAGTATGTACAAACTGCACCGTGACCTGAGAAATAGCTCAGAGTGCTTTTACTTGGGTGTGTAACTCTCATGCATTAGTCAGAATAAAACAATATCTCACTCTCTATCTCTTGTAGGAGAGGGAGTGAGGGCTGTGGTGACTCACAAGGAATCAGGTGATTTGTTTTGGACAATGCTCTTCTGCCTTTGTGTGTTTTTTTTTATTCTATGTCAGGCCCAGACTGGTTTCTGCTGCTTCTGGATATGCCCTGCAGGGATGGGACACACCCTTTCCAGCACAGACTATGCAACACCTATGATGTTCAGATTCTCTGAGAGGTCTGGAAATTTACAGCAGAAAATTCTAGACTCAGAAGTGAACGCAAGCTAGATTAGCTTTTTTCTGAATCTTTTTCTGTCATTAGCAACAACGTTAATAATATTAAATCACCAGCTTCATTGTCTCTTGGAGACTGTGAGGCAAATTTATGGAGCCCATGTGTACACAATTAAGCACTTGTGGTTTGGTTATAATAGAGATAATTGCAGTCACTTGAGGGAAAATCTACATTTCCTCATGTGATGCACACAGTCATGTAGTACCATGACCCACTGCCTATTCTGTTTCTGTGTAGCAAATATCTACAGAGTAAGTGCAACAGCAAAAAGCACTTCAAAACAACTTTTTAATTTTACAATTCAGCATGAAGTTTGACACCGGGAGGGCATATTTGATCAAGATTTCAACTTAAAATAGACGGTCTGTGTAGGATATGAGGCAGTGGCTGTAAGAGTGAAATGTTCTTTTTGCTTCCTTATTTTTGTTTTTGTCTTGTCTATTCATGCAGTCTAATTGAAAATTGAGTCTAGACAGTGAAGCGACTGAATTTGGTCCTCTTTGTCTAAACTTGATATGCTGTCCTGCACAAAGCTGCTGAAACAGCATGAACCACTAATTATGTTTAATAGCTCTGATGATAAATTGCAACAATGACTTAATAGAGTGGCGCACAAAAGCAGTGAAAAAAAGGAAAGTCCTTAATGTTGAGTCATCTTGACCAACACACTAAGGCAGGTGAATCAGTGATGCTCAGATGACTGGAGATCTCAAGTCTCCACTTGATTCAGCTCCACCTAAATGAAGAAGCCTTTGATGATTCATGGGTGGATTCATGGTGTCCTGTGAGCCTCACTGAGCCAAATCTTCACACCTTCGTTTTAAAATATTTAGAGCAGAAAACATACACAGAAATGGTCCACAGTAGCAGAGATGTCACCATCACTGTCAAAATGGTGACTGATGAGCTCCCTCTCCATCTTGGGGAGAGGGTAGTGGTATGAGGGTGCCAACTAAGGAGAATAGGGCGGGTGCTGGATGAGTTCAAATCCACATTGGATGGGTGACTGCATGAAGCCCGATGCTGTCCATGTTCTCAAACAGTCCTGACTTGCAATTTTCAATTACCCGAAAAAGTAAAGTTAAAAGTTATCAACTTCAAACTTTCTGTACAATCACTCAAAGAGTTAAACTGCACATGCATCTAAAAGAGCTGTTAAACCCATCTCCTTCTACCACAAACTTATCAGTTACTCCTTGTATCCTCTTCAGGGAGGGTTTTCTTCTACTTTCTTCTTTCTTCTTCTTCTCTGCACGGTTCTGTACAAATCACATCCACTACTATTTTTTTTGTCCTGTGACTAAGACAAAATCAGTGTTTATACATCTCTCTTATGCAGCAACAATCTGTTTCTCCTTGAATAAGGTCATTGATCCAACAAAGTTGTGCAGTCTTAGCACTCTTGGAGAGAAAGACAAAGGTGCCACCTGGTGGTTGTAAATTAAATTGCATTTCAAAGACTACATAGCAGGTAGAATTAATGTTAGATTTAGCCTTATTTCAGTGTATTGTTATGATACAGACAGGAAAAAATAAAGGAAACACGGACCTTTATCTCATGCAACAAAAACTTTTTCTTTTTATTATTGTCAGTGACCTAAAATGGACAATACAAAAAGTGATTTTTTTGTTTTGGTTTTTTGCAAGTGACATCTCTAATTAAATTACGCCAATTAAAAATCAATGGTGAAACTAAAATCCACATTTCTGATTTGTAACACACATTGAGATTAGGAATACACATTTCCATCTTGGTTTTCTGTCTTTTAATCATGTTTTGGTTTGGTTTCACACTTTCATTCTTCAGACTTGCCAGAGTGAGCCTTGCTGTATAATAATTTAAGTATGCAAACTGTACTGTACTTAACAGTTAGCTCTTGTAAATCATTCATTAAGCAGATATTATAGGAATCAATTAATGACTATTTTTGGGCCAAATCATCATAAAAAATTAGGTTTAGTTGCAGCAGAGGTTTTACTGAATGTCTTCCACTTGGGTGTCAACTGAGGAGGACACCACCCTTCCATCAACAATCTCCTCCACAATGGTCTTCACTCGCCTCTCGATGTGGGGTTTATGCTCTGCAGAGGTGGAAAACAAACATTATAATAATAATACATCACACCATGACAACATGTTACAAGATTACAAAGCTGGTGAAAAGAATGACTGGGATTCTTACCCTCCACCTTCTCCTCCACCCTGTGGATGACCACAGCCCTTTGGAGAGAAAGAACATTATTTAAAACATACTGAAGTGCTCCAGCTGTTGGCCCACAACTTCCAAATGAAATACTTGATCTCTCACTTTTTCTCATACAGGTCTCCCTCCAACAGCCTCCTGTACTCTGCAATCTCCAGCTCCAGCCTCATCTTGAGGTCCAGCAGCAGGTTGTACTCAGACTGCTGCTGCTCAATGGAAGCCCTCAGCTGCTGCAGCTCGACCTCCATCCTGTTAATGATCACCTGCAGCTGACTGAGCTGAACACTGTATCGACTTTTCACTTCTTCCAGACTCTGCTGCATGCACTGCAACTGTAGGATGGAGGGGAATGGTGGAGAGCTGTGAGTGTGATCAGAGAAAAGAACTGCCCTTGTGTGTGTTGTGTGTGTTTACACAATACAAAGTCATCTAAATATAATCAGATATCTCTACACAGCAAAAGTGTGCTTTTGTATTCTGTCATTTTATTTGTGACCGACCTCTGTGAGGACGCTCTGACGATTTATCTCCAAACTCTGGTAGGTCCTCTTCAGCTCTGACAGCTCTGAGTAAGATGTCTTCACCTCTGTTGTGCAGGCAGAGATTGTTGTCCGGAGAGTCTCCACCTTTTTACACACGCACACACACAAATATATACAATTAAGTCTTTGACGTTGTCATTGATAAATCTTTTCATTCATTCAGGCTCTCCCGTCTCACCTTAGTTTGGAACCACTTTTCGACCTCCATCTTGTTCTTTGCGACCACAGCTTCATACTGCTCCCTCATTTCCTCCAGGATCTTTGTCAAATCAACAGACTCTGCACTGTCCACCTCTACATTCACAGTACCACTCTGCTGGATCCTCAGCAGATGCATCTCCTGCAGCATAAAGAGGGGAGGCATTCAGCTTTTGTTTTTCTCCTGCTCTGCAGATGTGTACTTCACAGCTGCGAGCACCACTGCACTTATAGTATCTTCAAACCCCAATGACGACAACAGGTAAATCTCTCTGCAGCTGAATGGTACTCACCTCCTCGTGGTTGGACTTGAGGTATGCCAGCTCCTCTTTCAGACCTTCGATCTGCATCTCCAGGTCGCTGATGCCCAGAGTCAGGCTGTCCCGGACCCCTCGGAGACGAGCCACATCGGCCTCCACCATTGTACGCCCGTGCAGCTCCGTCTCGTATCTACAAAGTTGGGTATCAGGTGGAGGTTCAGAGTCTGTATTGTTGTATTGTGATTGTTGATTTTATTGTACACCCTCATAATGGACTCTTAAAGTTAAAATGTGTTCTTCAAATGTAGTAAACATATATATAGTTCAAGCTAAAACCTATGTACACTCTCCAATAACTTTGGATAGTGTACATAGGTTTTAGCTTGAATAACAGAGGAAAGTAAACCTACTTCAGTTTGAAGTCTTCAGCAGCCAGCTGGGCATTGTCAATCTGCAGGATGACACTTTGATTCTCTGACAACTTCCTTGCGATCTAAAGGAAGGTGAAATGAAAAATAGACACAATTTATTCTAAATAATGTACACTATTTATTCATTCATATTCAACAATATATTCATTATTATTATTTCAAAAACTTGCAGTAGAGTAAGTTGCTCTAGATGTTATGTATTTGTAATGACATGGAGTGCAATGGGTTTTTACTGAAGGATTCTGAAGATGACTAACTGTTAATGTGATTTCAAAGGAAATCTGTAGCCGCTTTGTGAGTGATCTCTAGGTTCTTTAATTTCCAGAAAAAGTCTCAGTTTTAATGCAGGTTCTCTGTGCATGTATTTATAATCATATGCTGTTGCACACTTTGCCAGGTGAAGCTGTTTGGGAGTATTAGGATAAAATTTTCTGTTGGGACCTGCTAGATCATTATTGTTTTTGTAGTTGTCATGTTACATGTGCATTTTACACACTAGTTGTGTATCTCTAAAATGACAGTTACTGTGTGACAATTATTATAATATAGCTCAAACTGCACCAAAGCACCGAGGACAGAAAGATTTGAAATGAAAGACTAAAAAGTACTGTAAACTGGTCCCTCATAGTGACCTCCTTTTTATTTTAAATAGCTGAAGATATTTTTGTTCTTTCCTGCTCAGCAGAGAAAGTAGACAGAAGTGTTATCAGTTGCTGACATATCAGATCATCGAGGAAATATATCAGCAGTTCATTTTAATGTGTCATGATGTGTAAAATGTAAGAGGTACCTTAGCACGGAGGTCAGTGATGGTGGCAAAGAAGGCGGTGTAGTCTCTGGAGGCAGTGGGACTTCTCTTCTCATAGTACTCTCTGATCTGCAGCTCCAGCTTCTTGTTGGCTGCCTCCAGGGAGCGCACCTGCACGCACAACACACAGGCTGACGTCACCACATGACAGGTGACGGATGACAGTTTACAGATATGACTGTTTATGAAGCTCTTTAGTTCTGGCTCATAAATCCTGGGCGGCACTTGGAAGTAAATCACTTTATTTCTGGATTCACTGGTTCAAGATTACACTCTACCAACCATATCCAAACTAAAATACTGTGTCATCTACTTTTTTTTTTTTTTTTTCATTCTAATCACTGTGAGTAGGTAAATTCTGACATTACACTGACTTCTATAGTTACCTCTACAGTTAATGGTTAACTCACATATTCATTTGTTGTCATTGCTTTGGCTGTTATAGACCACACACACAGTCTGTTCCACTTACTTGATACTCTTGTCAGTGGTAGAAGTATTCAGATCCTTTATTATTAGAGACTTTATTCTTTACACATGTTTAAGTTATATGATCAACAAAATGTTCAAAACTGCAGCAGCTCCCTGTCAGTAGTGTATTATCATATGTAATATTAGCCTTATTGCATTAATGTCACTGATGATACCCAGAACCATTTTAATGTTGTAACTTGTTGACAATGATATTGTGTAAATATTATTGTAAAAAAAATAGATAATATTCACATTATATATAGGTTTTGGATATAATCTGTGAAGGAACAAGTAACTGTTAAAAAAAAGAGCATAGAAAAAAGAATAATATTCCCCTCTAAAATGTAGTAGAATGCACGTGCATATATGAGGTGATAGGTAAATGTCAAATGCTCAGTAGTGTAAGTAAGGCTCACCAGATAAAGATGCCAAAACAAAACAAGCAGCAGGGATTTACTGGGCTTTAATAGACTACTGTTACACTGTAGTAGATGTGTGTGTGTGTGTGTGTGTGTGTGTGTGTGTGTGTGTGTGTGTGTATGTGTGTACATGCCAAGTGTGAATGTGTTTGTGTGAATGGACAGATCATATGATGTATTATTATATGCATTGAGCGGGTGCAGGCAGCAGTAATGGAGCAAATCTGTGGGAGTGTTGCAGATCAGCGGTGCAGCATCGTCTTCATGGCTTACCTTCTCCAGGTAGGAGGCCAGGCGGTCGTTGAGGTTCTGCATGGTCACCTTCTCGTTGTTGATCACTGCAGTGTCGCCAAACGAGTTCAGTGACCCGGAGCCGGAGGTGTTAAAGAAAGTGGCCTGGGAGATGCGGGTCCCATAACCTCCCGCGCCCCCGTACACGCTGGGCGTGCGGCCCAGGAGGGGACCGCCTGTGGATATGCGGGTCTGGCCGAACTGCATCGCCCCGCTCAGGCCCAGAGAGCTGGCGCTGGAGATGCTGCGGGAGCTGTAGCTGCTGTGGACGGTACGAGAGGAAGTCATGGTGAGAGGTGGCTGCGCACGTGGGAGGTGACCTTCAGGTGGTGGTGAGCAGAGCTTGAGTCTCCGAGGAGTGATTATGTCTAAGACTGCTGAGCATTTTATAGGACTCTGAAGGCGTCGGGTCTCAGTCACAACAATGAGTGGTATGCAGATAATAGTTTTTGGTTTTTGGTTGTGTTTTTTTAACCTAATGTGTGTAAGGTGTGTACAGGAGCAGTAGTTATGCTCTGTGACAGACAGGTTGAATATCTAGTTGGACAGCATGATGGATATCTAACTTATCACCAGTGCATATCCAGCTAAGCAGACAGATAATTGTTTTCTTCACTGTCAGTTACAGTTAGAATGACATTTCAAACTACACACAGTGAGTTATAGGAGAGAATTCCTTGAAAGCAAGACCACACAAATACATCTCATTTCCAGGTAAAACTGTTGTTATATATATATTTTTTCTTATTAATTTATATATTCACAAGAAAAACTAAACTTTACTCAACTCAGTACATTCATGCAGTAGCCTACACTGCATCAGCAACAGCTTTGCCTGGAAACAGGATTCATCAGCTCACAGCAGAGCTCAATAATCAGTGTCAGTGCACAGTTGGATAACAGCCACACTCTCTGCATCTTCCTGCACTTGTACCACAACCGTCATTATCGTCAGTTGTCGTTAATTGTATTTATGGTGAATTCCTCTCCATTAAGCACTTGAGGCAACACAATCTGCACAAAAGTCATTGAATATCAGGAGAATGTAACACATCATCTAGAGTGTGCAGAGAAAATTTTAATTTCACTAATCCTTAGACACATGAGAGGAGTGGCTGGGAAACCAAGATGTTTTTTTAAACCACTGCAAACTTCTTAATCACTTTCTGTTTCCACTTGAACAGCTATATATATTTTCTTTCCTGTGAAGCAAAGAGAGTAGACAAAAGACTTAACAGCCACTGAAATAACAGATCATTAACAGATGTTTCTCCAAATGAGGACTGTGAACTCACCACCTGACCTCCACCCAATCACACACACACACACACAGTCACACCTTTTTCGTAGGAAACATATCTAACTTGCAGTCAGAATAAAACATCTTTAAGTGATTGACAGAAGAATTTTAAAAACCTGGCTCAGTCTTCTCTGGAACACGCCCTTCAGGGAAAGTGAAAGATAACACTTTGCATGTATCTGTGTTGTGGCAACTGTACTACTGATATTACAGAAATAGCATATATGTTTTTCTTTTTCAGTATTCTTACAGACATTTCCTGATGAGTTCCATTATCTATACCGCTTATCCTTAAGGGTTGCAAGGGGGCTGAAGCCAATCCCAGCTGACATTTGGCAAGAGGCAGGGTACACCCGCTGGCATATATAGACAAACCATTCACACTTACATTCACACCTATGGGCAACTTAGAGTCACCAGTGAACCTGCATGTCTTTGGACTGTGGGAGGAAGCTGGAGTATCTGGAGAGAACCCACACAGACACAGGGAGAACATGCAAACTCTACACAGAGAAGAACCCAAACCCAGAACCATCTCAAACAGTCAGCACAGCAGCAGTCAGTGTGGCCTAAACTGTGGCTCTTTTTTTTATTGCTTTGATTGAAAATGCATTCAATCACCACATCTCTCAAAATTCATGATCTATTTTCTCATTCAAACTCAAACACCATCAAACCTCTGTGTATACAGTGTTAGTTTAGTAGGATGTAAATGGTACATTTACATACTGTTTTAATTAATAATAATTTCATTAATTTTTTAATTAATTTTCAAAACTAAAATTCAAACTAAATTTACATTCAGAACCAACATAACACAGACTTAATGTAGATTAGACTGGAATTTGCTACATTCTGGTACATCTACATTTAGAAAGAAAAACAATGCATAAACTCCTAACTGACCGGGAAGTGACTGATTAGGAAGGGGGACAGGTGAGGCTGAATCCAGATGGTTTTGTAATTGTGTGGGACAATGTGGTGTTTCACTGTTCTCTCTCAGTCACGGACTCATTTACAGCCCATCCCAGGATGGTGTCACCTTTCCTTCCACCTTACCCTCCATTCTTCAACCTCTTTGGAGGAATTCTCTCCCTCATGGAGATGGAAGGTCAATGAACAGATGTCTCTCTTGGACAAAATGATTGTTGGATGTCTGGATATACTGTATCTGCAGGAGATCGCTAGAGTGGATTAAACGATTCTTTCAGGTGTACTGAAGAGAGGACAGAAGGTGTGATGATGTGGATGGCAACTTGTGGCCAAATGTAGATGACAGGGTTAACTACCACTGTCATATTTCTGTATCTGTAGCTATCCCATACATGGACAATGCTTGCATGATTGCACTGATTTATTTCTGCGACATACAGTGTAAGGTAGCACAATCCATGAAATAAAGAATGGTCCTTTTTGTTGTAATGGATTCTTGGTTCATACCAAATAAATAATTAAAAGACAGTCATGCTCCATATTATGATGCATTGCAATATTTGTCTCCCAATAAGAAAATTGAAATGACCTAAAAAAACAGAGTTGTGATACCAGAGCTGATCAGAAGTGAAGTGAAATGTTCTGGATGAAATTGTTGTGTTGACCTGTTGTGAAGAGTTAGGAAAATGAGAGCTCAGTACAGAGAAATGTGGGTTAACTATAGTTAAAAAAAATAATAAAATAAAAAAAAAAAGAACTGTAATGTGCAGCATAAATATGAACAGAATTAATTAACTTGTTATCAACAGCATATAATTAATAACCACAGCCTCAGAATGTGGCTTTTTATCAGCCTTTTCTCATATTTTTTTCAGCAGTAAACCAAAAAGCATTTTCATTTTTCTATAAAAGTCTGTCTGTAAAATATAACTTAAAACACTTTTTAAAATATTGCTGTTATTGTGTATTTTTTGGGACATGATCAGGACCAAAAACTGAAAGACAGAGAGAGAGCTTAGCAGCTACACTAACACAGATGATGAAAAAAAATGTGGTTTTACAGACACAATTACGCAACCACAAGTCTATTCACTACTGTAAGTCAAGGGACTCACAGCCTGTCACTAGTCTTACAAGTCTTGCAGCTTTTTATTAAGCATTGTCTTGGTTTTCACATAACTGAGAAGACACAAGTTAACATGCAGCAATGAGCATCTTACCTGATAAAGTGGGTGTGTGCACTTTAATCAGACCCGTGCCGTGTCTGGGACATTTATGAGATTTCAATGATGGGTGTGTGCCTCTTCAATCTAATGAGATTGTGAATCTAAAGGTCAGCATTGTTTTTTCCACCAAAGGATTATTCAATCTACTAACTGAAGTCATATATAGTTCACATGTCACAAACCACCTGCAGGGTCATGTCCCTAAAGTGCACAGTTTAGCCTATTAATCCCCAAGTAACATGTGTGGATTAACATGTGCATTGTCTGATCTTCATTGTATCCGCTGTCACTCATTCTTTTTGCATAAATGAAACAAATCGCTCATTGCAGATTTAGCCACCTGTCAGTCCACCTGACAGATGATGATGGTAGAAAATATCTGAAGGCCATTGTTTCTGCTTTATAGAAGTTACTCACTGCAGATTGTCAGGGGAAACAAGATACACACGACAACTGGGCCACTTGTAGAAAATCTATACAGTATGTAAACAGCTCTAATGTCAACCACGCTCTGTTGTATTTTGACTAAAAGGGTAGCATGAGCCTCATTTGGAAAATCCAGGGCACAACATAATGTGATGAAGGTGATAATCACATCCACCCAATCACTGAATTGTTCTCATTCCCTGTTTTTCACATGAGATTTATCCACATTTACCTCTGTTTTCTTACAATGAAAAATGAAATACTTGCAGTCAGCAGCACAAGGAAATGGAAAACTATTAATTTGCCAGTCTTGTTCTAACATGTGTTAGAATAATAGTAACTACTAATGCTTACAGTGAAAACATCTGATTACAGAAAACCAGTTGGCAACTTGAGAACACCACCTGTTTTCAGCCTCATTGCCTCACATACTTGTGAGTGAGAAACAAGTCTGTGGCTGCATAGTTACATCAGATACTTTGTATTGGTTGAAAAGGGGCTCTAAAGGAGTATTGGATTTCCAGTGTAAACACATTGACTCATTTTATAGTTATTGCAGGGCAAAAAATGGCCCTTCCAGGTGAGTGAAAAGCACAATAATGGGTCGGTGGATGTAGTGGTCCGTTTCCTTTACGCACATCCTCCCAAATGCATCCGTCTCCCAATCAATCAGCGAACACTGTTATCTGTAGTCTTTGATTTTAGGCCATATCACTCACACAAGCAAACTTTTGGTATAAAAGGAGGGATCTGCTCAGGATCACCAGATTTGCACCAGAAGCATCGCTCCTGTTGTTGTGAACAGATCTTATCTTATCCTCACAGGTACAGTAACTTTCTCATTTTCTATAGTTATTAGAGATTATGAAGTATGTTTTTTTGTTTTATCAAATACGTTTCTCTCTTTCTTTGTACAGACATGTCAGGGAAAGTTATTGTGGTATTTGCACTGCTGGTTGTACTGCTTGTATCCAGTGCAGCCTCCTCACCTGAATCCTCTGCAGCTGGAGAGGCTAAAGAGGCTAACACACTACAGCAGCTTCTGGCAAAGAGGAGGAATGCACAAGACATGGCCCGCAGACAGGAGCCCGCAGCTGCGGCGCCTCCTCAGACTCGTTCTGGGCAGATGAGGAGACGGGCACACCTATCAGAAGACGAGCGAGAGATTATGACCAAGCAAATAATGCAAGCAATCTCAGGTATGCCTGCAGGGTTTGGGTGTGAAAGTTATTTTCTGATTGTTGCTTTGTTTTCCCTTGTGTCAGTTAAGATAAAGTGAGCAGACATCTAAAGAGATGCGCAGATATGCTGTACTGAACCCTTGTGTGTGGTTCATATAGGAATGGTTTGTTCACAGAGATGATGAACTCTGAGTGCATGTCGGATCGGGACTACCAGGGCTGGGTGGACTTCGGACGCCGTGATGTGGAATGAGACACAACAACAGCCACCTGAGAGCTTGCACTTTGCTTTTTTTGTTCAGATTTTATGTACAGGAAACATTTTACTGTCCCTGCAACTTTATAAATAAACTCTTTGGCAGAATTATCACAGTTGTTTTATCTGTTTATCTGTCAAGAGGAAATACACAGACATATAAACTATACTGGATGAAAATGCAACATTTTATTCACAGGTGGTACAATTTATACACACGCTGACGTATACATACATATGCTGTGATTCTAACAAAGACTACAACAAACAGTGGTGCAGAGAAACAGTGGTTTGGTTGATTTAAGTCAGAACACAAATTATTATAACCTGTGTTTATGATTTCTTCCCTTTTTAATCCACAGTATCCTATGCCTTTTTGCTACAGTTGATTGAAGAGACATGCTGTTAAAATAATTATGACCTCTCTTCTACTTGTATTTCTTTCAACAAAAGATTCCCCTTAACACCATGCAGAATTCACTTTGAATGCCCAACATGATTTTTGATTTCATTTATATCCCAGCAGTTTTCAAAATTCCTGATGACATGAAATACAGCAGATTTGTACAAGCACGATTTTCATACACATATTGCTTCTAAAAGTCATATTCACTGTCTTTGATGCAGCATGGCAAACCTGATTTTAGTTTATTTGGTGAGGTTTGGCTCAGGATAATAATAAGTCCACAAAGGTCAGGCATTGCAACAGCTCAGAGGTGATGGCTGCTATGTGAAAGCTGGTGGTGAAGCGAGGGGGATACAGCTAAAAGGATGTCGACACGATCAACATTATTCAGTTCAGTCAGTGTATCATCTGTTCCCAGTTTGGAGCAGATATCATTGCAGTGCTTCTTTATCAATTTCTCAACTTGAGTATATTTGACAATCTTATATACAATATGTTTTTTTCAGTGTAGCAGCTAGTAAGCAGGAAGACCAGAGTGTATTTTAATGCATCTGAAAGATCTTCAGTGTGACAGCATTGGCTTGGTTTGTGGTTTTAACAGATAATAATTTACTGCACATGGTCTTTTTCTTAACTTCTCCCTACTGATTTTTCACTTTGGAAAACTAAAACAATGACAAGTGGTGAAGTTTTTTAAAACCAGTGGTAGGGAACACTGTAAAATGACATTCACAAAACACTGTATAAAAAGTTTTTTTTCTTCATCATGTTTCTTTTTTGTGTAAAAAGCAATGTGTCAGTCAGACAGAGTGGTGATAAAGTGATTGTCCTGAGATGAAGATGTTAACGCACACACACACACGCACACAACAGTTTATCTACTGTACATTCATAGAAAAGAACAGTACTATACACTATCGACAACTCAAAGTATGGCTCCTGTGCATTCTGTGACTTTTATTTTCAAGACACCAGTGTTGTGGCCCTGAACTGCACAGTGGGAATCAGATGGCTTGATGCAAAGTCACTACGGTGAATGAGACAAGTTAAGTGATGGATCAGCCCTCATCAGACTTTCAGAGGATGCCTCACTCCTTCTTTCTCCTTGCGACCGCGCCCCACCATCCCCCAGGCTGCCACTCTGTGCAACCCAAGACTCTGAAGCTTCCCCACTAAGTTCAAGCTGAAAATGTTCCTTTTTCCCCCCTTGTCTGATGATGAGCCTCCATTTTTGTCCTTTGCTGTGGAGAATGGAGATTTTGTACTATGGCTGTAGGAAAGGTTGTGGTGAGGATAAGGAGAGGCTGAGATGCCACGCTCTTGAAGCAGCTGAAGGAGTCCCAGTGATGAGGTGGTTATGTTTCCTGTGGCGGTAGTGGTGGTTGTGGTCCAGCCTCCAATGCCAAAGTGCTGCTGGTGGGGCGGAGATGAGGTGCTCACGTGCTCACAGTTCCGGCAAGATGGCAGGCCGAAAGAGTGAAGGCTGCCAAGAGAAAAAAAACAATGGTTAAAAATAAAAATAACACACGATAGATAAAATAACTACACTGTTTGTTGTTGTGCAAACATGCAAGGTCTTACACAAATAATAAAAAACAAGATGATGTTTTCAGTTAGGCTGAGTCCACATGTACACAGGTATTTTTTTAAACTCAGTCCACGTGAAAACACAAAAACATACTGTCAAGTGCTGTCAATGACATTCCAAACCAACAGGCGGCAATATAACCCTTACTGTTGGCCAATCAAAAACCTGGAAAAAAGTTATTGGCAGTTCTGGTTCAACAATGATGGCACCAGGGAGATACTCAGTTTTCCCTGTTGTCCAACTGAAAACACTGTTTCTGAACATCTTAACCTTGGAAGGAGTTTTGAAAAAGTTGAGTTGTCCATGACGCAGTCTGTATGTGGTCAAAATGTCAAAATGAACAGAAAAGGCTATGTTTAAAAAAACAATACCCATGTACGTGCAGACTAGAACTCAGTTAAGTTGTTGTTAGTGTCTGTCTGTCACTGCTGTAAGATGAATAAACATGATGTTAAGATGAAAACCTAGAAAGAGCAAGAGACATTACAACATGTAGTCTATCAAGCCAAGTATATGTGGGGAGTTAAAGTTAGAGCAGATGAGACAGTCTGACAGCTCTACATCATAATAAAGCGTTAGTAGGAAGTGATGGGTGTATATTTAACAGAAGCAGAGCACATGATTTTTCCATGAAGTAGCCATGACCATTTCAATTAGGTCATGGCAACGATTCTTAACATGTGAATCTCAGACCTTTAACAAAGTATAAAGATTTCCTTTTTGAAAATTTAGGCAGAACGCCATCTTCAATGTTAACCAAGATGTTACTGAGTTAAACATAGTACAGTGCTTCCATTGTTAATATTCAAGACATGTATCGAACATTCGTCGTGCATCCGTGACCCCCGATTCTTACTTTGCCCCGAGGGCTCCTTCTAAAGTTGGAGAAAGGGCCTCGACAGACGTTTTCTGCTGCTGTGGGAGTAAACAGCAGAAGCTGTTAAAGGGATAAGTAAAGCAGCAGGATGGAAGATAGGAGATCAGCAATATCCACTCTTGTTTACTGAAAGTGTCACTGCAAAACAAAGTTGTGGGTTAATGCATAAAATTCTTTTTACAGGAGTTCCTTGTTTGGAGTTTACAGTAACTCAGGTCCATCACATCAGAACAAAATCAAGTACAAGCTCAAATTTAAATTCATTATCCAAGATGGAAATTCACCTGGTCAGGACTGTGAAAAATACGCAAATACACAACGACAACACAACATGCTCAAAATACAGAAATGGCACTGCATATTCTTACCTAGTGGAGAAGGTGGGGATGAGGAGGGAGGGTTGGAGGACTTGGCAGGTGGTAATGGTATGTGTGGGAGAGGTCTGAGGGAGGTTGGGACCAGATGGAGAGACTGTGAGGTCATGGAGGGAGAAAGGCACGTTAAACTACAGATTGAAGACAAGGCACACGCGCTATAGAGACAAACGAGTACAGTAACTACACTAATACTGCACAATGAATGGCACACTAAGACTGCTATCTTGAACTATTTAAAGCAGAAAACATGGTTTTGAGAGGGCCTTTAATGAAGTGAATAGGAATGACAGAGGCAGTGGAACCATCTGAATGCTACATGTGTACAGTGTGTTTATGTGTGTCCTACCCATGCCATGTGCTCCTGAGAGCTGCGATAGGTCAGGTTCATCCTCCTCCAGGTCGTTCAGGCTGTAGACATGCTGTATGTCCACCTCAAGCTCCCTGAAGTCTTTAGTCAGGACGCCTGGGCGTGGATGCAGGATGCCTCCCAGGTTTGGTTTGGCCAGCTGCTGCCACTGATGCAGAGTCACTGAGCCTGATGATTAGAGGGTCAGAAGGGACTGTAGTTGAAGGACGGTCTACTACGAACCAGTTATGTTAGTTAGTTAGTTATGTTAATGATTTACTTATGATTGTTTTTCTCTTGACCTGAAAAAAAAAGTTAAATTGTACCCACATTTTCTACATTTGTTTTGTTTTTTGTGTTTAGGTTTTATCTTTCAAGTTTTTCAAGTTATGTTTTCATTGTGTTCTGTCATTTGAGTGGCCTGTGAATATTCTCATTCATCCAGGTCATAGTTATCTCAAGGAAGTTTTAAACTTCCTTGAGATAATCGAAGGCAACTGGACTTAGTCCAGGCTGGTCCACAGTGTCAATCAAATGTAGCTAGATATCATAAAGTAGTATTTTGTGATTGAGTAATCAAACTTTTGCCTTGTTTCCACTTGTGAGTATTAAATTTATTCTTTTTTAAATAAATGCTTTCCACCTGTGGTATTTAACGGGATGTCTATGCTTGTCTTGTTTGGATTTTTACCAACACAGTGTCAGAAGCTAGAATAGGTTCCAATAGTACTAATAAGACTTATTATGAAGCTGAAGCTTTTACCTTCCAGAGGTTTGACGATCTGCAGGCGGTCAGGCAGGTAGGACCTGGATCCTGATGAGGAGCTACAGGAGTGCCGTGAGCTGCCGTTGGAATAGTTAGTTCCCGTCGATGCTGCGGGGCTGGAGGCCAGACTGTCGTTTGGTGTCAGGAAGCCACTTGAGCCCTCGCCTTCCTCGCAGTTTGCTGCCAAGGCACGGAGTTTCCGCTCACGCTCCACGTCAAAGAAAGGCCGCTCAGAGGAGTGGTTCTGTTGGCGGGCTGAAAGGCTGCGCAAAGCAGCCTCAAGGTCCTGGCCTCCTGGTGTGCCTGGCTGGCCCAGACGCTTTGGCCCACTAACACTACAAGGAGAACACATGACAATATTTTAACTGTCTCAACCCTGTGGATCATTTCCTTTAGTGGGTTGAGACAGTTCATGTTGCAAAATCGTGCACTGTTAAAAGAAAGTCTTTTTAACTTTTTTAAAGTCGTTTTTAAAAAACAAAAGATACTAAGCAGTATGAAATGTGGAATTTGCCATTTGGTGTAATAGTGAAAGTCCAACTCCAACACACCTGTTGTCTTCTTTCTGAGCATGGTTGGAGCTGGGCTTGTCCTCCAGGGTAAGGCTGGCATTATCAGAGCCATAGTAGCTAGTTCGGGGGGTGCTGGTACAACTGGACCGAGCAGACACGGGGCTGGAGCCCGGAAGCCCCGGAGAGTGGCACCGAGACCGCAGCCTCCCGACCTTGTTCACCACCTTCACTGTTTCAAACACACGCCACGGGTGGTTCCTGCCAGGAGAAACAGGGTGTAAGTGTTCATCAGATCACACTCCAATATTCATTTCAGTCATAGATCAGTATTCCTAGAAACAAAGATTACACACCAATGCAAACACCGTCTTAAACAAGCTCCAGCAAGAAAGCTGTGGTAATTATCATTAATTTTTTAGAGATGATAAAGAAGCTGTATATGTCTATGTTTGGTGGTCAGGCTGAGACAGAGGTAAGAGAGAAAGTGTGCTGTTTCATTTTCATTTACACTAATTGTTTTGCTCGAAATAAAAGGTTCATTAGACTCCAACATCTTGGTCAGAACTTTCTCTTGTCAGTTTTATTAAAATAGCATTAGCAGCAGTCAGCTTGGATTTGTGCCAGTTAAAATGAATTCCTACAGTGACAAGTTTCTTTTTTCTTTATTTACAGGACAGTGAGAGAGACAGGAAACAGGGAGAGAAAGTGGGGGAATGACATGCAGTAAAGGTCCAGCTGGATCGGGAGTCGAACCAGGTTCTGCCTGCTCAGACCACTAGGGCCCACATGGTACTCACCCTAACCATTCAGCTATGAGGGCACTCCCTAACAGTGATAAGTTTTTGCGGTGGGGAAAAAATCCACAGAGACTTCTCAAACCAGTCCTGCAGCATATCCCATTTTCTGCTGTTCATCCATAAGCACAAATCTTTGATGACTTGCATAAAGGAAAAATCTTCTTTTCAGACAGACTCACTTGTATTCTGAGGGTGCTGGAGTGTCCAGGCCTTTGCGGAAGGTGCCCTCTATCTCGGCTGCCAGTGAGTCCATGGGGAGGACAGAGGCCAGTGCGGTGTATCGCTGCACCGTGCTGTTGGGCAGGCTCTTGTTCCGCAAGTTTTTAATGTCCTCTCGGGCCTCGCAGAGCATGTCCTCACACTCTGAGTACTTGTCCTGTAGGTCCTTGAGCTGCAGACAGGGGGAGACAAATCAATCAAACTACATGGCAAAAAGAACAAATTGTATCACTCACAATGTACTCAGGAGGAGCTGAACATCATATATTACAAGAAAGTGCTGCAGGTTGGCTTGTTTAAGCCCTCTGTGTCTACATCCTGAGAACCACTCAGCCATTAAGAGGGAGAAACAAAGCTGAGTATGATGTTGAAGTCACTGAAAGTATTTGAGACTAAGTGTCTTGCCTCTGATTTCAGTTTTATCTGGCTCTCACGGGAGGCACTCAGGTGCTGGTTCAGCTCCTCATTCTCATGGGTGAGCTAGAGGGACAGAGAGAATAAAGTTAAAAGAGGTTTACTGTGACTTGACATTAGTCTACTTTGCTTGGAGGATTTGTGTGTGTGTTTGTGTATGTGTTCCCCCTCACCGCTTTGCAGCGGGCTTGCAGGTCCACAATCTGAGCGAGCAGCGAGCTGATCTCCTCCTGCTGCCGCACAGAGTCCTCCACTTTCCGTGCGAGCTCCTCTGACAAGTCGACCACCTGCTTGTTAACAGATGCTGAAAACACACAAATCAGATAAATGCACCTGTACTTGAGTTACAGTTACATTATTTTCAGTTACTGAATCAAGACGGTCACACTTACAGAGCTCCTCCACACACACCATCATCAGCTCCTGTTCTTGCTCCTCGTAGTTTGTTGTTTCTGTTGTGAGCTCGTTAGCCTGCAATGTTGATGCCAAAATGTCATTGTTCATGCTAGAGTAAGCATAACTGTATTATGTTGTATTAAACTAATCATAACTAATCATACATCTCTGATATTCATTTCAAAGCACTAAATCCATTTCTTTTATTTGTTAAATTCACATCACCAGCACACCTGATTCAACCCTTAGCTGTGATAAAATGATATGTGAGACTCAAAATATTGACTGAACATATAATATATATTGTGAATAAATGCTACAGTAAAATGAAAATATTTGATTAGGATTAAAACAAAAATGCTAAATAATACTTAAAGCTACATTTTAGACTGACCATAAAAAGTGACAATGAATTTTTTGAAAGCGTCTTATTTCATCTTGAATGCATGAGCAACTTTCCTTTCATGAGAACTTCATAACGTTGCATACCTCTAATCTCAGTTTACGATTCTCTTCCTCTAAACCCTTCAGTTTCTGCTGCAGGAAGTCATAGTGGACGAAGTTGCTGAGAGAACTGCAAGATTCATTTCTTTTTATCCTGCAACAAGGAAAAAAACAATGTGTCTGCATTACATCAATTCACCTTTTTTCTCTATTAGAAATAAATAACTTACAAACAATACAAATGATTTTTTTACTCTTTTGCAAATAAAGTCACATTTGCATTAACATAACTGTAAAGAGCTAATTGTGAAAAACTAATTGTGAAACTATACCAATGAATTCTTGATCTGAAAACAGAAAAGGGGCTTGTTATATCTGCTTATATGTGCTTCACTTCTTAAGAATGCAGAATACATGAAAACTAATGGACAAACATCAACTTTAAAGAACTAAAGAAAAAAATCTTAAAAGGCTTAAGTGGCCAGTTACAAGGAAAAGAAATGAAAAGAGAACAGTAATGAACAGTGGTAATGATTAACTGCTGATGGGTAAGAGTTTAGTAGGAAGCTTAGCCGGAACTTTGAGAGGATCAGTGGAGATGTTCTGACGTATGTTTACTTATACACACACTCAGTGTACTGAGCAGCAGCAGTATGGACACAACTCTCTTCAGAATGGGCATTAAGGAACATTTAGGGATCTCTTTTATTTCATCAGTATCTACTGCAGAATGTCTACCCTATCACCTGTTTTGTGTTGGCACTGTGTTACACTGCAGCATAAATTAAGTGTTTCTTTCAATTTTATGTTTGAGGAATAAGGAAATAGGAATGATTAGACCTTGCAAATCTTTTCAAAGTTGCTTGAAAAACTTCATTGAGCAAATATTGACAAATTTTGTCAAAGACCCACGTTGAACTATATGACATATCAACAAGTAATGATGCTAAATATTACCAGTGGTCATTTCTCAGCCTCTGTGTATGTACAGTAAATGTGTGCGTTGTACTCACGGTGAGTGAGATTCAGCGTTCTCAATCTCCTCGGTGCTCGCATAGAACTGAAGGAGGTCGTCTCGCATTGAGAGCTCATGACGGAGTTGAGCAATCTAGAAAATAAGCCATGATAACTTGAGCTCAGCAGACAACTGTGTAGCATTACACATGTAATTCAGTATGACTGTGGAGTGTGTGTTATGAGGTTTGTTATACCTCCTCCTTTGCAATTTCAAGCTGTTCATCCAGCATTTCATTGCGTGCTGTTAGTTCTTGGTTCTGCTTCAGGAGGGACTGACCGATCCGCGCTGCTAACTCTAGATCCCGCTCTTTCTGCAAAGTAACACAAAATACAGCATTTATTCTACTAAACACTATCTATTGGACATTTTAATAGGACATTAATTTTATTTTTTACACAATAAAAGCTTTAGTGAGGAAATCACAGTTGCAGTGATGTTTTTTGACCTAATCTGATTGGACTGATAAAAAACAAACAGTGATGGTCAGTGAGTCGGATAAGTTTAATCCTCTTTAATCCCGTTCATCTGCTGAGTGTCTCTCTCTTACCTCCTCAAGCAGGTGGGTGACTGCCTTAATGTCATGATACGTCTTGGTGACCTGGCCCACTCTGTCTGAGCACAGCACTAAGGGAGGAGGGAGAGAGGGATTTAATGAATGGAGGGAGAGACAGAGCTGTAGACGGCACAGAGAGGATACTGCAACAACACAGCCTTTCAAGACGGTTCTCATGGGATAGGAGTTAATAATAATAAATAATGTATCTATAATAATATGATCAATAATAACAATCCAGCGGGGAAGCTTTTTGACTTTGACTTATCTCTGTTTCTGTTTTTAAACCAGCTACTGAACAAGCCAACATTACTAAAAAATAAAATGACCAAAAGACTGAAAACTGATTTTTATGTTTTATGTTTTAAGTTTGTTGATAACACTGCTTCTGAGTGGTTACTTCACTTTCAAAAAATTAACTTCACATCAAATCACTTGTCCAGTGCTGTTCAGTCTCTTTCCCTTTGATTTACTATTTAAAAAACTGGAGGGTTTCTGTTGCAATTCTGGATGTACTCCTCTGATAAAAATGGATTATGGATAATAAGTATTTAAAACTGGATTATTATTCATAGATTACATTATCAAGTAAACAAGAGAAGGAAAGACAGGCTGCCCTCTTGAATATGCCTTTGTCATATAATTATTATTCAATATTAACCTGTAACAACACTAATAATACAACCAGGCCGAAAACTCTGACAGTACTGTTTGTATGAATGACTTCAAATAGAGCACACTTCTCCCTAAAGTTTCCAGAGCTACAGGCCACAACATCTCCATGTGGTCAGCCAGATACTGATCCTCTTAGCTTAAACCTTTTTAGCCCAGATAAGACACTAATAAAGACCTCGTTCTTCTGGATACCAATATAGCTCGACAGGAGAACCTGCCAGGTCTAAAGAGTTCACACCAGCAGGACATGTACAGTATGGAGGGGATAACAGTGACTGGCTATTGACCTGCAGCTTTGTTTACATCCTGGAGAATGGTTTGTTTATGTCCATGACAATAAGGGTGAGGAGGTGTGAAAGATTATTCATGTACTCAGTGCAAACAGGTCTGGTATTGATGTACCAGGGTTATTAATTAAAGCCTATTAATATACTGTACACGAGCCAAATACTGAAAAGTAATCATTCAGGACTCACATTATAAACAGTAACATTTAGGAAACTGTCTGCAATAGGAGATAAATGCTTTTGGAACAGGAGTCACTCACTTAAGATGAATACAATCTTTTAACATCCGATTCATGTTGGTTTAAGGAAGTACATTTGACTGGATTTCTGCGCATCCCTGAACGACATTACCTTTAAACCAAAATCAAAATCACTTGTGTAATCTCACTTCAGTAGAGAGCTTAGCTGCACTGAAGACATGGGAAGTTGCCATACAGTAAATTAATTAGATTGAGGTACTTGAATTCAGCCTGGAAACACAGTGACTGGATAGCTATATCAGTTTCTAATCAGCCTAATGGAAAGAAACTAACCTTGGCCTGAAATAGTGCACTGTAAACTATAGCTGCCCATGAATTAAATAACATTAATAAAATCTATAGCTCTGTGAGGTGATTTATAGTGTGGTAGAGGTAATGTTTTCATGATCACTAAGAATACTAAGGAGAAATATAGTAACAACAATGCTTAAAACATGTGACAGCGAGAGCACTTAAACCTATGTCCTAAAAAAAAAAATCACAAAAGGTTTTTGCAGGAAAAATGTCAGGTGGGCAGCTAACGGTAATCATCATCATGTGTCATTGTCACTCCAAGAAAAGATGAATCTGGGACATCAAGGTGACAAAAGTGACAAATGATATTGGAAACTCTCTGTATAATAGGCAAGCACATTGCACAAGGGCAAAACCATGAGAGCACTGGATGTCCGACAGAATCTGCCATTACTAGTCAACTTTCAATCACAGCACAGACCAAACAATCATGCAAATAAACAATATCAGTCCAGCCTAAACTACACATAATTCAGACTCCTTGAGCACTAAATGGTTAATTATGTTATTGATGTGAAATACTTTTATATAAATGAATAATGTTCAAGATAACAGTTCCACTCAAATCCTATTGTACTTTAAGTGGATTGCAGCACATGTGCTAAAAGCAAAATCAGCAGGACTGTGGAGAGGTTCCAGATACTGTACTGTAAATGAGCACTGATCTACAGTCCCACACACACAATATATCCAGTCCAATGCTAAGTTACTTAGTTTGGTGTATGTTACATCTTGAAAATTCGAATGTATTGTGAACTTCAGATCAATGAATGTATACTTCAGCGAGCACTTAAACCGTATATTGGCAATCTCACTGGCTGAAATACCTGATCTATTTCCTCTTGACACAACTGCCACAGCACAGAGCTGATCAAGGAAAGAGATGCCGCTATGCCAGCGAGAGGTTTTAGGGTTTGGGCTGAGCTAAATCCAGGCAGCTACCCTAAACAGCTATGTTAACACTGTTCCCTCTGGATGAACGTCGCTGACGTCTGTTATGTTGTGGGGATTAGACAGGCATGAGTGAGCTCCAAGAACAAGATGCACATTGATCACCTTTTGATCTCTGAAGGGGCACACTTGACAAGATTGGCAGGGGGCTAAAATTTGTCTCACAGAGCTTCTTATTATAAAGCTGCCTGGGCATTTTTTTAGACCAGTGAAAGAGAGAACAGTTTTAAGTGTATACACATTTCATCATAGAGAAATGTATAATACATTTTTATCACTGATTAAGATGGATTTTAGTGTAATAAACATATCCACAAAATATATAGCACAAGCTAAATCATCTGAAATTTAATCAAATTTATTATCCTGTTGCATAACAGAAAAGCCGCAAATTTGTGTACAATGTCCTCTCTTTCTGGAGGGGTGCCCATGTCGCAGTATTGGTGCGGGTGCCTATCACATGCCAATTTAGACAAAGGACTCCCCATATTGAGGAGGAACAGAGAAGAATCCTTGCTCACATGAACTGCTCTGTTAGGACAAAAGATCAGTGTGAGTGCCTTTGTAATCTTAGATTTATGACCATGTTCTTCATTATAAGCACATGCATCGATTTGAAAAATACTGTAAAAAGATTAAATCATGTTCTACGCCATAAACCAAGCAATGCCCTCAAATAATCTTTTAGAAAAATCATATTTTTGGCACCAGAGAGATGCTTGACAATACTGGACTGAAACTAGGGCACCAGCACAATTAATGTACCTGCAGTCTTTGTCCTTCTGAACCACAGACCACAAAGTAGTCTCATTTGACTGTTTTTAATTCACTATGCATAAAAGCATAATGTCCCCACTTAAGTCAATAAAATGAAATAAAACACATTAATAAACTAAGTTAACTATGCCAAGGGGAAAGAAATAAGAAAAAACTGAAACTGCAGCGTTAAAATACTAGTCCCTATATCTATAGCTCTGACCTCCATGAATCAAACAGAGCAGTACAAGAGAAAACCAAGATGCACATTTCTGCCAATAACAACTGCTTATATGTACACAGGGACTGATTGAGTTGGTGCAGAGTGTGTGGTCACACACACAGGCTCAGTGACCTTCACCACACTAGTGAGGAAAGATTCTGGCTGAATACAGTAACAAAACTCCACACATCTCAGGGCACTTACATATCGAACTAAAAGTATCCTAATGAGAAGAGCTGCAAACATGCTGTTGATCGGTAATTATCATTTGCATGATGAACCTTCAATGACATCACTGCGCCCTGCGGTACATGCACTGCACTATTAAGTATTTAGGCACTTCAGATAACCAAGACCTCAACAGTGCACTATACAACTACACACACACACACACCAAAGAGCAATATTTGACTTGCAGAATACAATAAACAGATTAACAATGACACTTTCTAACTCTTGTTTTATATCTAATTTTTTAAAAAATTTCTCCTTTAAGCATGGGCTCTACAGATCATTGATCTCTCCTGGTGCATGCCACCTGCCATCTCTTATCCCCTGAAACATCACGCGCTGCTTTATCTCACCTTGTGTCACCTCCCTGCAAAGGCTGTCACTGTTGTTGTTATTGTTATTATTATTGCTGTTGAAGCATTTCCTCTCCTCTTCCACTACTTCATCCACAAGAATGAAAGTGCTCTTCTCCTTCTTCCTCCTCCTCGGACGCAGAGGAGCTCCACACCTCCATGATAACCGGAGAAAAACTGCCCTCCATCTCTCCGTCCATCGTTTAAATTCCTTCTTCTCCTATTTCTACTGTGCGCTGGCTGTGCTGTGACAAATCAGCTGTCTCACAGGCATCATTCTGCCTCCCTGTGTGTATGCGAAAACAGTATCCACCAGCCTACGTGAGTGGGTGTATCCACCTGTGTTTGTGTGTGCAAGAGAATCTGAGCTGCTTGGTGTTAATATATAATCCCTCAGACTGTAAGGGCCATCTGTCGTCATGCCTGCCTCCGTTCACCTGGCCACGTTGGACTACCGGGTAAGAAAATAAGGGGAGGAAGAGGAGGAGGGGTGAAGGAGGAAGAAATATCTCAACTGCGAGTGACAAAAGCTGATACTGATCACACCGACCTTGCCAAAGCACAAAAAGATAATGCATCATGTAGTTATAATAAAAAAATAACCCAGGATGGGGAAGTTGATGCAGTATAAAAGGATGCTGCACAAAGACCACCCACCCCTGTGAAGTGATGGAGATGGTAGGTTCCGGCTGTGCCAATGAGCTCCTTTTATTCTGCACATACGTAACAGCAGATAGAGAGAGGGCTCTGCGTAATACTGGTGCAGACAGGGCCACACCCACTTTACAGGGGTCTGATGGAGGCAACTGAATGAAAACAGTCTGAGATTTTATGTGTTTTGACTGGGATTATTATGAGAAAACCACAAGAAAAAAATACTAATGTTTTGGGGGTCACATCAGGCCTTTGATTCTCTCTATTCAAACATATTTCCCCCAATGTTAAAATAATGATTCCTTTTGTGTAATAATCAGAAAGTCCATAATTAGTCCAAGTAACTGTGGGGGGGGCAATTTCCACACAATTTCTAGACATTTTAAAATAAAATCTGATCAGATGATTGCTTTCTACAAACAGATAATAAATAATTATTCTCTTCTCTAACATTATTATGGAAACTCCAGAAATTGTCTTTTATCTTGTATCAGTTTTGACTTCATTCCAATCAAGATCACAGAACAATAAAGGACATCCAATGAATTTTCCGGTGAACTTTGTGCTACAATGACCCACAGTCATTCTATACCCTGTCATCATATTCACTTGTCCTGTTTCTGTCTCCTTCTCTGTCTGTCCCCATGCCTTTGCAGTTGATAACCCCAGACACAGCAGTTTCTTAACAATAAAATATTAACTTCCTCATTCATTTTTCAGCCACAAACTGACTCTTTCCAGGTCAAATACTGCATGCAAGAGACAGTACAGACGTAACTTCGCCATCTGTGCTATCATATTTCCTCCTGCATTCTGTCTGTGCAGACATTTGTTAGACCCTGCAGAACAACATCTTTGAAGGCAGCAAGAACATTTTGTTTATGTGGAAATCATATCTTCCTCTAGAGGGATGGTTCAGCAACTAGACATCAACAGACCAGTGCAACAACACTAACTAAAAGTGCTGCAGGGCAATATAGGCTATAAGGAAGTAATGTCTTAAGTACTTTGTCCACAATAACAAGCAAAGACGTGACAAGTGCTTCATCTTTGAGTCATTGCCCATAATAAAATCAACATTCCAGTCCGGTGCTTTGATTCAACCTTCACTAAACATCATGTCAACAGGATTATTGAGTTGTACCTTATAACTATATAATAACATATTTATTTGGGAGGTTTGTTGCAAAAAGACAATAAGGCACAGTTTGAAAAAAATCTTGAGAAACCACCCACTAATGTGCACCGTATCACCTGCACAAGTCTCTGCAAACTGAGAGCTGATATCGCTGGTAAAATATTTGTCTGAGGGAACACCCTAAAAAGGTCATTTACCACCTGCTGTAGTTTTGGCCCACAACCTCTACAGAAACACAGCACTGCACAACCATCACGTAGCACCTGTACTGCTGATCTAGTAGATAAACAGTCATTACTTATTAAAGATTAGACATGTTCGACTCAGTCTCCACAACAAGAGCACAATATGCTGCAGGACTATGTTTTTAAAATGTTTGTATGTTAATAATTTAACAAGACAAGTGAGCCTCCTCTGCTGCACTACATGCCCGAGCTGATTCATAAGTATTTCGCATATACTCCTTGTTGTCGATCAGTGATTTTGCATGTTATTAACATAATTTTAGGTGCGGATTAAAAATTTTAAAAATTTACTCAAGTGCTTCCTTGAAATACTGGTTGTGTCATCCAATGAAATGCATTTTATGGTTTATTTACTTCATAATTACAATCATTTAAGGTTCCAAAACTATGTTTCACATGCCAAGTCAGACTGAATGGTTTTCCTTTTTATCAGCCTTAGGAAGCTGAGTGTGCTGAATGTACTAACAAGAATATTTCTATTTGCACACCCAGCTCACGTAGAGCAACATTAGCATTCATTTGGGACCATGTTGTGTCCAGGTTATGAATGAAAGTCCAATATTTATTTTCTTTATTGTTTTGTGCTGGATCCTTTTACTCTCCCTGTTGTTGGTACTGGACAGGTACCGCTCCATGTGTTTATCAGGTCTTTTTTGCTGAAAACAGCTGCGTGCCGCAGGTGAAAATTAAACTGGTGGAAGTAGTGAAAGCAAACCAAAACAATGACACTGTGGCCCATGAAAATAAAACAATAAGTTGAAAGGCATCAAAACTCCACATAGAGCTGAGAGGAACAGCAGAGCCAGGTGAGCCCCTCTGCATTACGTGCAGTGTTTTTATCTTTTGCTAATATAAACATACTGATTATCACAGCATTAACAGTTAATTGGTTGGTGTGCTACATATTTTGCAGGGCACTGAGATATATATAGATACCTATATAACACTAATGAATATTTAGGACCAGCTCAATCACACATAAGGAAACAAAGGATGGGGGAAAAAACAACAATAATTAAAATACTGTGCAAAACTTCAAGTAGAAACAGATAGAACAGAAAATAATTTTTGCACAGTTTTCATGGGCCAGATCACTATGCCCTGCTCCTGATAACAACATGTGGCTTGGCATCACTTGGGTACAGTCTATCCAGCATTATGAGGACACAGCTCAAATCTCATGAAATCCTATCACCATGAACCAAGGTAAGGTAACTCTTGGAATAAAACTAACGGATCTTTCCTGAGAAACTATTATAAGTAGGTTCATCTCTAATATTTGGCAAGCATGAATAGCGGCACGTATTATTTACTTTTGTCCCAGTGTTGAGCACTAAAAAAAACAACTTTATAAAGGCAATTCAAGGGGGGAATGTAGTAAATAAACTGAAGGTTGAGAGAGTTTTTCATGCATGAACACAAGTTATACTCATACATTACTGCAGTGCTGAGTTAATTTATCAAACACTGTATGACTGCAAAGTAAATACAGGTGACATTTGCACAACACACATTTGCTGAATGTTATGTGTTGCTGGCTGGACCACTGATTTAATGGCTTTGTACAGTGTTTTAGAGAAATTACCAAAAATAACAAACAATGATCACTCATGTACACAGCTACAAAAGCTGTATAGTAGTTTAAATGAGAATCCCAAAACCTCCCATCACCCCACAGGTCTAGACACCTATGCATCTAATTATAAACCCTTTCTGGGTTGCTGCACCAACTGACATGCCAACAATGTCATCATGATGTCAGAGCAACCATTGGGATGTGCCATCTGTGAAGCTCTAGCGGAAACAGTTTAACAAAGCCAAGTGACGACAGGTTAATCGGCTTGCTGACATTTGACATATGTGGCAGAGTGTTTGGAAGAAAGAAGAGGGGAAAGGAAGCTAGCTAGCTCCACACACTCCAGTCATTACAAACACACACGAACACACACACACACACACACACACACACAAGATCATTTTTGTCTCCAGGAAAAAGTAAGAAGATGAAGGACAAGACAATATTATCCTACTGATCAAGCGAACAAGTTAATAAAATGTAGTGAACAAACAACAGAGCCTGTGGTAAAGCGCATACTGAGACAGGACCATTCTCCTTGAGATGATCAGGTCAGGAGCCAGCCTGCAAGCTACTGAGATGACCACTGGTCTCTGCTAAGTGAGTGTTCACTAAATGCCCAAACAGAGAATATCTGACCACATGTTTGAAGTCTACATAGTTACTTTTTCACATTAGATAATATCAAAATGTAATAAAGGCACAGGTTAGGTACATCTAATCTATCTGTATGATGTTATTGTTTAGCTAGCGTTTATCCAAATTCAGCACATCATTCTCAATAGCATCCGAAAGCATTTTCAGCGTAGCAATTCTTGTTTTCCCTATTTCTATGTGTTTTTTGTTGCATTTGTTGAATTGGTATATTTGGATCATGTTTCCCCAAAACAGATCTAAATCTATTAGCAAAGATCCACAGTGCAAACAATCTATCATTAGTTAGAAGCTCTATCCTTCTTATATCCTTACCAGAAAACAAGGTTTGCAACTGGTTTGGTAAGTTCAAAACCATTTTGGAGATTTTTTTTCTACGGTGATCATAGGCACACCCTCTCATTCATGTTCATTCCCTGCTTTGAAATCTATTAAGGCACTGCCATAAGATGCTATGCACATTTCTTGAGTAACCATCAAAAGTGACACATTAACTTTCAACAAACCTTCCAATTTCACTTGTGCAAAGACTGCAAACTTAGTTAGTTAAGTTAAAATAAACACAAAGACTAACTATTAACTATTGGGACAATCCCTATTCATATTTACTTCCCTGTGAAGATACACTGCATGTGATGTTACACCCAATAGATTCCACAGACAAATATGACGGCGAGGAATTACAGTCTGTTTACTTTGAGTAGATGAAATAAAGTGGTATTTTTCCATGCTTAACAGTGAAACATCTTGAAACATGGAACCCAGTAAGAAGGCAGCAAGATAGCAAAGGGAAATCAACATATGTCATTAAAACACAGGCAGCTCGCAAATGTCTGCATATTTGCTCTAATATAAGGTCTAATGACTTAATGAGGAACACAGTAATCACCCATTCCCTAAACATTTTGTGGTGAGGTCAAATGTTCACTGGGAAAATAGATATTTTTTTAAATAAAACCCATAGAGCCTTGATATTGGGAAATCCATCACTACACACTTGTCTATACTTGTATGTTTAATGGAAGTAAAACAATACTCACAGAAGTATTTGAGCGTCTCTTCGATCTGCTCGTGTGTGAGTCCCAGAGCGACTTCTGGTGGCAGCAGAGGGGTGTGCAGCCAGTCATCATTGTTGTAACCAAACACACTGTCTGCACGAAGAGTGTAGTTGGGCCGAGCCTCTGATAACAGGCTCACTATCTCCAACTCTGGCAGGTCTGAACAAAGGTCTGAGCGTGGGGAGTGTTCGTGTGTTAAGATTCATGAGTACATGGGTTTATGGATAGAGAAAAAAAGCACAGAGCACAGCACTTTAACAGTAATTACTACACTGACATGTCACCCACAATGGCACACTGCCCTCTACTGATGAATGTAAGATCCTACATCATCCTCTTCCTCACATGTAGGTTATTCAAAATATAACATGAGCAGTCTGTATGTTTAAATAAGCCACATGTTAGCTCTCATCTTATTAAAAAAATGTTTTTAAAAATCTATCTAATATTTATAACCCACCTGTTAAAGTTGATACATCATGGCAGTGCAGTCGCCCCAGGTCCCTGAGGTCCCCTGGTGAAGCAAGTTGAAGAGGCAGGGGGTCTGCATCCAGGGCCCCCGACACCTCCCCCCGCCCCTCATTGAGGGAGAAGGCTGACTGGGAGTCCAGGTGGGTCTGTTGGTGCCAAGAGGGAGGAGAAAGAGGAGCAGGAGAAGAAGAGGATGGAGAGAAGGCAGGGTGGGACAGCTTGACTGGGGTTGGAGGGTTCAGGGTGAAGGCAAACTCAGAGCTGGGTGTCCCACTGTGGGACTGAGGCCCCCTGGCGGCTCAGGGAGAAAACACAAGCTTCCAGCGCATCAGGCTCTGACTTGTCTGAGAGGAATATGACTAGAAAGAAGACAATAGAAAGAAGAAGAGACAGAAGAAAAGAGAGAGGAAACAATACAATGTTAAAGGGTCTATGTGCAGTAAAGTCTCTAATGTAGAGCTGTATGACATTATTATTACAATTATTTTGCTGAACATAGAAATTTTATTAAATACTGTGTAACTTTACTGTAATGTGACAGTAGGACGGCTTCCAATCTTTCAGATTCTCAACAAAAAGTCATGTTAAGGTTATTATTTTCACAAAAGTCTGGTACAGCTAATGAGAGAAGTCACACTTAAAAAAACAACATAGTGAGAATACTGAATATCACTGAGCATCTTACCTAGGTTGCAATTTCTAACACATCTAATTAAGTAACTGTATGAGATTCATTTATATTTTAAAACATCTGAGCTCTCCCAACATCAAACCTTTTGTTTGATCAAGAGCCTTTCACTAAAAACAAAGCAAGGCCTGGCCTCCTGTCTGTGTTTCAGGGTCACAAAGATAAAGTTACCACAGCCTACAGCTTCACACAGATCAGGTTCCTCAGCATAACTGTAACACTCCTATAAACACACACTGCACGAGGCAGTACATGCTATATGAATTACACGCAGAACCAATACACACTTGTAGTTACAGCCAACAAGACTGTGTCTTATTCCATACTGTATAAAGCACAATCCTAGGCAAGATTTGCACTGATCTGTGACTGATTCGCATAGTCTGACATAATGCACCAAAGAGAATGTGCCTTTTATACCACATATTTTATATATATATATATTTATATTTATATTTATATATGCACAATAAAGAAGAATTTGATACATTTGATACATTTGCAATCTTTATAAATGCACATAATTAGTGTATTTTGTCTTTAAAAATAATGGAAAGTTATAGATTTCATTCAAGTTTAGATAATATCTGTCAGTGCAGAACCATATGCTTATACTATAAAAGGCAACCATAAATGTGGTGATTTACAGCAATACACTACATAACGTTGTGCATATGGAGGTCACAAAACACAGAGGTCTGTTCATGACAAAAAAAAATTTTCTGTACGTTTTAATAATAAGTTCTGTATCTTACTGATTTTTACATTCTGAATCAAAATATTCTCACACAGTTAAAATAGCTGTGTATTATTGTTGGAATTATGCTTTTTTAATAAAGTGAAGTCACATAGGCTTCCTGCTTTACCTAGGCTTCTAACAAAAGGACACTTGATACCTCGACCCAGTTATTGCAGTCAATAAAACATGTTGGCTAGAGGGCAAAGGGTTAGGCTCAATTGAGACAACAGCTACTAAACTGCCATGATAAGGACAGTGCAAGCACATACGCACGTGACACACACAGCTGTGTACACATCCTAACACACCCACCTGATTACTCATGATTTAACGTCCCCCAGCACTAGTATTACTATCACCACCACCACCATGGGCGCTTTATTTCCCTTCATCCTTGTTGGTCTCCTCTGTCCTCAGAGTCCATCCAATCAGCTGAGTGTTTTGGTTTCCAGCCAACACTTCCCCATGAATACTCTCTCTCTTATACTGTAGATGTCACAGGGGTCACACCATACACACATACACTTGGGCTTTTATATTCACCCCCTTCATACAGTAAATTTCCAGTATGCATGGTGTGAGGAGAGAGTCACCCAGTAGAGAATAACGCTCACTTAGCATAGACACTCTGGGTATAATAATATATTAATTTCACATGCATACAGAACAAAAGCTGTGTAGTCATGGAGAGAAAACAGGCATGTCCAGGCTCTTCACACGAACACTCTGTCATCTCCAATTTAGTTAGTTCAGTGAGTGAAACACACAGTTGGTTAGTTAACCATGCAGCCAAGCGAGACCCTGTCAGCTACTTAGGGTTGACACCAGGAGACATGGTTATTAGCCATCTCCCCCTCCTTTGTATTCTTGCCTCTTTACTGTGTAGGCAACGTGCCAGAGAAAGAAAAAAAAACCCAGACCGTCAGCTACAGTCAGTTACAGCATCATTCATACAGAACATAATGGAGCTGTAGGGAAGATTAGCGCACCATCCTCAGAAATACACACAAAAAAATGGCCAAAACAGACTTAAAATGCCATTTGGGATTTTTCTAAGTGTACTGTAACCAGAATCAACAGGACATTTATCCAGCAAAAAAGTTATATAAATAATCACAGGAACCACGGTAAAAAAAAAAGCTGACACCTCATGGTACTGGCTTTAAGTCACGTCTGCACTGACGCCATGAAGCAAAATCCTGCTTCTGACCTTGGAGCCTGGACTGGACTTAATCTGAACTCAACAGCGGTGAAGGGTGTTTGAAAAGCTCTGCGTTGGTGCTCTGTGCAAACAATGCCCTTCCAGGAGGGTGTATACGTGAGCAGTGGCACACAGGAGTGAAAGCGAGATTGAGGGAGGAGGTGGAGGGAGAGAGGACGCATGCACTAAAGGGCTTGAAGGAGGGGTGCATTTGAGACATGGGAACTTAGGAGAGAGGGGAAAAAAGATACTAATTGTTAACACTTTGGATTAAATTTGTCAGCAGCAGATTGAATGAGTTACATTGTGAATGATAGACAAAAGGCTCTTTTTTATCTGTTGTGTAACTAGGTGAGGGGATCCACAACACTGAAAAAACAGTAAAAACTGAGATTCATCTTAAACATGTCAGATAAATACAAGCTACAACAGTGTATTACAACCTAAAATTAATTGTAGCGGCACTAAGGTTCAGTAACTGGGAGATTTGTTTAGAAGATGACTATGAAGTTCATAAACATAGTTTAGAGCTTTTCTTAAAATGGCAAGAAACTGAAAGGTATGTAGGCAAGAAGAGTACTTTTCCAAAAATACTTTGGCCCAAAAGGCAGCCATCAATCATTTTTAATCATTTTCCCTTAGTATTTCTTTTTTTATTTCAAAGATTATTTTTCAGCACTTCTGCCTTTAAGAGATGGTACATAATCAAGAGGCAGACAGGGAACGTGAGGAGAAAGAGAGAGAGCATTTGTAAGCATTTATAAACATTTTAATAATGCTGTACAAATCATAGTACACCAACATATTGCCTGTACACGGTTTCATGTTCAACAAAACTTTAGTGGGATTTTAGCTCCACAAAAACCTGAATATATATATAAATATATTTAAACAGACCAATCATCCAGACCTTGTGTGCATTGTTCTCTTGAAGGCCTATGTTATGTAGTATAAACATCTCTAATGAGACATTTTTAGGAAAGTGATGTGATGTCTAATTTGTGAAATCACTAGTTTTATTCTTTTTTCCAACATATCCTGATGTTTGGTTTCATTTCAGACTCCTTTCAACACCTCATTATCCTCTACAAGTTAGACTGCACTCAATCAGGGCAGGCTGAGCATATCTAAATAATAAGCTGCTCAATTCAAGCAGTTTGATGTGTGCTAACGAGACGATAAGTCACAAATGAGTCAGTGCTTGAGCAACGACATTTATTTTGCAATCAAACCAAAATCTTTCAACATTAACTTTTCATGAATCAAATAAAAATCTGGCAGTAAGCATGCCCTTGGTTTTTACTTGTTCATTAACTAAAAGGATCTTCTGTACAATGCAAATGGACAGAGGTGGGTTACAGGGAATGAAGAGGAGAGTAAAAACAAATTTTCTTTTGGTTCAACTCAGATTACAGGAGCAGACAATAGGTGCCTGCTGTCATATCTCATTAATAATATGATAGGCTTACCTTCTCTTAGCTCAAGCATGTACTACACTGCGTAGGCCTTCAGGGCAGTAGAGAGAACACACAAGCTATTCAATGATTAAATGTTATTATTAAATATTATTTTGAGGCTGGGCCAAAAGGGGGGCTCTGCATTAATGAAATACTCTGAGATATTCTGCTCTACTGCTCTCTTTAGCATCACATGGAATCATTGGTAACCATACTGCATTACAATGCTGTGTGATATTACAAAGATAGCACAAAAAATCATCAAAACTTTAACTAGCTAAGTTCTTTGAAAGCTTCATTTTCTCTGAATTTATCAACATCACCTGACTTATCTGTGGAAATGTCAAGATCCAAACATCGGGCTGGAATAAATATTTGAACCTAATCAGCTGAGAGGATAAGATGACCTGACAGTGCATCTACAGTTTGTTATAATACAAAGATAAGCAGAAGTGCATCAGTTCACAATCTGATCACACCAAGTCCACAAACAATCCACATTACCACCTGCAACCTGCCTGCGTGCACACATACACACACGCACAGCATCACAAGACATTTATGGACCAATCTAACTGTAATTCGATGTTTGACAAATGATGCGTCTCTATCTGTATAGCCAACCAATGGAATATTTTGCTGCTCAGGCTACAATACCTGTGACATTGACAATTGACTAAACAATCTCATTGATCTTTTATTCTATTTTAAACTAAACAAGGCAGGCAACAGTTGAAAAAAGGAAAAAAAAACAATGAATTAACAGCATTGTATGTCATCAAACTGACTGCGCACAAGACAGCAAACTTTAGAAGCTCATAAAATATTGTTTTAGTAGTGACCATTACATGCACATTATATGACCAAAAAACAATATTAACTCCCCATATTCTGTAAAATACATGAACCAGTTTAGAATTAATGGACTTACTTAGTTGTAGCCTCAGCGCCATGTTTCATCACTAACCAGCACCACACTGGTGTGTCAACCTGACAGTTATATTGCCATAAATGACATAATCTCATTATTGGAGATGACAGTTGTTCTGAACCACCAGACTCCATCTATGGCGTTGACATAGGAGAATTGTTTGGTTAACAATTGACAATGCATTCTCATGTTCCCAAGTTCCAATAAAAGGGCAGGTTTATAAGTCATCATCAATCATAAAAGAGACTGAAGCAACAGATGAGCAGCCACTAAAGCCTGGTTCATCTCACCAATTTGGTCATGGATCATGTTCTTAAAATGATATATTATACTATTGATAACACACTAACAGGTAAAGGTTGCACAATGCAAGCACAAAGCCCATATCATGACAAAAGACAGGATGTGATGCCAAATACAAAACAAATAGTGCTGGAAAGGTACAGGAAATGGACTGATAAACATACAGCAGCTTGGATGAAAACCTAGAAAATGGTGGGAAAGAACAGACCTGCATCTAATGATTATTTTAAATACTATAAGATCACAGGGAAACGTCTTCAAATTGCTTGTTGTGTCTGATCAACAGTGCAAAATCCAAAGATGCTGTTTACAATAATATGAAAAGAAATTTGTGACAAGATGAGTGGAAGAAGGAAAAACAGGAAAGACACAGACATAGACGACCAAAGAGCATGGGAAACAACAGGCCGGTGCACAGAGGACCTTAATGTGAGCAAGAATGTCACCCTGACAACTGGGAGAGCTATATCTGGATGGCAACTCCATGTGAAGAGAAAGTGGACACAAAAAGCCAAATACCAATCACTCACTCTTTAAAGGGCAATCTGCTCTGTTCACTCAAATTGAGGGGCCTTAAATCTGCTCACAGAACTTTGGATCAAAACATCTGACCCATATTCCAACTTAATCACCTTGTAGATCTTTGAGATTTATCCAGGAACAACAGTTTTGACTCAGAGTTAAAGATTACGCAAGTGTACACCAGAGTCAGACTGCAGAGTTACTGACCTTTAAAACCAAAATGCTACTATAAAGATCAAGAGGCAGGGTTAAAATAAATACCCCAGAACACAAATTCCCATCTTCAATAACAAAAGCTCTTGTGTGTCCCCACAAAGAGTGATACAAAGAGTGCAGATATGTTGCTAATATAGTAAAACAGATTCAGAGGGAGCCAGTGGACATAAGGTAACGTAAGGTAAATTTTGAACCCAACTTGACAAATCTTAATATCTTAAAATACATCTTGTTTCTAAGTAGAAACCACATTGTCTTCCTGACCTGAAATCTGTTGCAAAATTCCCCCGAGTTTGAGTTCTGAAGAACAACCCCCAAATGTGTAACTGAACTCTGGAAGACAAAAACTAAAGGAACCAGAACCACATACAACATTAACTACCTAACCTGTGCACCAGATTAAACTGAAGCTCAGCTGTATTTCATTCATTTTGCAGCAGGTTACTATACACCACTAACACACAAGGCCTAACAGCTTTCTGCATACCCATAAGGGCCTTCATCAAAATCCTTTCAAGAGGGACAGGAGATGATTTACTAGATGGGAAAACAATTATTTACCCTTTGATAGCACATCTGTGATTCTACACTCAACCCAACATCCTCTACTGAAAAGTGATTAAGTTAAACAAGCAGAAAAGGTAAAACGCTGATTTAAGATACAAACTCTTCAGTCAGCTGTATTAACTGTTACAGCAATGACGTCAACATGATCTACCATGAATGCCAGCACCTTATAATATGAGTACTATTACATAACTTCTCAAATGAATTCTGTTCTAGGTACTTTGTTGTGCTGTGTTCAGAAACAGCTGAGTGTTAAACAGCAACAGAGAAAAGAGGAAGTCTCCCTCATGCTGTCACATCTGACAGCTCAGAGACATGAAACATGAAACTTCAGAAAGTCAAAACAGAAAATGAAATTGCCTCTGGACATCTAATCAGCAGGACTGATTCAAAAGCACAAAGAGATGAACCCTGAGCTTATGGTGTTATGCTTTTTTGGCACACAAAGCAGCACAATTAGGCAGACAAAACATCTTTTCATTCATCTTTTGTGACATGAAAGCACAGATGAGAAAACAACTAAAAGCTGCTGTGCTAGATCAAGGCTAATCAACACAGACAGAGAGAACATGCTAAAATGCTAATAACACTGGACAAGCCCACTGGCTATAGAATTGATTAAAAATTTGAATGAGACTTACTGTGCTTCTGCAGTAATTATCTTAGCATGTGATGATCTGTGTAGGTCCCGTTTAGTCTATCCCCATCAAATTAAATAATCTTTGTTGCTAGTGCTGCTTTACCGGCCGGCTTCTGCCCTGTCCTGAGTGTGTCCTGTCAGAGGGAGGGAGAGAGAGCGCAACAGTGAGCCGGGGTGGAGGTGGGGCTGAAGGAGGGACGAAAGAGGGGGAGGAGGGACATACGGAGAAAAGGCGTGCTGCTTTATTATGGTGTGTGCCTCAGACATGATGGTTAAACAGAAGCAATTTCAAAGAAGTACAAGACAGCAGCTTGTGTGTGTTACATGTTACTGTAATAGATCTGCAGTTCAGGATTTCCTTCTTCCTCATGGACACAGACATTTGCATCAGTCACTGCAGAGCCCCAACGCTCAGCCAAATTAGATTTACACATATAGTTCAGTCTTTATCACAGCAACAATGCCAAGTCTGTGTCCCAGTACTGCTGGTCACTGATTTACAGACAGTAATCAGTGATTAATTACTAGCTATCTCAAACAACAAACCTACACTATTTTGTTACAAAGGCATTTCTACATTTAACTAATGTGTCCTTTGCTAAACTGTAACTGTAAAGATTCCTCAGAGTATCTGAATCCTTTGGGTTACATTTACACTCTGAAGGGTTTTACAGTATCCTGATGGCAAGTTCAGATTACATCTTGGGGAAGTAATGAAAACACAGATATTTATATATAGACAAAGGCGGTAGTGTGTACAGAACAAATTTAACATGCAGCTCACAGAGGCCGCTGCTGTTTGTTAAATCTGGCTTAAACTTAATGCTGGGGGGACAAAATCACACTGTACTGGTTCAGTCCAAGAATACTGAAAACATATGGACACAAAAAATAAACACCAATATTGTTAATGCTATAAAACTGTCGTACCTTGTATTCCACATAACCATCATACTAATAGGACTAATGTAATTCTGGTCTGCACAGAACTAATTGCAAATTTTAGGTCAGTCTTATAAAGGCTGTATGTTCACCAAATAAGGGCACTGTAGTTTCTTATGAATTTTCCGCTTGTTCAAAAATAGAAGCAAGACTGCTGCCATCTCTTTTGTTTTCTAACATGAAACCTGACACTGCCATGATATCACAAGAAACTGCTAAAATATTCAATGACATCACACAAGATGTTGTCCAAAAAATGAGGAGGTTGAAATTCCTTGACTTTGCTGAACACTGGGCTGAATCTGTGCTTTAATGAACCGCTCCTGTATTCCACAAACTCCTTTACTGATTGAAAAGAACAGAGAATTATTTCTCAGAGTAAACTCTGAATGTTAGGACAGCCTTTGAAGCAGCTGAGTCAGCTACTGAGTCTTTTCACAATTTAACTGGTTTTGGTTTTCAGTGCCTGAAGAGAGGAACAGAAAAGCAAAAAAGATGAAGAGAGAACTGGAAGAAACTGATTCACAAATTCACCATTTTTCTACTGAGGCAATAATTTTGATTAGTGGTCGACCAATGTAGGCAGACCTGCACTACACTCTGTCTGCAGTGCACTTATTTTAAAATTATGAATTAAAAATAAATATATTTGCAGTGCACTTAACAGCATTTATCAGCATTACCATGTTTCTGAGAGAGAATGAAAATTTGTAAACTTACTTGAATGCGTTAAAAAAATAAAAATAAACAATGTTAGTGCACACAGTAGTGCCAAGCAGCATCCCTTTGTTTTTGGTCCCAATGAACATTTCTTTAACATTTCTTTTATTCACTTGAACACAGAAGAATATTTGAAAATAAAAAAATGTGCATCGTCTCTGGATGCTTAAGTTTATCTGCACTCTACTAATTATTTTTAAAAAATATGTATTTATTTATTATATTTATTTTTAATGTTCACACGTAAACATAAAACTAAACTCTGTAAGAAAAGATTTATTGGCTCTCATGAGTGCAGACATCAACCAATGCCTATTATCTCAAAAAGCCAAATATCAGCCTGATTAATTAGGCAACTGGTTAATCAGTTGACCACTTATTATTTTTGAATATAAAACTGAATTGTAGTAAGATTATATAAAAGGGAAAACAAACGTAGTAAAATAAAACTGGATGTTCTTTTGCTCTGGTTTAACTCAAATGCCTGCATGAACTGCACCAAGGTAGAAGAGAAATAATAATAACGTTGATACAAATGTGTTGCTGTTAAAGCTTATTGGTAATCAGCACTGTATCTTTAAAAATATTAAAAAGTATAATAAACCCTATTATATTTTAAGGAGTCTGGGCTTTGCTCAAATGATTACGATCCTGAACACTGTTTGTGTAAATTCTAAACAAACAACAGGTAAACAAGTCAAACACTAAAATTAATTTAACTCTGTATCATTTCAATTCTGTATTGCATTGTTTGGGCTCAAGCAGTATTAGAGGGTCTTGAACACACTGTGTCAAATAGAGGTACATCTGTCATTTCCCCATTTGGCTGTACAAGGAGGGAAATCATGTGCTTCTTGGTTCATATAATGTTCCACAGACTTCATTTTAGTTTGTATGTAGGTTAACCGTGTTTCCCATCCTGCCTCTGAGATGTTAGTACTTTAAATCTCAACCAACTGTGTTGAATCCACAGTGAATAATGTGGAGTTTACACACAAAGGTCCTATTCATTCCTCAGCAGCTTGTGTGTGTACAGAGGGTGCACCTTCTGTCACTCTCTGCTGCCTGACTCTACTGTATAAATAAAGGTAAACGCAAGTTATTGTCACTGCAAGACCTCAGCCTGCAGGAAGAAAACTATGATTAAAACTCATATTGTTAACACCTGACAGTTGGACATTAATTCGTACTTTCACAATGAGGCAGCAGCTTTCATCATGACAAATAACATAATTAACAAAACCAAACCGGAGAGGTCAAGCCCGGAGATAACTTGCCACAAATAACACGTTTTTTAATTATTAGCGACTGCTTCACTCACGTTTCACCGGATTGGAGCCGAAGCTGTGATTAAACTTAAGGTGTTAATAAAAAGGTTAGTGTTTGGAAGATGTTTAAAACAGGACAACCTGGATCTTATCATCAACACTTCCACCCACGGAGGAGGAGGACGAGGAATCCCACCCCGCGGCTGCGTTGTGGAAATTTCCCCTCACCAAGTTCAGGACAGTTTAAGAAACAACCACTAAAGTGACAAGTCTTCAACAGAACTGTGAAATGACAATTAGAGGTGAAGGGAGTGAAAGAAGTTAAACTTACATGTTTGTTTCATTCGTCTCTGTTCAAGGTCGTGGTCGGCGCTGAAGTTTCCCTCAGCAAACTTGAAGCTCAGCTGTCACCGCGGCTGGTCTGCACTGTGTTCCATTTGGTCATCTTGAAAGCGAGGCATCATGGGACATGTAGTTCTACAACTAAATTCTAATTTCCATCACACAACAGTGGACCATATAGAAAAACGTCAACAATTTATGATATATCTTTTGCTGTTTTCGTAAGAAAAGAGGAAACCTGAACCTCTGAGACTGACTATTGTAGAGTAGGAAGTCCACATAAAGGTTTCAGGTTCAAACCTGCAGTGATATCCTGATTATAAGTTACCCTACATATCATGTTCATGCAACATATAGGAGAAGGTAATAGACACCTCACATGGAAACTGAGCAAAGCTCTGTAATAGCAATTGGTCACATGAAATGTATTTTAAGCCAGAGAAATTACATCACACGCTGTGGATATTTCTGGTTGACCATATCTGACACAGAGAGTATACAACACATGACAAACTTTCTTCCCTAAATCCCAAAGACTATAATCTGATGTATAATCTGCAGATAAATAAACAAAGCTATCATTGTGCAATTATTAGCAACTATTTAGCAGTAGCTCTCATGAACATTAATGATTTAATCACATATCTTAACCAGACCAGTTCCATTAGGATCACCTGTCTGATTGTTGTGTCTGCCATTACAGCAACATCTGTAGTTATTTTTAGCCTCCTCTCTTTCTTTATCTGGAACTTACTAAACTAGTGAGGACGCCCATATGAGGATGGAGCTATTTGCTGAGCTATTTTAACCCCAATAGTCATGCACCAACCCTGCCTGAGAATGTGCAAAGAAATACTACAAACCCTCAAACTTACACACACACACACACACACACACACATCTGATCTGACTGAAACTTGTCTTGCTGAGTGTGAACTGATTGTGTGAGTCTCTGTCTACCTCTAGTGGTTAAAGTCTGAATGAACTGAAATATTTTACAATGATCATCTGGTTCAAAAGGTCAGTCTTAACTTTTGTGGATATCTTCATAAAATGAGGAATTCTAATTTTACATTCAAAAGTACTAATCAACAAAAAATAAAAGATTTTTATACCACAGGATTAAATGCTTCTATGTATTGCCGTTGACAAACAGTGTTGTTTGTTCTGGTCAAAGGCTCCAGGACTAGTGAGTTCATGAACCTTGAGTAGAGATTATTTTGTCAACTGCTGTTTCCAATGTCAAAAATCAACCAATGTCAAAAAGCTCCAGTTTGGTAATTCCTGGACTGAATCTGGGCAAATTAAAAATTCTTCTATTTTCTGTTCTCCTTGCTTCACTTTTGCACTTAAGTCTACAGTAAATGTCACAGTCACTAAAAGGTGTTTTAATACTCATGAGTACTTAAAAAGTATCTGCCTCCTGGTACAGGTGGCCAGCTGCAGCTTTGCTATCCATTGTTCCAAAATATTCCTCAGTAGACAGCTAACGCTACAGTCTCTGCATGTCTTCCATTTGTAGGTGATGATTAATAATTTACCACGGCCTCCATCTATCCTCTGAGCTAGTGGTCTGCTCCAGGCCACTTCCTCTCCCAAGGACAATGGGGCCATTTCCTGTGGGGTGAGAGGCAGAGGGCTAGGGAGAGCAAAACAGGCGAGTATTGTAAAGCGGGGACATCATATCAGTGTGTCCTGCCCTTGGAATGAAAGACAGACTCGGCCATACAGTGAGATTCATGGTCTGTTTGCTGGGGGGTTACAGGGGCAAGACTGGAGCCAAGTCTGCCAGACACCAATGCAGACATCTTTTTGACTCCTGCCTACAGGATGTCCGGAGAATTCCTCCTGGACACATATCTGACTTTGTGAGCATGTTTGTGGTGTGTTTTATTACACAGACAGAGAAAAAAAACATATGGAGAACCTTCTGCGTGTGAGCTCAATGAGTGTATGTAACCAAGCAGGCTCTAACTTATTCTCAGTGAGTCAAAACAGCCTGGACACAAAAATAATAATTAATTAAAATAATAACAATAATAATCAAAAAGGGAGAGCAACAAGTCCAAATTATCAAAAGGTGAATATTAAATCAGCGCTGAAGCCATAAAGACAGGTGGTTTTGGCAGGGTCAGCATGAGCTGCAGTCCCACATGAATCCAACTCTTTTAATTCCTGGCTAATTTTCAAAATAAAGAGGCTGCTGTGTTCAAAACAATAGCACCATTCATGTCACTGCAGCCTCTGTGTCCACTATCCAGGGATATCTGAGAGAGCCAAAACAAGTCAAAGACATGCAAAGCACGAGAGAAAGTCACAGTTTTGACAGCAAAGAAGTAGATTTCAGATGGTCAGGTTTGGGGATATGAAAGCACTGTCACATTCACTGAATAGTGTAATAAACATCAAGCCACACATGAAAACCCAAGAGGGTCAATTGGGCCTGAAGCTATTTTTAAAGACAGGGCTGCCAGTCCTCACTTACCCTGACAAATATAATGGCCTATATAACCAGCAGCGTCCCAGCATGCCTTGTCCCCCTCCATCCATGTCTCTTTTAGTCTAGGAGGCACAGATGATGAGTGTCACAATGGTCACATAAGAGAGAGGCGTGACAGTGTGCCCCAAGGCAGGACATAGTAAATAGCCTGACCTATCTGAGTATGTCATTCAGCCTGAACCAGTCACAAGTTTCTGCACACACTTTGTTGTTGTTTCAGACTTCAGTGCACAGCCAGTGTCTAAAAGTGGAGGGATTTTTTGTTTTTGTTGTTCTAACTCTGCATACCTATAATAAGTAAACATTGATGAGACACACTTTTTGCAGCCTGTAGTATTTTTAAGTCGCTCTATCATAGCCAAGTCTTTGTTTTGTTTTCACTACGCAGGGAGGAGCACAGATATTGTTACAGTGGTGCTCAGGCACTCAGCCAGTTGCTCCCCTCTTTAGTAATAGTCATTTTTAAAATCAATTTAGCCTCACTTATGGGACCTCTCTGAACTTTCCGCGTACATTCATTACAAACCTCATTCCCACATGTTGTGGATTCAGCTCTTTATAAATCTATGAATATATTCTGACGTCTGAGTCACCAAATGCTTTAGAACTCTTGTAATGAGTCAGCCACTCATGTTGAATGGATCGTTTTGGTTGCCTGTAAAGTTTTAATTATGTTATTGATTAAGTAGTATATTGACAGAAACTGAGTAAACTCAGTGAGAAGTTTTGTATTGGTTTAATATCTCTTTCTTAGTGAAAATGCCTACATTTACTGATTCCACCATCTACAGTGTGATTATTTGCTTTTTCAATCTTCTATAACAGTAAAGCGAATGTCTTCTGTTGGTCTGAGAAACAATCATTTTGAATAAATGGGCTTAAGTGCTTGTAGTATTTTCTGATATTTTATATCTAACCTGTTCGGTTGAGTGCAATTTTGAGACTGACTAAAACTGGAAGTAATTAGGTTTCATATTTTTGGTGATTTTGCTGATTGCACAAACCATTCCAACAGAGGAAACTATGAATCAGAATGCAATGGGATCTATCTATCCATCTATCTATCATAAAGATCTCTCTCCCTGTCTCACTCTCTCTTCAAATTCAAAGGTGCTTATTAGCTACGACAGTTTCAGAAACAATGTTGCTAAAATATCAGAATTCTCTCTCTCTCTCTCTCTCTCTCTCTCTCTCTCTCTCCTGCCCTCCAACCCCCACAGAAAACGACAAGAAGTGAACATTGTGTCAAACACATGACTCAAACACGAATGATCCATGATATCTTTTTCTGTGTAAAATGTGAAAATGTGTGAGCGGTGAAAGCATACTTTCCCGGCCGCGGTGACTCATCTCGTCGTCTGGTTTCGTGTCGTAATGAAGGTGTGGTCGGTCGTCATACAGGTACACGAAATGGTTGTCAACACAAGGCGCCGTCGTAGTCTCCTCTGAACAAAACCAGTTAAAACCACATTACATTATTGTACTATCAGCATGCTTGAGGTACTCAGAGGTTATAATAGTACTTTATAGTTAATGTTTTAAGGTATTGGTGTCAGTGTTAGTTTATTCAAATGTCTACAGAGAGCTTCGCACTTTGTTCTTACTGTATTTTTGCTGGGTTGGACTGGTGTGTGATGTGTTGCCTATTTTGTGGTAATCTATGAGCTATCTATATATGTATATAGTTTAATTTATTGTTTAGTTTAGTTTCAATTATTTCAAAACATTGATAATGCTCTAAATACACTGTAACTCTACACTCTTGTAGAATAAAACATCATAACCTTTGCAATGGTCGTTTAAAGTTTTGCTGTGATGTTCAAAGCGATCTTGCCTGATGCGGTTTTAAAGATGTAAACTTCAATTTGCTGTTTATTCGTACTGGCTACAGTTCCTAACAATAAAACAATCTTGAACGCCTCTCCCAGTGTGCAGAGCTGTGGCGACAGGGTGGGGTCGGGATGAGGAAGGCGGAGTCTGGGGCTGAGGTGACGCTTCTTTTACTCATTTTTGTTCAGAGGACTGTCGGCCAGCAGCGGAGAGAGTGGAGGGAAGTGAATAGAGACGCTGAAGACTGTCTCGTCCCGAAGAAAACAACACTGACCTGGGATAAGCTATAAACGCTTCCGTGTGTTTCGACAGGTAAGATTAACTAAACTTACGTTTACTTTCTCCAACAGTTTTTTTAAAGAGCTCACAGTGTCTTTGTCCCTGACCTGGTGTGGGATTTTTTTCTGTATGTTTTTTTTTTTCATTCTTTTGTGCGTTTAGGCATTTTTCTGTCCTGCTTTCTCTAAAAATGCCTATGTTTGCGTGGGACTGAGTTTGGTTCAGTTCTTCATCTTTTTTGCTTACCTTAGTGCAAATTCAGCTGTATTGTATTTGTAGTTCATTTCCGCATGCCTGAAAGTGGTCACTGCTGCCTGCTGTTTCGGAGAAATATGCGAGCTCTCCGGTCGCCAGAAGTTTGTTTTATTACGTTAAACTAAGCTGTTTCGCTCCCGAAAGTATTAATTAGCCATTTCTGTCGAACCATAACGCCGTTTAGCCCCGGTATCGATCATTTAACTTGACGTCACTTGTCAATGGAGTGCCACAGCGTCATTATTGGTGTCCAAGTTTGTGTGCGCGTGCACATTTGAGTGTCCGCGTGCGAGAGAGGCAGGTGAAAACACAGAGCTTAATAGCGCATGTTTTGCCAATATCGGTAATATTTTGAAGTGAAAGCAAAAAAGAAAAAGAATTAATTTCGGTGCTAATGTTACGAAAAACTTTGTTGACACTAATCATGTTGGCAAGACAACAACAAAGCATTTAATCCTATTGTTCCAGCCAACATACACTAAAGTAGAGCTATTAACTGGTAAGTGGGTTGACAGAAGATTAATTGGCAACTATTTGGAAAATCGATTTATTGTCATTTTTGAAGTAAAAGTGCAAAAAAAGACTTTCAAAAATAAGTACGTGGTCTTTTCTTGGTCCTCTATGATGATAAGTTGAATACATTAGAAGATCTCACTCACATTTTTCTGCCTTACAGAATAACAATTAATCAAGAAAATAAGTTGTGCATGAAAATGACAATAGTCTTAGTTGCTTCCCTCAGCTCAAATATTTGAGCTCAAACGGCAGTGAATAATACAGTGAGCTAATCGTGCACGGAGGAGTAACATCTGTAATGTATGACACTGAAATAAATCATAGCCCTGAATTTTACTGGTGTTACTATGGCTCTCATTCACTCCCAGTCTGCTGTTCATGCCAGAAGTGATGTCTCCAGGTGTTGCCAAATCTTCCATGATGTCATTACCTTTGCAGATGCTCTGGACTTGACAGAACAGCCAGTCCTGCTTAGTGAACACTGGAGAACCAATTTCCAATTAGATTTCATGAGTAAATCCACTGAAATTGGCATCCAGTTGAAATGACTTTTATCTTATCCGATTTTTCTTATGCGATTAAGTTGTTTGCAGTGTTCTCCACTGCCAACTTCTGGTCACATCAGAATTAGGAGTTAAACAGCTTTTCTTAAAAAAACGAGCCTCCCCTTCATTAAACATGAAATCACATTACCTATTGTTTGTTCTCTTGTTTGGATTATCAGCAAGTTACATCACCACAAGGCACCAAGAACAGCGCTAAACAAGTCTGTGGCATCCAACTTGTTTCCAAACCAATGTGTCCAGCTGAGCTTGGTGAATGTGTGTCAGGTTGAATACGACAGAGTGCCAATACTTTCTGCCAGACAGGCCTCACTGAGCTTGCCCCTGTGTCATCAAGTAGCGCAGCAGCAGACAGCACCCTAGTTGGAAAGCTGTTCCCGTCTGGCCTCAGTGAAGAGGGTCAATGGGTGGTGGGATGGTGGCGTGTGTGTGTTGGGGGGGGGGGGGGGTTTGACTTACTGTAGATTTTGCAGCTACAGCTGCGGTGGCACGGTGATAATCCCCCCCTCCTGCTTAATTCCCTGATACTGTCCTACATTAGCAGAGCAAGAGGCCAGGAGATCCTTCAGTTCATAAATAGGTCTACACTTTCCAAAGGGGATTACTGTATGGCATATATCCCTAACCTCTATGTGTAGCTGGGAGGATTTTTTTCCTCTGTAGATCCACTGTCTTACCTCGCCTCTGTCCCTGACCAGTCGTGCCTGACTGAGTACTTTCCAGGGGCTCAGTTACAGCCATTCGGCGCACATGTCGTGTGATCTGCTCTCTGTTTGCATATCACCCTTCTTCTGTGTTTTACTGTTCCCATGGAGAAGAGGACGAAGAGAGATAAAGTTTCCCGTCAGCGATGATAGGGGGGTTTGTAGTTGAAGTTTAGGGGAAGCTGGTGTGACAGCATCAAAATCTCTCTGTGGTTAACTTCCAGTGGTTTAAAAGGAAATCTTCATCAGACAATGCTTTTGTAAAACCAAAGCAGATTTATTCAACCATGCACCCTTTCAGACATCCACGGTTTGATTCATGAGTATTAATTCTGACCAACAGGGAATCAGTGGTTCATTTACTTTCAAAACTGATGTCTTAAGCTTTAATCTATAAAAGTAAACCAGGCAAGTGCAGCTAAACATTAAATATCCAGTAAAGAGACTGATTCAATACAGCTGACATTTTTTGAGTCTCTTTGTTTAAGATTAATGCGGTAATTAAATAATTGGCAGTATTGTCGGAAAACATCCATTCATGCAGAAGATTTCTGCTGTCACCGACAAAATGCCAAATCAGAAGCTTCCAGCAGAGCACAGTGGTATAATGCTGAGCCAGTAAAGCTGCTATTGCCCAGCTGAACCCTACCCATGACAGTCACTGAAATTAATTATTTACCTTCAACAGTTCTCTTGGTCGGATCAAAATGAGGGCAAGAAAATGTCCCTTACTTAAGACCTAATGGTTGCTTCCTCCCATTGGTCACACTTGTCACAAAACTGTATGAAAGTCTGCCACCTTGGTCATTTCAGGTCAGCTCCTAACGTAAGTCTAACAGCGTGCTGGAAATGGCTGAATTTGACTGTTTTCTTCATGAATACATTACCAGTGATATTTTTTTCATTACCAACTATGTATCCAAGCAGGGATGGAGTGAACTAGATTCCAGCACTGACTCAAAAGACAGTGTTTTCACAGTTGGATGATTTGGCTGAGCTGTACTTCTCAGCATAGTGACTCTGATGAGTCCTGCTGTGTGTGTTTTTCTTCTCCTCCTCCTCCCTGTCCCTTAATTACACTTCTATGAGAGATTGAGGAAAGTGAGGACAACGAGGGTGTGGTTGAAACTGAAAGCAAATCACCAGGGAGGCTTGACTTGTTAGATACGCAACCTTGGAGAACATCAGCATCTCACAAGAAAGTAAATTTTGCATATCGTCACCACTTAGTGAAAAATCTCATAACTCAGTTTCTGGTTGTTTTTCTTTGTTTTGCTGCTTTTGAAGGTTGTCATGCTCTCATGGGTTGAGAAAGCTGCACAACCCTGGGGCCCGTGAATACTTTACAAAACAGTGGATAAACTGAAAAATGCATGGGTCTTTTAGACAATCAGGGCTGCTATTCTCCCTTTTTCATTTCTTCTTTGTTCCTTAAAAGTTTGCATTTTAGTTTTTAAGTTTTCATGTGACAATAGTAACATAAAAAACAAATGACATGGCTGTTGTCAGTATAAGTCACTCAATTTTTAATAATGCTAGCTTTTTACTCTCCAGATATTTAGGATTTTTTATTTTTTTTTTTGTCTATTTTGGTTGTGGTTTGCATGCAGAGGAACAAACAGTAAACTTGTCAGCTCAACTCGTTTTATTCTTCAGGGTCCCTTTAGACTTTTGCACCGCTCTCCAAAGCACCCTCCTCCTCCTGCTCCCTCGTGCCTCAAATCTCCCTGAAAAATTAATCATCTGTCACATCGCCTCAGTGCTCAGCAGCACACCGATGCGTAGCAGTGGCAGTTCAAAATAAAAAAAAGAAAGAAAGAAACTCCTAGTCAGGCCATTAAATGGGGCTTTGGATGCAGTGTTGGCCGTCAAACTTGGCCCATGAACACACAGAGCCATCTTGATGTGCTTCAGCCTTTTTTGGTGGCATCCAGTGGGGACACTTGAGACCCAGTTTCCTTTTCACTCTGACAGTAGTCAATGGGACAATGCGGCTACTCTTTTCCTCTCTACCCCAAACAAAGTAGCACAGAAGCTCTCTGTGCTGTATCAGAGACTTAGTTCATCCTCTTCCTTCCTACCATCGACTAAACAACATGGAGGGGGGGCACATCCTACTTACCACACGTCCAAAGACAAAATCACAGCCCTTAAAACATGCTCTATGCTCAAAAATCAAGTAACTGGGAATGAAATGTTCAAATGATGGATTCGATTTTTTGAAATAGTGAAATGGAATCTCACCATTTGATTTCCACATCTTTTATGATGCATTGTTCCTGATAGGGAAGACAATCTTTGGACATACTTCTCCTTTCCCATATCAGATATGTGATAGACCACTTTGTGAACTTTGTTGCCGTATACTTAATTGCTATGTGGGGTACACCCTTTTTTACTCATTCACTCCTTCTTTATCAGCTTCGTGCAACTTGATCCGGCTCTGCTCTCAGCCACCTCCTCTGAGGCAGCTCACATTTCCTTTGATTCACAGCAAGATCCCACAGGGAGTAAACAACTACACACCAGTTTACAGCCACCATACTGCATCCATTGGCCTAATTTAAGTCATTTAAGTAGCTGCAGCGACTCAATCGGCCATTATCCATTCTGCTGCTTATTTTATTCATTGGCTGTGGTTGATTGTGTTGTTGGGAATGTTTCCAAATCAGAGAGAAGGAGAGCACGCTGTGCTGCATCTGCCACATTAAGACAAACTCAGTTTATGTGTTGCACAAGTGCACTGAACTCCAGCAGTATCTTGTTGTCTGTTCTTTCTCTGTGGGCTCTTGGCATGGCCACGTTGCTATGGTCTGGATTTTATCAACTGCCTGTTACAGTCAATTGACAAATGCTCTCCCTCCCTCTCCCTCTCCCTCTCTCTCTCTCTCTCTCTCTCTCGCTCTCCCTCAGAGAGCGAGTGCTTTTACAAAATGTGGACTTTACACTTCTTCTCAACTTAGCGCATGACGTGATACAGCATACTAGTTTGTCACTGTAGTTTGCGTATCCAGTATGTAGGAGTGGTTGTGAAATTGTGCTTTCTTCTAATAAACTTCCCCTGTCTGACCAGACAGCCCAGCAGTGTTGGTGAGTCAGATAATGTTGACCACCACTTCCTGTCACCCACCACAATAAATCCATTAGTTGTGCACCACTTCACATCCTCCCTTATTGATTTATAACAAACAGCTATGCAGTTAGTCCCCACTGCCTCCATAACATTGCTGTAACAGCTATTGTTGGACCGGGGAGTTTGGGGGGGGGGGTAAGGGACTTGTGGTTTGGTGACCAGGAAGGTTAGTGGGTGTGTTAAGCTGTATCCCAATGGGACGGCTGAACCCCAACTCTGTGGAGACGATGGAGAGAGCATAATGTCAACTGCATCCATGCCTGCTCTGGAGGCTCAGCTGGCTTCACTTGCCATTTAAAGTGTCAGGAGGATTGTGCTGTCAGAGTGCCGGGTGTTGTGTTAAAGTCCTGTGGGAACCAGTTTATAGTAAGAGGGAGTGTGGGTTGCATGTCAAGAGGCGTATATGTGACCCGGGTGTGTGCATGTGTGTGGGGCTGGCATATATGTAAATAGTTGATCTGTGTCTGTGCAGATGGCACAGGAAGCTTTACAGATGTGCAGTAACATAATCTGCTTTATTTGCGTGTCAGCCTAAACATGACATTAGCAAGCCTGTTAGAAATCACAGGCCACCAGATGAGGTTAAGTTTCTACAGCAAAGCCCTAATGCTCGGATAACCATCAGAACGTGCAATTACTATAAACAAATCATAGCACTCTTGCTGCAGTTAAAGGAGAGAAGATTGTTACCACTCTCACAACGATGATTATAGACATGAAGCTACCCGGAAGACAGTTATCTTAGTTTAGCATAAAGCTGTGTTAGCTAAGTGTAGAAATGAAAAGCTATAATTTTACAGTGGGATCAAGTGACCAGTCTGTCTTTTGACCTTTTTACTCTTCACTTTCTGGAAGACAACATCATTTTAATTAATAAAGTTTAGATGTGCTAGTTGATGTATTTTCTTTTATTTGGGCAGAGCCAGGCTAGCTGTTTCCTTTTGTTTCTAGTCTTTGGTGTTAAGCTAAGATAACTGGCCGCTGGCTGTAGCTTAATAATTACCACACAGACATAAGAACGGTGTCAGTTTTCTCCTGTAGCTCTCAGCAAAATGTCAGTCTATTCCCTTACACTTGACAGTCTTCTCCCGCAGGTGTGCAAAGGCCCAGAAGAACTAACTGAAAAAAACAGGCAATGTTATTACACCCCTTCCTGCCGAACAGGCATGAGGCTGAATAACAAATCACTGCGAACACTGCAGTGTATGTTAGGAGCCACTCTCATCTCCAGCCCCCCGGGCCTCTTCCCTGACCTGATTCATTCCTGCTGTGATACAAAGAACAGCTTAGACCAGCAAAGTAAAAATCTGGCTGGCTGGAATGTTTTTCATAACTATACCTACTTTTTATCTGCATTACTTGTTAATTATTGGGAGGATATGTGGAAGAGAATAAAATGTCACATCTACTGTTTAGCCTCTGTAGCCATTAGGTGTATTCAGCCTCACCCAGTTAGCTCAAACACCCACACAATCTGCCGCCACACCCTTGTTGAGAGCCTGTCACTGCTGAGGAGACACTCCCTGTCTGACATGCCTGTGGGGGGGGAGGACAGGATAGCCAATCTGTTCTCATGGCTGAGAACACAGTTACTCATCCACTGTCACAGCAGTCGTGTATGCTTAGTATCTGTTAGTTTCAGCAGTTGATGAGTGAGTCAGTGAGTTTATTTTAGAAAAGTTAAGTGTAAGAAGGAGTAAAACTGTGTGGACTTTTTTCAGCACAAGATTCACTGTCAGACTCAGGACAGATTTAATATACTATGTTAGTGTGGAATGTCACACTAGTGTTTCAGTATTGGGCTCTGAACAGTATCCATCTCTGCTTTTCTGTTGCAACTCGCTCACTGGCAGCTTTCACTGATATGCATTCCTGGTTTTACTGAGCAGGGTTTTTTCTTTTTTTTTTTCTTTTGGAAGAAGCCCACTAAAGTCATCCTACAGAGGCTGTTGCTTAACAAGATAGTGGGAGGTAACGGGTGTGAGGCATGTGTTTTTCCAGATTAAAAAGTGTGGCTCCTGTTACCGTGCATTTGCATGGGTGAATGACAATGACATAGAGCAAGGTACAGCGAAAGACTGAAAGGATGCGTCACACATTAACTGGAAGGGAGCAAAGTCCAGTCAAAGGTACATAACAGTCAGTACTGAACAATGCAAGGGGGGGGATTGAGAGAACCCAAGAGGGAACAACACTTAACCAGCAAACAAGTGAGCATGGCTTCAGACATCAGATGGGTCAGCAGATAAAACCCCCACAGTACAGTGCCTGAACAGATTTTCAGTAACCTAGGTGATATGCGGGGCGTGTCGCTGCATTGCAACAGTTGGCTGAACCCACTGCCTCGCCCAGGAAAACAAAGACTACACAAACACTGTCCCTGATTTACAGAGAACAGGAAAGTTCTGTGTGGACACTGCTGTAGTTCTTTGTAAAACAAAAGCTTGTGTGGGCTCTGTGCCCTTAGCAGTGGATCAATAAAATGTTTTTAGTCTCTCTTTTAAAAACCGTTTGGAAAGCACAGAATTTAAAGCTAAGGTGAGTCTGACATTTCATTTCTGTCAATTTATTCCCATTGCTATATACAGTAAAATCAAAAGGTAGATAGTGAGTAGTCATTTATCATCCTGACGGACAAGAAGGGGCCACTCCTTTAGTTAGAAAAGCTAGGAATGTACATTGTGTGATTACATGATTGCGAGCATAACTTCTGTCTGTGGTCTGATGAGTCAGTGCATCAGTAAGGTAACATGTAGCTGCAAGCACAGACAGTCCTCTGTTGCCTGGTCCTGCAGGATCTCATGCCAGACTGACTACAGCTGAAACTCACTGAGCTGCTGCTCCTTTTGAAGGTAAAGAGAGAGATAAAGAGACCTTACAAGAACATCAGGTTCAGGTGAACAAATTTTGAACACAACACATGCAGGCCCAGAACAAAACATGAGGGATAATGCCAGTGAGTTTGTAGTCCATCAAAGTGCCACAGAAGGAGAATAGGGGATAGACACTGACTAATGAGGAACATGCAGTGCACACACACTATTGTCAATTTCTTCTTTATACAGATTATAATGGAAAACAAAGCCCCCTGCAGGAGCTACACTGATGTGCATATACACCAGTGTGTGTACACACACACACACACACACACACACACACACACAGTGTTATGCCCTGGGGAGAAAAAGTGGGCTGGGCCGGCTGAGGGACTGAAACGCAACACAACACAACACATCCTTATGCAAAGCCAGAGGGCAAAAAGATGAGGGAGTGGTGCTTTTACAAATACATCATGAACAGCTCCAGTGTAAGGCGGAGAGACAAAGCAGTTCATCTCAGCACAAATTCCTTTACTACAAAACTCTGATTACAGCATGCGCCACAGTGTTAAGTTGTTAAGTTATGTAGTATGAATTTGTTCCGAGAAGTTTAATGTAAGCACAGGTAAAGGTGGTAATTTAAGTGCTTATAGCTCGTTTTATGCCAATACAGAAACCTGACCTCCTGGATTTTGGCCCCAACTTGTTTTATTAGTAGTAATGACAGAAGATAAGCAGACTTTATTGTGTAGGAATCACACTCTAAGCTATAACCAGCTGTTACACTTAAGAACCATAAGGATGGAAATATTTTTCCTTTATTTGCCCATTGAAGCCTTTGTTTGTTGTCTTTGCTGCGTGTAGAGCCCCACGGTACTTCCAGCGCATCTGTAGTGCTTGCAAGGAATCAACACACTCTTACATGCACACACACAAACTGCAAAAGGCAGTGTGCTCTGCAAAGAATCCTGTCAGTAACACTCAAACATCTGAAAACACTCGTAACTAGCACAGTGAATGCATTGTACTCGGTCATATGTCACATGCAGTGGCAGGCAGCTATTATAGATGCAGATTTTTGTGTGTGTGTGCGTGTGTGTGAAGAAGAGGATTTCTGTGGTGGATGACGTGGCAGACAGAAAATGATGAGATGTGGAGATAGAAAACACCCATGCATGTCCTAACAGTGAGAGGTTATTTTGGGTTTGTGGAGCCTCATCTTAAGATAATCTCTTTTCCATGTTTGGTCTTTATTTTTAAGAAACATAAGTGTTTCAATAAAAGAAGGGTCTTTGTGCATAAAGAACACCTTGTAGAAACATTTCATAGTTTTTAAGATTTAATATTTGACTCGTTATCCCACATTGTTCTGACAGGAAGTGACATGCTGTAGTATTTCAAAAGGTTTGGGATTCACATGTACAAACCAGTTTTGACATTTTTACACAGAGGTGCATGCATTTAGTGGTGAAGTGCATTAAAATTTAAGCAGAGTTGGTCTGTAAAACGACTGTTACTTGGAGACACAGGAAGATGTCTCTGTGAGGATTGAATACCAAGTTAATAATTTTAGTTATAAAATTATTTAGTAATATTTTTTTAGTAATATTTTTTTTCAAGAAAACAAGATGATGTAGGAGGTATAGAACAAACTTGCACCAACAAGTATAAAGACCCAGAGGGCAAGTTGGTGTTTTAGACTGTATGTATTTGAATTAGTATTTGAAATAGTACAAGCAAATGTTAAAGACAAGTTCCAGCAATTTTCTTAGGTTTAGGCTTGCAGGTGGTGAGAAGTATGCTAACCGTCTGTGCACACCCACCCACTGGAGTCGAAACCTGAAGAGCAAGTTCCTGATTGCTGTGTGTCAGCAGCAGGCTGCTCCCACGGCTATATGGGTGGAGGCCTGGGGTGAAAGGTCACTCAGGCTGGCTAGCATTCCTCACTTACAGCTGTCTCGCTGCTCACTTCGCCCTCCATTTCCCCTGTGAGCCAGCTGCTGCTGCTGCTGCTGCCCTGTGTTGTCATTTTAAGGTCAGGGTGCACTGCTGGGGGATGGTGGTGGTGCTGGTAGGTTATCTTGTGAGCTGTCATGCTGGAGTAGAATCTAAAAACTGAACAACACTCCTGTGCATGAGAGCAGAGACCTTGCTTGAATATTAATTAATTCATGACAGAATGTGGACGCACACTGAAGCGGGTCATTGTCATTCACAGCAGAAGAAATGGAAGTCCTGACTTCTTGTTTTGTTTTTTAGGTTTGCTCCATCACTGTTGTTTGATAACAGGAAGCAAAGATGGCAATGCAAAGTAAGTCATTCAGCTATTGTTCCCTTTTCCTCGTTTTCCTTTTCTTCAAATTTTATTTTAACAGTATAGTGATTTTATATGATGTTATGATATTATATGTTATTATATTTGTGCTATATCATGTACATCTACTACCTACTACAGTACTTTTAAAAGAGAATGCTGGAAGTTTTGATCACGACCTTTCCAACTTCTAATTATTGTTTTGATGTATTTATAGTGAGGTCACTCCCTGAAACAATAACTAAAGGTTGCTTCAATGTGGCAATAGATTTAAAACACACAAAAAGACTGTTATTAGTTAACAAAGTATAAGCCCTAAATATCCTCAAAACCCTCACTCCATGTTTACTACACCTGTTGACTGTGGTCTCCTGACATCCCACATTTCCTCTCTTCATGCTTGGTAGTGGGTGAGGTTGATAATGGTGTGGTGAAGGTGGCAGAGTGGCAGCAGACAATGTATGGCCTAGACTCGGGCATCCAGTCTGGAGCCACCACAGTCAGAGATGACGACGGCGAGTACACCACCTCCAAACACTACACTGTGACCACCACTGTCACAAGGGAACAGCCTGGTATGTTGACAAACAAGGATCTGTATGCATATATATCAGAGCTTTTGCCATAATTACTTGAGGTGTGTTTTATCATCGCCATCTCACTTTCTTGTTAGAGTTGGATAGCCAGTACACTATGACCAGAGCCCAGCGGGTGAGGGCTGCTATGTTCCCAGAGACGCTGGAAGAAGGCACAACCATCCTGTCTACTCAGACAGACCCGTCCCAGATGACCAACGTCCAGCGGCTGGCTGAGCCATCCCAGATGCTCAAGACCGCCATCATCCATCTGATCAACTACCAGGACGACGCCGAGCTAGCCACACGCGCTGTGCCTGAGCTCACCAAACTGCTCAACGATGAAGACCAGGTGATGAACGGAGAATGCTCAAACGTGTTCAAATTTGCATTAACTGGATCAATGGAAGATTTATAAGATGATTCTCTGGAAAGTTAAATTATCTTAAAATAAAAATAAATTACCTCAGTATCTTCTATATATTAAGACTTGTATATCCATTATGTACAGATTATTATAGTGCTGAAATTTCCCTTAATTTAAATCCTTTAATTAATAACAGTATGTATTTTTGAACAGTTAACCGGACAAATTTGAAGGCGAAAATGATTGAAAACGTATCTTTTACAGGGGGGGCACTCACTTTCTCTCTTATTTCCACCAGTCAAAATGAACTCCTCTTTCCCCCCTTCATCTCTCATCAGGTGGTGGTCAGCAAGGCAGCACAGATTGTCAACCAACTGACACGCAAAGAGGCATCGCGCCGCGCGCTGATGCAGTCCCCTCAGATGGTGGCAGCAGTGGTGCGGGCCATGCAGAACACAAGTGACCTGGAGACCGCGCGGGCCACAGCCAGCATCCTCCACAACCTGTCCCACCAGAGGGAGGGCCTGCTCTCCATCTTCAAGTCTGGAGGCATCCCTGCTCTTGTCCGCATGCTCAGGTACTGCTCGACAAAAAGAACAACTGATCATACAGTGATGAAGTTTGCAAATTAGGTGACTTATCACAGTTGATCCTTCTTTAATTCAGTGATGGAGAAATGCTGGAGAAATGTTCCCTTTTATTATAGTTTGCGTATGAAAGAAAATACACATCATAAAACATAGAGGTAGTTTCTGAAAAGACCTTCTGGAAATGTCAGCTGCATTTCTAGGCCCATTGTGCTGTTACATGAGTTGTTCATCTAATCCTTGTTGAAACATGCCAAACACAGACACCATGAAGTCATGCTGAGGTACTTTCCAGTGCAATTCATTTGAAGAACAAAACAAGAGACTCTGACTCATCATTTAGATGATAGAACAGGAGAAAGACATTATAGAAGAGAAAGAGATGTTCATTTCTCCACCAGCATTAACCTCAAAAGACAGTATTATGATGCAGCCACAAGGCAGTGTGAATCCCACCTCTTTCTCTACAGGAGCACACCATTGTTCCTCCCACTAGTTTAGTTTAGGCACATTCTTGGGTGAGTGCTGACTGGCATTCTGGAAAATGTTGGAAGTCACAGCCTCAAGTAGAAGTAAATGAGGGAGGTGGATAAACATATGGCAACATGGTGTGCCATCCTTTTTGTGATACCACCTGTTTCTCTTCCCCCAGTTCTCCCATGGAGTCTGTGCTCTTCTACGCCATCACCACGCTCCACAACCTGCTGTTGCACCAGGAGGGAGCTAAGATGGCCGTGCGTCTGGCCGACGGCCTGCAGAGGATGGTTCCCCTGCTGAAGAAGAGCAACCCCAAGTTCCTGGCCATCACCACAGACTGTCTGCAGCTGCTGTCCTACGGCAACCAGGAGAGCAAGGTGTGTGGAAGATTGTTGGTTAGATCTTGTGCTGCTACACATATTGCAATGGCTGATACATTTCATAGCAGCCAGGTGTTTTAATGTGAGACTGTTGAAGTTGTTCTGCTTGTGTGTACATGTTTTGTTTTGGGTGTGGCATGTGAACAGTTGTTCAGGTGCTGGCACAGAGAGTGCATGGGTGTGGTTATTTGTTGAGAGTAGTAAAATGAGTGACGATTAACTGGTGTTAATCTGCCTGGACAGGTCATGGCTTTCTTAAGAGGAACCTGAGGATTAAAAAGTAAAACTTGTTCTCCCTTAATCTCCACTTTGTGTACCTACACATACTCACAGTCCCTTTGTTTCACAGCTGATCATCCTCGCCAACGGGGGTCCTGAGGGTCTAGTTCACATCATGAGAAACTACAGCTATGAGAAGCTGCTGTGGACCACAAGCCGTGTGCTCAAAGTCCTCTCTGTTTGCCCCAGCAACAAACCCGCCATTGTAGAGGCTGGTATGTAATACTGTGTTACCACACACCTGTGTGTACAAGGTAGTCATACAGGTGTGTCAGCTTTTTTTGTTGCCTGAACTGTGGCTGCTGCCTGTCTTGTCAACCACAGAGTTGCATGACAGCACAATTTATGAGATGTTATTGAGGGCTGAGTGATTAAACTTCTTTGTTCCTTATAGGCGGGATGCAGGCTCTGGGCAAACACCTCTCCGGCTCTAGCCAACGTCTGATGCAGAACTGCCTGTGGACGCTCAGGAACCTGTCTGACGCTGCCACCAAGCAGGTCTGCATCCACATTTACATTCTTCCTCTTTCTTTTTTTCACATTTGTTTCATTTCCTATCCTTGTACACACAAATAACTCTCTGTACTTGCTCTCTTCTTGTTTCCAGGAGGGTATGGACAGCCTGCTGCAGGTGCTGGTGGGCCTGCTCAGCTCAGATGACATCAACATGCTCACTTGCGCCACCGGCATCCTGTCTAACCTTACATGCAACAACGCCCACAACAAAACCCTGGTCACCCAGAGCAATGGAGTGGAGGCACTGATCCACGCCATATTGCGTGCCGGTGAGAAGGAGGATGTGACCGAACCTGCCGTCTGCGCTCTGCGCCACCTGACTTCGCGCCACCAGCAGGCTGAGGTGGCGCAGAATGCTGTGAGGAGACACTATGGCATCCCCGCCATCGTCAAGCTGCTCAACCAGCCCTACTACTGGCCTGTCATCAAGGTAGAGAGGGAGGGAGGGAGAGGAGGAGGGAAGGGTGGAGGGGCGGTCTGGATTTGGGAGAAATGTGCTAATACTGAGAGATGGTCCTTTCAGGAAGATTGTGGAGAGGATCCTAGACAGGCAAGCAGGGGTAAATAAAATACAGGTGATTTGAGGTAACATAAGTTAAGGACTGTGAAAATGGGTTCACTCCAAAGATAAAGACTGGGGGAAAATGGGGAGGACTGGACAGATGGACAAAGAGGATGGCAGAGGGCAGAGAGCCATAGTCTCAGTCAGCCTGAACGAGCATGAAATGCACATGACAGCAGGAGCAGTATGTTTTACAGGACCGGGCTTTTAGAGATGAAAAAATTTAACATTTAACACACAACCACACGGCTTCCAAGTCTTGAAGTTGTTTCCCAGCCTTGTTCTGTTTGCTGAACAGTAATGGTGAATGGTATCATAATCATATCTTTGCCTCTCCTCCTTGCCTGAAGGCTGTGGTCGGCCTGATCCGTAACCTGGCCCTGTGCCAGGAGAACCAAGCCCCTCTCAGGGACGCCGGAGCGATCCCCCGTCTCGTCAACCTGCTGCTCAAAGCCCACCAGGACGCCCAGAAACACGGCTCATCTGCTCAGCAAACATACCAGGTACATGACAAAGGCTGTTTATGGTCACTGTGTGTGTTTAATGGATTGTGGAAATTGGTAGTTGTGGATTATTTATACACCCCTATGCCTTTTATGATTCATTCATCTTTGTTCTCAGGATGGAGTGAGGATGGAGGAGATTGTGGAGGGCTGCACAGGAGCTCTGCACATCCTGGCCAGAGATCCTGTCAACAGAGCAGAGATTGCCAACCTGCAGACCATTCCTCTGTTTGTGCAGGTAACAGAGGAACTTATGCTCTCACACTTCCTTGTCTTGATAATTAACTTCCTTTTTTGAAAAAAAAAAAAAAAAAAAAAAAACTCATTTCCTCACCCCTCCTCTCCAGCTGCTCTATTCTCCTGTGGACAATGTGAAGCGCGTGGCGGCAGGGCGTCCTGTGCGAGCTGGCCCTGGACAAGCCATCGGCTGAGATGATCGACAGCGAGGGAGCATCGGCTCCACTGATGGAGCTGCTGCACTCCAATAACGAGGGCATTGGTAGGACACCCAGATAATGCACTGCGATTAGCTTACCGTAATGTAGCATTTAGTCATAGGTGAAAAGCAACAAAGTCAATTCACTCAAGTGCTGTACTTACTGTAAGTGCCTTTTCCAGGTACTTGCACTGAGCATGACTGTGTCCATTTTGTGAGTCAGTATACTTACTCCACAGAATTTCAGAATGACGTATTGTGGCCTATATTTACAATGTGAACATTAAAATAGGGTGCAAGGTCAAAGTTCAAACTACCTACTGTATGTGGGTAGTTTGATTGCATGAATTGCACAGACTAATTGTTAAACCTGACACATTCTGCAGATTGCTATACATTAACCACCAATATGTATCTGAGTAACTTGCTGTTAGTTTCTTGGCAAGAGTAAGACAAGAAGATCCATACCGCTCTCAAGCCTGTCCAGTAAATATGAAGCCACAGCCAGCAAACAGTTATCTTAATTAAGCTTAATTAGCATACAGACTTTGGTTTTTGAACAGATTAAAGCAACAAGATGTAATGTATTAATGATAATTTAGAAGGGCTGGCAGGCAAATTGAACAGAGCCAGGCTGATCTCCGTTTCACCCCTGTTTCCTTTCTTCGTGCTAAGCTAAGCTAACAGGCTTCAGGCTTTAGCTTCAAATTTAACAGACAGACGGAATAATGGTATCAGCCTTCTTATCTAACTCAGCTTGAGTTTTAAAGATGGTTATCTGTCCTCATGCCATCATTTGGCAGCCATGAGTGCTCAGAATGGCTTAAATAATATTTGCATTCCTCAGGTTTAGTTATATTTGTCTTTATATGGCATTTACATTTGTAATGAGCCATAATGCCTTGGGAACTATAAAAGAAAAAAAAAACCTACAAGTCACTTACATCAGCACTGAAAACTTTATGTTTTCACTACCACTTTGTCTTTAAACCTGTAACTCTGAGAGTTTTGAGTGCATTCCAGTCAAATATGTAGATTTAATCTGTTACTCTTTTAAAAACCACACACTATGACACATTATTAAAAGGATCGTGAGATGTTTTTGTACACAGCTGAATGTGTCTTGATCCTTCTCCCCTCAGCTACCTACGCTGCAGCTGTGCTCTTCCGCATCTCTGAGGATAAAAACTCAGACTACAAGAAGCGAGTGTCTGTGGAGCTCACACACTCTCTGTTCAAACACGACCCCGCTGCCTGGGAGATGGTGAGTGTCTGGCGCCCTCCGCTGACAGGACAACTGAACATTAAAATTGATTTGTATTTATCGCCTTCAATGTGTTTCAGGTTTAATGCATCACAGCATTGTTATATACTGCCAATAGCAAGACAGCATACATTCTGTGAAGTACTTTATTTTAAGAAACTGGTTATTTATTATTAAATCATAAATGATATCCGAAGGACTATTAATAAGCTGTCTACATGAAAGTGTTGGCTTTAATTGACCTTTGCCCTCTTGTGACCTCTTTGCAGGCCCACAACACCGTCCCCATGGATGGACACTATCCAGATGGTGAGTAACTATGGCTGAAATGTGCACACAGAGCACATTCCTCAGCACTGGGTCCCTCCACCACAGGGAACAACCACAGAGTTAAAATGCTGTCATGTGTTAGCAGGTTGTCTCCCTGCTGCTGCTCATTGACCAGCATCATTTGGATAGCCAAAAAAGCTCATTTTACTGGTTAAAGCAAATACACTGGTTACTTGATAACTCAAGCAACACAGACCTAGCTTGTATTGATGTTTATTGATGTGTGTTGTACTTTCTTACTTTCATGTCAAATCAATCATAAACTTGGCCCCTTCCATCTGTCCTCTTCAGCTCTCTGTCGCCATTCCGCATATAACAGCATACTTCACTGCATAGCTCGATTCTTGTCTCATTCATTTCAGCCTTTGACTTTTCTTTATCCTTAATGCCTCAGTCCTGCACTCCTGGTACATTACTACCTATTCCTTATTCCCGAGTCTGTCTTAAAAGGGTTTCTCTCCATCAAACTCCATCCTGTTGTTTCCTTATCTGTGTTTGTATCTTTATCTTAATTCCCGTCTTCCTTCTCTTGACTTTTTCTCCTTTTATGGCATTGGTATTCTCTGTCTCCTACTCTGAGCAGCAAGACTCGGAGAGAAAAGGGAGCAGCTTCTCTTCTCTCCATGATCACAGAGTTCCAAAAATGTGCCTAAAATGTGGAAAATGTTTCTGATTTCCACTACCTCCTTCAATTTTCTGCGCTGAATTTGCCACTATCGTGTCAACAGCAGTAAATAAACCCTCAGAGTACGAGGGAAGCTGAATGACATATGATCTGTTGGTCCTGTGCATAAGTAGTAAAAACAAACAAATGTACTCTCTTGCAGAACTGGACGCCGGTTTCCAAGGCTACGGCTACGCAGGTGACATTCCCATGGACGGCATGGATGGAAATATGATGATTGATGATTACACAGGCAGTGTGGCCTACGACAGACAACCGTACGCTTAGACATATTAAAGGTCAGTACATTCTTATTTTATCAGCAAATCAGGATACATTTATCATAATTTAAAGCCCCTTTGTTTCTGATCGTGTATTTCTCCCAATAACATTAAATATCAGTGACAATATATGAGGCCATTAAAATATATTTCTATGTTTGAAGAGGCTATTGATTTGGTTCTTAGAGCAATGGGATCAAGAAATGAGCTCAGTACAATCTTAAACACTGCTTTAATGTTTGTCGACAAAGAATTGTCCCAGTTTAATAAGAAAACTTACAATATATGAGCCTTAGTGGTATGAAGAGTAAATCTTGTGTAGAATTTTGAAATACATTTCTTTGACCCTCACAGGAAGTCAGGATCTTTTGCAATTTATTTTCTTCTAAGTGTGAATTCCAGTAGAATTTACAGTAGTTTATTATTACATTCATTATCATATTTGTTGCTATTCAATTTCAAATCAACAATGTCATCAACTGTCTTTTTCCTCTTCTCACAGACTCAGAAGAGAAAGGGGAAGTAGAAGAGGAGGGAGAGGAGCAGAGGTGGGACGTAATGGGACAAAGAAGAAGAGAATATAGTCGTCAGTAGAGATTATTCCCTCTGCGCTCAGCCTAATGTAATATATGCAATTATCACTGAGTATGGGACTCTTAATCTTAACAGGGCTCAACTTTGTTTTATAGCCTAATTTTGCTGATTATAATTATGACCATGCTTGTAGGTTTCTGTTAGAGAACCTTCTAAGAGTGTGTGCATGTGAGTATGTGTGTGTGTGTATGTGTGCGCGCGTGCGTATGTGTGTGTTTGTGCTTTTGGGTGGGTATTCTATGCCAAAGAGATTTTATTTTGTGATGATAATCCTGTAGCTTCCTTTTTTTAAAGAAAAAGAAACAAAAAAGAGAATAATAGTTGAAAACACTGCCAGAGGTGGCTCAACGTGCATGCTGCACCTGCTCACCGCTCATTTCTTTCTCAATGCCTTTGTAACAGACACTGCTGTCTTCGCTGTAGTTTTGACACTATATACCGTCAACTTTCTCCCGCTGTGACCCCCAGGAGTCGGTGAAGAGTTGGTTAACACGGACTCACTCTTTTCTCTCGGCGCTAATTCAATAGGAGTGAACAAATAAGGAGATGTGGAGATCTTTGACAGAGCAGTGTAGGGCTGCCCCCACTCTTATGTAATCAGCTGATTATTATCTTGTTTAGGTGAACAAGATGGTTATTCTTTTCTTTTTTTAATGAATTGTTTCTCATCTTTTATAACTTATTTACTGGGAAAGATTCACATTATCCAACATTACCAGAAGATTGATGAGAAAGTGAATTTAAAGAGAAGATCATATGTGACTATAGTAGTTTGCAGTTTTACAGATTTGTTCAACAGATTAGTCAACATGTAAGATGATATAGTTGGGGACAGCCCTACAGCTAGAGCAAACTACTGACAGGGAAATTTCTTTCTACTTAATAAGAGTTTTTACTGAAATTTTGTTTAATAAAAATAAAGGATATATTAAACATATGGTGTCCTTGTTTATTGAGTTGCAGATCAGAAATGTTTAACCTGTCTTTAAAACACACCATCCCACCAATGCAACGCTCAAGGTGTGTTTTGGTCTGTGCCGGCCTCCATAAAATTCTACACTCACATCACTACTGAAAACTCTCTTCTTTTTGAAAGTTAGTCTTTTGAAACAGCTGTTCTGCTCTGTCCAAGAGGCAAGTGTTTTTATTTCTCAAATAGCCAAAATTCCATTCAAAATATCTTTATTCTCCTCAGCTCTTCGCTTTCTATCTTCCATAAAAATTATGTGTACAAGAGAACAAAAAACTTTACAGTTTCTCTTTCATCTCCATATTCATCCTCCCTTTCATAACAAATCAGCCAAACATAAGGGGGGTGACATGAATGAATGAATGAGTAAGGAGATTTTTCACATTGTTCTCATAAGTATAAATTAGTCGTGTAAACCATGACAACAAAATGCAAAATGGGGAGAAATTAAAGTGTGAGTTATTGAAACTGATAAACCAATGAAGGGAAAAGCTCCTCCAGTCCTACTGCAGCTCTGATGTCTTTTTTTAGATTTTCTGCACATTAGTAACAAGAAGACATCAGGAGAGACTGTTACACTAGTGGGCGTAATATTCAGCTGGTCAATAATATGTCAATTATGTGCTTTTTGCATAGCAACTGTGTGGTTTTATTCAATTTTTATCGTCGTCACCACGTCCATATAGAAAATATAGTCACACTTTAATTCAACATTTCAATCCACTCAAAACAGACACATCATGCAGACACAATATACAGTAATATAATAAATGTGAGAGGTGAGCTCCATAAAAACACTATCATGTTACATTAAGATTATTGCTAAAATGTAGACTCCCCATAATGAGGGTTGTCCCTTACTGTAGTATTACTGTGAGTATAGCAAGCGTGTGATACTTAACAACATTTTTGTTCCATGTGTCTGCTCATTCAATCTCTCTCATGTGTATCATACATACGATAGAGAAATAATTTATTTATGAGTGAAGACGTCATAGGATGTTGAAAATGCAGTTGCCTGATGTGCATATCTGCTGTTTTCTTGATGCATCTGTTCACTGATGCTTATTGTTACTGAGCTGTTCACGTACAGCCTTCAAACATCAATCATCAAGTCGTTTTGGAGCAAGACCTCACCTCGATCATTCTCATCCCAATCCGTTCATTGACACAATTTAGGAAAGGGTAGTTTGGGGTTTATATCCTCAGGTCACCACTTCTGTTTAGGACCACAAACACCACCCACTCAGGCCAGGGTTCTGAAGAACTGTACTACAGAGGAGCTTCTCGCTGGAGGGAAATCTCACATCTGCGTTTGACAAACTTTAGATCACATTATCAAACATGTGCATGGACTGCATGATGTTTTCATCCTGGACAAGAGGAATAAAAAATAATAATATTATTTTAATAGCTACAGGTGGCAGTGCAGTTTCCATTAGTCACATCATATAAGAGTGTATTTGACATATTGACATATCCAAGACAGATTGAATTGAGAGCAAATGGACTTGGTTGTAGATACCGGAAGACCTTTCAGTCTTTTTTGAGTCCATGCAGCCCTTCTTGGATAACCATGACCTAGATGATTAAAAATCATCACAGATATTGTTGAGATAATTCAGTTTCAAATTACCTTTTGGCATGTCTCCAGGAACTCCTCTATGGTGACCACCCCGTCATTGTTCTTGTCCATTTTCTGCAAAAACACAACACACAATCACAGACAATGCCTGCAATGTTTTCATTCATGTTACTAGCAACTAGCAATTAACAACTACAACAGATGAACTAGGGACCCACTCCTAATAACATTGCTCCATAGTACTACTAGTGGTCGAAAACTCCACAGGGTACCTTTAAGTAGCCCAAACAACATATAGTGTTTTAGGTATTTATTTAGTATGTACTGCACATGCAGGCAAATAATATGTGAAACACAGTGAACCTGTGCTTTATATGAGACTGATATGAAACACCACAGCTGAGTTGCTCTGATGAGATATAACAAATTACTGAACTCTTACAATACACACAAATGGTGTAAAAGCACAACTGCAAAGGAAACAGATCCTTCGACTCACTTTGAGTTCAGTGTTGGAGCTGTGGAGTGTATTCGCTCATCTGTGAGTTTTACCTGGAAGAAGCTGTCAACGTGATCCATGGGAGCACTATCCTTCATACTGGGGTAGGTATACTTCCCCATCATGTCATAAATGGAGTGCATGATGTCTGTCATCTCCTGGACAGAAGAGGAGAAGGAGGAAGAGAAGAAATAAGAAAAAAAAATCCTGAGCTGACAACATAACTCAAGACAGGGAATGGTAAGAGTACCTCTCTGGTGATGCAGCCGTCCTTGTTGAGATCGTACAGATTGAAGGCCCAGTTGAGTTTATCAGTGATGGAGCCTCTCAAGATGATGGACAGACTTATAACAAAGTCCTGCAGCAGGGAAACAGAACATTTAGGCATGACTGAGATCAGGGAAGTGGCATTAACATCAGTGGGTCAGAAGGTAAGAATGCAAACAAGACCAACAGAGAAGTAAAAGAGATAAGAAGGATACTGTATATCTACTAGTATATACCACATTAGGTTTTAGTGCCACTCCTGTTTCAAATACAACCTCTGATAATCATGTGGTGTTGGGATGGGGATGTGGTTCTCACCTCAAAGCTGACCGATCCATTGTTGTGGGTGTCAAAAGCTTCAAACAGGAAATGAGCATACATACTTGAATCTGAATGGAAGAGAAGTGAGGACGAAAATGTCTCAGTGTTTCTGTGTGGTCACCACACTAAGATACTTTACAGGATTTTTGCCTAAACTGACGAGAAGAGAGAAAAAACTTTTAGTCTAAGCAAAGACTAAGGTAAATGATTTTTCCAATGAGCGTATGAACTGAAAGAGATTTGTCATCAGATGCAGTGTTTGACTGGAATAAAATGCTGCAAACTCTCAACCTGTGGTCAAAATTACAGTGACACAGTGATCAGATACTGGTGCTTGCTTTGTGCAGAGTTTCTCAAAGACCAGCCTACATTCAGACTCCTGCTGGAAAATTGTTGGTAAAACAGATGTTGAGTTAGGTGGATGACAGGAAGTGAGTCTGACTGACCTCCTTGAGGGAAGAACTGGGAATAGATGTTTTTAAATGTTTCCTCATTCACGACACCGCTGGGACACTCCTTTGGAAATCAGAAAAATATAATGTCAACTAAAGAAAAACTACATGTAGTCACACAAACTTTCTCCACCACAAAAAAATAGATCCAAAGACACACATCTATGGTATTCAGACACTGCATATTCATAAACATGGTTATCCAGTGGTTACTGACATTTTTGAATCCCCGGTAAAGGACCTGCAGCTCTTTCTTGCTGAATTTGGTCTGTTGTACGAGGCGGTCGAGCCCCTCTGGTCTGTAACATACTGTCGACAGTTCACCCTCATCAGCTATACTTCCTGCATGGAGGGATGGAGAGAGAGAAACAAAATGGTTACTTCCTGAGATACACCAGCGTCAGTGAAGCACTACATCCAGAGGAACAGGTGAAAGTGCAGAAAGGGAGAAAAAGTGACTAAATTAAGTTTGATGTGTAAGAGGATCTACAGTCCCTGTGACTTAGTGACTAAATTCATATTAGGGGAATCTGAGTGATGATAGAGTGTGTGTCCTGACACTTGCTTTGATTAACTGAAGAGCTGGAGCCAGAGCGACAGCAGGGGAGCAGTTTGAGGAACCGCTGCTTTATGGTCTTTTTATTGGGTTTGGACGGAGGATTACCTGGAAACAACCAATCACAGCAAAGATTAGAGGCAGATACAGTGACCCATATACAGGACACCGTGTTAAATGGAGAAAACATGAGCCAAACTCGACTCAAATACTTTGAATCACTTGTCCGTGCAACTTGGCATGCACAAATTAGTTTGCTGACCTGGCTTTGAACCAGTGTCAAATCAAAGCTGTTTGGAGAGCATCAACAGGGCTGAGTGAAATGACACATGACTGAAGCAGTCTGAGCTCCGAGGGGGTCAAACAGGGTGCCTGATATTATTCAGGTTTCAAGGTTTTTGATTTCAGATTTGCTATGAAAAGAAATTATGTTTCTTTAATCCTCAATTTAACCAGCAGGACTCTTGAAATACTTGTTTTGCAAGACAGACTTGGTCCACTGTGTGTGTGATTAACAGACAACAGCAGCCTCTTTAATTCAAATGACATGGAAAAGCTGTGTGATTTCAGTGGGTGTGTCAACATGAGTTTCTCTACAAAATTTCATTGCAATCCAATAGTTGTTGAAATAATTCAGTCTGGACCAAAGTGGTGGCCTAACTGACCGACAGCCAGACCACATCAACTCCCATAACAGACAGTTTCCCCCTCCTTTTCTCCTTAAGTAATCAAACAGATGTTAAAATCATTTCTTCACCTTAGTTCACACTCACAGTTTCATGTATATTCTTTTTTATCTTGTTTCAACTCTTCATTGAAACTATACGATGTTTAAACAGAGTAAAATAATCAAAAAAAGACTCCATGTTTTTTCTTTTTTTCTTTTTTATGGCTGCACCATTCTATCAAGTGGAAATCAGATGTGTGGACATCATTTTATACACAGTGTTGTCTCCATGTCTTTAACCTAAACCTAACCTTGAAACATGTCCCTCCCTTTAAATGAAGTGTTTTATGTTACTTGCTTTTTGTCCCCATAAGGAGGACAAGTCCCCATAATGTGCCTGTGTAAACAGATTTAAGTCCACACAACATGAGGAATACCAAGACGACACACACACACACACACACACACACACACAGACACAGACACACAAATGGTGTTGCAATGAAGAGACTGGACATCCACCAGCCTTGGCCTTGAGAGATGCTGCAAGGATTTCCTCCACCACACCTACAACCAAATGTTGTGTGTGTGTCTGACACACATCTAGCAACAGCTAAAACTGTCATTTTAACAACCATAAAACTAACTCTGGGTGACACTGACAATTAAGTCAATGGGAACACCTTAGAACTCCCTGCCCATCCTTAACAGGCTCTAATATCTCCTCTTTCTCTGGTTCATGCTGAATGTGTTTGAGGATTGTCTCTTTTTCTTCTGCTCTGAGATCAGTTTTCAATCATCCTCCTGGTGCGTCTGATGAGCTTCTCTCTCTGTAGCAGTCAGATTGTCTTGTCGACTTATTCTTCGTGTGTCGAGTCTCCTCTGTGTGATGTTGAGCTCTAATCCTGCTTTGCTGTTCTTTTCCTCTATTGTACCTCCTTACTTTTCAATCCAAAGTAGTTTTCTCTAGACTTTCCCAGCTGATAACTTGTTCCAAAGGTGCATGTCCCATCTTCATCAAACTGAACATCCTGACAAAACAGAAGCATGTTTTGCCCTCCACATGCCAGCTCCTCTCTTCATCCTCCTCCAGCAGGAGCAGCAGGGAGTTGACACACACCTGCTACAGTAAAACACACATCTCCCTTCATCTTTTCCCTTCTTTATTCTGAGGCTTTGGCTGCTCCTCCATTCTCTTTGTGTTCTGTTTCGGGGTCTCTGATGCTTCAGGTTCCTAAAGGCATCCTGTTATGTAGTCTCTCTTAACATACACCAGACCTCAACCAAAGAGCAAAGAGATTACTGTTTTCCTCAGATTTAATTTGTGTTTCTCCTCCAGACAGCCATGAGCTCTCACAACACCTGGTTCACAAAGTACAGTAAATTATTCTGTTCTTATCACAGCTAACCACCAAGATACATCTGCAACAGTTGTCCCCTCAGAGAGTGCATGTAACACAAGAAAGATTTCCAGATGTTCATGTGTCTGTCCTGCCACCAGAGGACAGTGTTGAACTACAGTCAGATTACGCTCTCTAATTCAGAGAGAGGATAAACACGTGGCTGGACGCAACTCTGCACCGTGGGGGACTGAAACAGACAGACAGGTGATGATGCACCTCCACTCTCACTACTATCCAGAGAGAAAACCTGTGAACCCATCTTGACTTTCTGACGATGTGAATCCACAGAAACCTAACTGTAACAGGGGTAGAGAGGCAGCTGATTGAAAAAGGTGGTAAAATGTAGAAAAGAGAATAAACCTCAGAGAATTTCATTTACAGCCACAAGAAGCTTGAATGTCTCACAGATGGAGTCCTGCACAAAAAGCCAGGGTGTTCTCACTAAAATGTGAACCCACCAATCACTTTATTTAACAGTGTTCACAGCTGCATTATCACCAATTAATAATTCTGACAATAAACAAATAAATAAATAAACAGAAGTGAATAATTTCATGTGATGACATGATCACATAAAAACTAAACAAGATAAATGATCATGCAGCACAGATACAGTGAAAATATCAATGATACAAATTTATGTATACAACACTGAAAAGTTAGTATAAAATACAGTGAAACTTTCACTTGAGAAATGAACAATAGTCTTGTACTGAAATGCTTTGCTCATGGGCATCAGGAACAGCTACTAAAAACAGGCCTAACTTTTCCTCCTTTATGTTATATCATTGGAAAATGAAAATCTGCCATCAGTGTCCACACAGCTGCTATAAATAAGCATCAATTATTAATCTAATTTCATTCAGTTAAAACAAACCAGTTGCCTCCCTGCTTTTCACTTCTGTGTTATGTCTTCTGCTTAACATCCTTACAAGTTTTACATCTGTCTTTATTTTTTCACTTTTTTAGTTTTTTATACTCACAGTAAATGAAACAAAATCTAACTGCAGTCAATCTCATTCTTGAAGATCTGCTCAGAGCTCACTTACAGGTGAGTCTGTTACGTGTAAGTGTATTTATCATGGGCTTAACTGTCAGTGGATATTGAGGATATGTCAGTCAAACTATCAGATGCAGCAGCTGCCATGGAAAAGCAAATAAAGCTTTATGGTAGATCAGGCATTCACAGGCAACACAAAACACCTCAGCCTTTATGATGCAGGAGACTAAAATTGTTAAAAATAAATAAATAAATAAACTGGAGAACCATTCTGCAAAAACAAAAAACCCTTCCCTGCTGTTTCCTTTCTTTCTAGCTGACATTTTTAGATGTGACAGAGCGCAGGCCTTCGATCGCAGATGCTTTCTACGTTACTGAATTGCTTTCTAAAGGCGACTTGTTTGCACAGAAATCCATCAAAAACAGGGTGAGGGGTTGTTCTTAGAGAGACGACACTGCTTACAAATGTCTCGCACAGCTGATGCATCATTCCATCTGATTGCACGAGTTACATAAGATCATAAACATCAGTGGGACAGAATGTAAAAATTCATGCCACTCACTCTCAGGATTGGGCTCACACTGTTCATCATGTTACAATTTGAGCAAATGCAACATACTTACTCAATTAGACTCTGCATGGGGACTTTCTGTTTCTAGGAAAACAGGCTAATAAAGTGCTTGAAAAGAAACCTTTTAACCGTCCCACAGCACAAAATGAACAGCGCATATCTGCGGGGGTTTAACTGAGATGTTGATGAATAACACTGACTCAACAGTTACTCAGGAGGTGCCGAGATTTCAGACTATCAAGCACCCCGTCCTCACTTCTGGAGACCCTCTGGGTGACTTTGATTGTGTGAATCGATGTGAACAAATGCAGCCCTCTGAAGCAGATCAATACACTCCTCCCTGCTGTTACTAACACATTTAAAGACTCTTTTAGCTACAACTCTGGCTGAAAGTACTTCAAGTGGCTTTCAGTGGCTCTGTGGAAGAGAAATTCATGAGAAGAAATATGATGACCACAAGGTACTGAAAAAGGTTCAGAGGGTTACAGGTTATACCTATAAAGAGTATATAATTATTCATCAAGGACTCATGAAAAGTCCCAAAGCCCTTCAGCAGGTTGTGAAATCACTGCATTTCAGTTCATTTTGAGGGCAGTCAAGATATTTACAAACTCAAACTTCTGATGTGAGCCTAATCAATGGGCTTTAGATGAGCAGAATCATGGAGGCAAGAGGAAAAAAGCTCAAGTACTTGAAATATTGACTTGGAAGATAAAAATCACAGTGGAAGGATTAAAGCATCTAAAGTGGCTGCTGCAAGTATGTGTGTTAAGCATAATGAGTGTTTTTGTTGGTTTTCTTAGAATTATGACTGACTAGTAAGATAAAGCTTTCTTATTTAAATTGTCAGATTTCTCACTAACTACAGAGGCTTCCATGGGAAAGACAAAATTTTCTTCCCAAGAGTTAATTTTGTTCCGTTACTCTGCTCTGCTCCTGACTTTGCTCCCTGAACATTTGTTTCTTGTCAATTGTAGGAGATTGTTATTGATCTATAAAGTAACAATAAATGATTTATTAACCATAAAGAAATTGGTAAAACTTGTAATTGCTTACAAAGGTTGTTAGACTGGTGATCGTCCCTCTGTGTGTGTCACTTCACTGGCAGCATTTTGTGTTTACTCTAGGAGCTTGTGGCAGTTTAAGGGAGGTCAGGCAGCTCTAAATGAATGTTTGTAAGTTAATGTTGCTCAGGGACACAGCCTCTGTACTTATCATAATCCTTCAGAAGGACATGGCTCAGATTATGGACGCCCATTTTATACAACCATGGGGACACACAAACACACACACACACATAGACACACACTCACAAACATATTTAAAATTACACACACATCATGAGCTTCAGTGATTGTTACAGAGGTTTACATCACTTTATTTTAGCTCCTGTGTCCTCACAGGATCAGCTTTGATTTTTTGATCTTAATACAACACGATTCATCTGATTCACCAGACTAAAGCCATTTCCATTTGGCACCTACAACATGAAAACTATTTTGCTGCTACATGCTTTTATTTTGAAATAGGCCATATAACTATGTTATATAAATGTACTAATGTTACCAGTGCAGTCTGATGGATTTGGGGGTAAAAATGTCATGATTTAAAACATATTAAAGCATTATGACCCTTCCTGTGGAGGACTGTGAGTGTAGTAGCATTAGTCTGAAAACATACTGTGTTACTATTACTACACAATTCTGAAATGGGAAATGCTGTAAAATGAGTACTTTTAATGTTAGTACATTGAGTGTATTATATTGAGGACACTAATATTTTTACCCCTGGTAGAATTTTGAATGTAGGACTTTTACTTGGAACAGAATATGTATACACTGTGGTATTCTTATAATTACTTGAGTAAAAGATCTGAGTATTTTTCCTGCCACTGCACCTTTCTCATACAAGCACACAGAGAAAAAGCTGACTAGTTCATTCATAAATGACACAAAACATGACCCTACAATGTGTACTGTTCAAACAGGGGCTGTCACAACACTACAGACAGTGTCAGTTTGGAAATCCCATGAGATTCAATACTGAACCCTAAGCTAGTACAAAGAAACATGAAAATACACTTATTCACTTCCTTGTGAAGAGTTAGATGAGAAGACTGATACCACTCTTATGTCTGTATGAGCAGCCAGTTAGCTTAGCTTAACATAAAGACTGGAAACTGGAAATCCACTTACCTGCACCTCTAAACCTCAGACAGATGCAGGCTACCTGTCTCCAGTCTTTATGCTAAGCTAAGCTAGCTGGCTGCTCACAGTATTTTCACATGAAACGTACAGATCTGAGAATGGTATCAATCTTCTCGACAAGAGAACTAATAAACATATTATGCGAAATGTTGAAATATTACTTTAAAATATATCAAAACAATGAGTCCATGACATCATGGTTCAGCTCATACAGTCTGTGGTTCAGCGGTCCCACAGCAGCAGTCAGTCAGGGTCACTGTAACATGTGAAGTGTAGTGTAGAAAATGATGACTTGACAAAGATCCAGTATCAATAATGTATGAACACAAGAGTAAACAACATGAGGTTTTCAGCAGCTCAGAGCAGCTCGGACATAAAGAACTTTTTTTTTTTTTTAGTTTCAATGTTTTTTAGATACAGCTGATAAATCCTTTAGATTCCTTTTGACCAGCTTTTTCCACAAACATTGGTTCTTGGTTCCTTCATCAAAATGTTTCACACAACTGTTTGTCAGATACAATAGACTTGAACAGTGCAGGCTGCAGTTACACAGTTTGGTGCCTCAGGCTGTTGAGAGCCATGACGCCACCGTGCCTCACTCTTTAATAAAAAGCTTTGTTTGTGTCTCCTAAACGCCCCCTAAAGCCTCTGTGCCCGTGCACCTGTTCACTGTTTGTTTAACCTGCTGCTGAATGGGTATCACACTGGCTATTGTGCCAGCAACAACTATCAGCCATTAAATAAAGCTTCATCTACAGTACTTAAGAAATGCCCTGTAAACCACATGTGCTGCTCTTTGTGTAATATTAAAGTGAGTTATTTTTATACATATATTCAGTTATTTTTAAAGGGAAAGAGTCTATTTCAGGAAGTTGTCACAAAAATGACAGGACAGCCTTACAAAGTACAAAGCGTGTGTGTGTTTACTGAAAAAGCTTGTCTTTGTGAGCACTCAAGAGGAAGATAAAACACTGAAAATGTCCTACAAAGAGAGGAGCCTCACTGATCTCATTAGTCTATAGACACACACTGACAGGTATAATTTTAGCTGACATAAAATGAACAAGACTCTTCTTATGTTTTCTCTCCTCTCTTCTTCAGTCCTAACCAGTGCGTTTATTTGAACTATCCCTATGTTGAGCAGAGTGATGAGCAAATTTATGACTTTTTGTAATAATATCAAGTTTTTCTCACATCTTTGTCAAGCACATTAGCTCTGAAGGTGTTTTTTCTCCTTCATTTGAGTGTATTTGGTCACTCACACTGTATTTTTCAGACCTGATTGGATGAAAACAAACACATCAATAAAAAGTATTAACAGTACTGATATGTTATTAAGTCTGCCACTAATGATTGTTTTCATTATGCGTCAGGTGTTTGAATTCTTTTTACAATTAATCAGTTACTCATGTGGGCTATAAAAAGTCAATGACAATTTCCAGTGCACAAGGTGACATCCTCAGACTGACATCAAGTTCAAGCTCCAAACTAACTGATTAATTGATCATTGGCATTGGGCTACAGACAGATGGTAACACAATGTGTTTTCAGCCTGAAGCTACAGCAGAATGACATTAATCTAACTAGCCTACAGTGTGATTCAAACATTCAGTCCTGTATGTGGGTATGACTTTATACTTAGTCTCATATTGAAATAAAATGTTTTCACTGCAGTGTCCTATCAATCAAATTGATTTTTACAAAACTTCTTGTTTTTGTATCCTGGATTTTTTTTTTCTTCTCCCACTTCCACATTTCCAACCTAAGAAACACTCAAAATTGATCATGTTAACCTGTCAGGCTTCAGGTCTGTTTGTATGTATCAGTTAGGAGAAAAGAAAAAGCGAATGAAGCTCCTGTTTGGATGAGCTGTAGTGTTTAGTGTCCACATCTACACACACACTGACTGAATGAATTTTGAGTTTAATATAAACCTGTTCTCCCCTTACATTCATTCATACCTGTCATTTTAAATATCATATATCAGTAAAATATCACAGAGTGATAACAGCCCTTTGAAAGGCTTTGTGTCTGTGCTGGTTTGCAGGGGGGAAAAAAAACGGATTGTGGTGCATTAAAAACCCATTCAGCCCAATAGTCAAGCACTTAACTTAGCAATCAGTCTGAGTGGTCTACTGTATACAGCGGTTTAACAGATGCTCGTGAAAAGCCAACACAAACTTTCATCAGCGACTGAAGATTACAGCCAGGTCAGCAAACAGCAGCAACACCAAGCAACTGCTCAGTTACCCATCCTTATATATATATATATTTAAAAAAGAGAACAAAAATGACGTGATGAAAAGCTTCCACCTACCAGTGAGTGGGTCGTAAGATCTGTCCAGCTCTCTGGAGTCTGACAAACTCTGGTCCTGACTCCTGGATTTCATGTTGTCTCTTGGTTCTTACTAAACCGCCGAGCTGGACCTGCAAGGATCTGTGGCGTGCGTCGGTCGGAGCCGCAGTTCATCTACGACTTCTGCGGCTTCACTCCTGTTTGCATGTCACTTTTCTTCAAGCACCAGCCTGTGTGGGGCAGAAAAAACACAAGAGCGACACACGGGGAGAAAGTCCGTGCGAAGCGCTTTTCTCTCTTCGTCCTTCTGTTTCCTCTCTACACAAACTGAACTCCCGCTCAACATCAGCGAGCACTCACATCCACAAATCAATCTTCTCACTCACTTTGACGGGTTTCTGAGGGTTCAAGGTTCAAATGTAAAGGTGATGTAAAGTGACGCGCAGACTTCACTGTGCTGAGTGTCCAGGCATCCAATAATGACAAAGCATCCGCCTGACAGCTGGAGCATCTGCATCTGTCCGAGCTGTGATGCAAAGGCGGGGGGGCAAACCATCACAGATGAAACAAGAGAGGGAGAGCAGCAGACAGACAGACAGACAGAAGGATGTGTGTGTGATAGGAGTGTACATATCTGCTGATCTATGCTTCACTGATGGATGATCTCCCCTTGGCTCAGGACTCCAGCAGCTTTGGCTGTGATGGGGAGAAGTAAAACCTGCGGATCAATACCTTGTCAGCTCCACGTCCTTGAGCTGGTTGAGCAGAGTTAACGGATGACTCACTCATATTTCAGAAAATGCAAGCAGGAAGGCCGTCATTAGAATAATATAGCCATAAATACACACCATAAGCTGGATGGAGACAAGGGAGGCCACGGGCGGGTTTATGGGATAAACTTTTAAGATCTCAGCAGCTTTGTTTCCCATCAGAAACTTCTGTTTTAATTAAACACTAACATGTGATACTTTTGGGACATCATCAAGGTTTAAAGTAACTGAGTAGCTTTTTGATGTAGGCTATATTTAATTCTTTATTAGAGTACATTTTAGAATCAGTGGCCTCATTCTACTTTCACCTCAACTTTTTTGTGATGTATAATTCTTTTGGATAGACATGAATTACAAGGTTGCTTTCAAAGAAACAACGTCATGACTAAACTGATAGTGCTGGTTCTCACAGTCAGGGTACCACATTGGCCCCAAAGAGCAACTTTTGGACTTGACATCCCACAGTCTTCTCTTTGATGTTTCAGTTCCTTCTAAGAGCTATTCCTGCTGGTTAATGATCAAGGCTGCCTTTCTTCCTCAAGTTCAAGACTTTCTTTGCTAAGAAAGTAAAGATTTCAGTAAAATGGAAAAACCCACAAGAACCACAAGGAGAAAGAACTGAAGGCAAAAGAGGTAGATTTCAAACAGAAATTTGTAATTTGGCTACATCATTTGAGATCCACAAAGGTGTGTATCAAATTTTGTGCTAATCCCAGTAGATGTTGAGGTATTTCACAAGACAAGCAAAAACTCTTATCTCCAGGTGGTGCTAGATGAAAAATCAGTAGGATGCATCATCTGGTGACCATGACTGTACAAACTAATTTATACTAATTAATATGTGTGTGCACGCTTCACAGTACCACCCACAATCTGACTTTGACATGTAAAACTGCAGGAGTGTCCCTTTAATCCAAGCTCAAAACCCAAATGTAATGGGGCTAGTTCTGAGTTTTCTCTGCCACCAAACATGGTTTCTTGCCAGCAGTGGGTGCTGGTGATGTTTCGCTTGCCAAGAGCTTCAGCCATCATTGCTTTTACAATACAAGAGGTCAGAATACACCCTCTTAGCAACACTGCTTCGTCACGGCAGTCTGGATGCTAAAGTGAGCACTATCGGAAAGTAACAAGACAGGCTGACTGCACTGGAGCTCATTGGTTAGCATGCTCCCATCAGCAGAAGAAAAGAAGCCGTAGAACTAGAAGCAAAGCACCCTGTGCTGGAGACAGATCTTGGTGAGTAAAGGAGTTAAGTTTAATGCTGAACTTGGACTTGAACAGGCATTAACGCTAAAGTTGGCTATGTGGCCATAGCAAAACTCAAAAATAGCCCTTTAAACCCTGCTCAGATTATTATTCAGTGAATGTAACAAGTTCCTTAAAAATGTTAGTATACAACCCAGGACAGATGAAATATAAAATCAGCCATAAAGAGTGTTGTTATGTGCTGGCCTTTAAATTAAACTCTCAAACCGTCACGTTGGAGAAAAGAGAACTCATTTTGCCAAGAAAGGCTGAGTAATGCTTGTTGGGGATAAACAGTGTGGTGAAGCTTCCTTAAAGACAGGGAGACGAGTGAGGGATTATTATGTCCCCCATCAGAAGACTGATGTGGAGGAAAGAAAACATCTATCAGCTGCTGGAGAAAGAGCAGGATAAAGAAAAAAGAAAGGACACAAAAAATCCTGGTAAAGAAAATCAAAGAGTGGAACAGTGGTGATGAGAGTGAAGCAAATCGGTGACAGAGGAAGAAAAAACTCAAAGGGAAATAGAAGAAGGCAGAAGGAACACAGTGGAGAGGTATTTGAATACATTATGTGCCATGGGGCAGTTAAATCTCACAGTATTGATGGTGTTTATCTCCCACAGGGGTTTACAGAGAAGTTTAGTGTTGCTGCAAGCTGGAAAGTGGAGCTGACAGATAACCAATAATGAGCTCTGATTGATGCCTCAAGTTATACACAAGTATGGAGTGATGATACAGGTGACAAATAACACACACTCTCACACACACACACACACACACACACACCCGCACAGGTGAGCTAGCACAGGCTGTTCAGAAGATAATATTCAGTAAAAGAAATAAAAATAGTGCCACACGTCCTCAGGAGGTGTGTTTATGCTTATCCTCAGAAAGAGGCAGTTTGACTTGATTTACTTCCCTCATATTTTCTGCAGACACAGATGCAGGCGAGGACACACAGATAAAGAAATGAAGGGATGATGGAGGGAAAGAGGGGCGTGGGGGGGTTGGTTCAGCCGAGACAAAGTAGACAATCTCCCCTCGAATGAATATTTGATGAGAAGGCTGATATGCTCAAATGAAACGTTATAAATACACAGCAGCATTAGTGGCTTGCCACAGTAAAATACCCTGGCTTGGCTCTGTCTGAATGTCTAAGCTATCAACACACACACGAACACACACATCGCACAGATTATATCAGGGAGTTAATATACTGCCCAATATACAATATAGCCAACGAAATTAGGGGATTTGGAATTGATTCATGTCAGGGGATTGAGATGTACCGTATTAAAACGACATTGCACAGAGGGATCTCTAAAAAACCATAAATACTCTCTCACGCTTTTTCTGTAACACACCACACACACACTTAGAGTCCACTTTCCATGCTACACCGTTATTCCCAGGCTGCACAAAAGCACATTATCATCTCTGGAACACGGTTTTTGCACATTAACATCATGTCTTGCATGTCCATTAGTGGCTATCAGGGTCATTTTCATCAGCAGACACATACACAGTATAAATAAGCATGTTAGAGACAAGAGAAATACAAAGGCAAAGAAAAGAGAAAACGAGGGAAGGTGTGTGTGTGTGTGTGTGTGTGTGTATGTGGTGGTGGTGGTGGTTGGGGGGGGGGGGTGTAATCATTAATGTTTACAGTTCCCACTGCTGCTGCATTAAAGGAACTGACAGGTGGCTCTGCATGTCATAACCCATCAACTAAAAAGTGAATGAACAAAGACTTTTTACTGTTTTTTTTTTTAATTATGCAGTCTTGAGGAGAAGCTTCTTTGAAAAGTGTAACTCGCTAGTGCATTCGGGTGTTTAAAGACTTGAGGGTCAGCTGCTGAACAGTAAAGTTTTACTGCAAGACTCAAATAGGGGTGGATTGGTCAGGGAAACTTACTTTTACTCTTCAGAAAAAAAATGTCTGCCAAGCAGTCAGTTTTTTTATACACATTTTTGCTGTCTCTCTGAAAATTAGAATTTTCTTCCCATCATCTTAAGTAGTAAACTCTACCACTCTCTGATGTCCTGGTTTCATTGGTAGCAATGAGTTGCTATTTTAACTTCAATACTGTTTAAATTTTGACTCGAATATATTTCAGCATCTACATCTCAGCTGCTTTTGAATATGTATCTTCTTTGTAGACCATCTGATCTTAAGCAGTTGTCTCTGGATAATCAGGATTTCTGCATCTACTAACATTTCCCCCCTTGCACTTATCCTGTAGTTCAACAAAAATCAAAGAAAAAACAAATGTATATCTATTAAATTTGAATATATATAAGGAAAATACATATTCTCAATTCAATTTCTAGTAAAGGCTTCGAAAATAATTATTGTAGTTTATAAATGATTCAGATCAGGTTTTAGAGGAAAGTGCTGCACGTTGATTTCTTAAAGTGACCAAAGGCAATTCAGCGGTAGTTTAAACCCTTGTCCTGCATGTTTACATTTGTTGTGTGTCAGATTGTTTGAATAAGTTCGATTGATTGCAACAATATAAACTGAAATGGTAATGTATATGATGCCTATTATAGTTTTCACAGTTTGAAACTTAGGGACACAAACACCTATTTTCATAACTGTTAGGCTCATAGGCCCCTCATGCTGTATGCTGACGATGCACATCTATCTACTATGAAAATCCAGTGACATTTTTGTAGAAGAAAATTAAATATCAGGCATCTTCTGCCCCCTCCAAATATGTGTGATTGTTTCAAAATAGACTTACTGACCAATGTGATACTAGCCCACAGATATATGGGAAAAATTTGAATCTACCACTGTTAGCGAGACAATTTCATCCAATTTCATCCAACATTTGTCCAACATCAGTCTTCTTCTCTGAGTTTCATTGTCCTTGACACTTCTCATTTCCTCCTTTTAGCTCTCCCTCTTTCTCTGTCCAGCTTTATTTACCTCTGTTTGAGTTTATTTTTTCCATCCTCCTCTCTGACCTCTGCTTGTATTTTTCCTTCAAGAGATCCAAGAGATCAGGTTACTCTGAGCAACTTCTAACAAACAAAGGATTTGGCTGGTGTTGTTGTGCGTGCCTGAGGGTGCAGACATCATTAGGAAGTAGCTGGAGGACAAAGTTTATCAGAGATGTTGGCTAATTACTTTCACAACATGAGGGGGCGAGGAGGGGGTAGATGGAGGAGCAGCAGTCTGAGGGAGGACAACAGAAGTGAAGAACAGGATAGTTTCCACTTTCTCAGAGCGATATCACCTTTTTCAGCAGCCATGACCCGACATTGACATTTCCCATTTATCCACATCTCAGATAAATATGGAATTTATTGATTCAAATATTTTGTCAAGGTGAACTTGCACTGTGTTAGGAGCAGAATACTGATGTTTGCATCCTCAGCAGTTTCCCCCACAATCTTCTAGGCTGGACTCCTCATTACTGCTCTGTATTATCAATGTGCAAAATGGCAAATATAAACATGGAACCATTAGCTTTACTGTTCCCCCCTACTTATGTTGTATTTCACATTTGGATATTTAAGTTTTAAGTGTTTTTCCAACTTCTTTGTCTTACATTAAATAACTGCACCTTTTAACTTATTGAACACTGACTGTAGATTGCCACCAGCTGGTGTGTATACAGTATGTATGTAAAGCTGCTCTGATCAATATTTGTATGTAAACAATGGGTCAAATAACTGTGTAGTGTTAAAGGGAGTCACTTGTAGTGACAAAGCTGCAGAGAATAATTACAAACTCTGAGCTTCCTCTCAGCTCTACACAGTGTTTTAGCATCTTTTACTTTATTGTTTTGGTTTCATGGCTTGCAGTTTGACTGTTTTGGTTCACTCTAACCACTCTCATCTGTGCTGCAGCTTAAGAACCAGGTATTTCCCTCAGGAGTTGGAGGTGGAGGCCAAAGCAGAGCTAAAACCAGACTGAATTCATTTCACCAGGTGACCAGAGATATTATTTCAAATACTTTATTCTGTCCTGTGGATATCTAAATAGTCAGCTGTTAGCCAACACGTATGCCACTATAACTTTAGATGTGTTCCTGTTATGTTGACGGATTGTTTGCTGCCCCCAAGTGGCCGAAAACTAAATAGATGCAGCTTTGATTAACTTTTTTCTCTCCGTTGAATAACTGTGATGAGCATTTTAACATTACTAATAGTCTTCTGTGAGATCGTGAGTGTAAATACAGATTGTAAAAAAAAAAAAAAAAAATCAGTGGGTCTTAGTGTGCAACCAAATTCTGCAAACTTCTTACTCATCAAAACACAAGTAATCAATCAAGTGCAAGCTCCTTGACTTTTTAGTTCACAACTCAGAGATGATACATGCTAAACAGATGAGTCGAGAAGTAAAGAAATTAATCAAGACAAAAACATTTGTTCTCAAAGATCATATTCATTGAACAAAAAGTAATTTTTCACTTCTGCAGTGTGAGGGGGGATAAGAAATCAACCTCCTACTGACATCTAATATATCAGAATCAGACTTGGTCCACAATGTCAGCAGAGGACAGTGTGTGTAGAATGACAAGGATGGCTGCTGGTAGGCTTACCTACAAAGAGTGTTGCAGAAAAATAATAATTTTGATGTTACAGATATCAGAGTTATGTTTTTCAGTAGTAGGAAACCAACCTTTATTTTAAAAAAGAAACATAAATATACCTACAGGAATTAAAGAAAGAAGACCCTACACTTGAATAAATTGCATAATTCAGATCTGCTTCCACTCAAAAAAAAAAAAAAAATCATTTTAAATGTACTGAATGGGAAAGAGCAAGGAGGAGTTAAATGGATGAATGTTGGGCTCTATTTCTTTACCAAACTGACTGCGGAAAAAAAAACACCAGCAATCACTTTTATAACCGATGATTAACCACTGTTTAACCACTGTATGACTAGTTTTCCTCCTTGACTGGCCACTCACTTCAACACATTCAGACTAATTTAGAAATGACTTGTGCGATTTACATTAATGAAGATTAATCATGGCTTTGTTCAAAAACAAAGGTTTGCAACGACAATAAAAAGGTTTTCTTTATCACTTCAGAGCATCCTCAAGTTAGCAAACGTAATACAAAATACTTGTAGATTTATTTTGGACATGTAGAGAATTATGTCAACATTCACACTACAAGCATTCAGCTGCAAAGAAAAAGTTAATGCTCAAATCCAAGAGGATTCAGAGTAAGATTCACTCAAAAAGGCTCAGGATCACCATTACCAATGCTGTTAGGAAGAGCATAATGTTCCACTCAATGCCTAAATTTTCAGAAATAATTACTGGAGAAATAAACCATAAACCATGTACTGTGATCAGTTTGACAGCAGAAACTACTTACCACAACATCAGTGGCAGAAAAGGTGGAGATGAAGATCTGGGTTAAAAATACTGGGTTTACTATCTTAACTCCAAACTTTCATGGGTCAGTTAACAGTCCAGCCAATACTGCAAATTGCACACGAGGATCCTGTGCAATACGGGCACTTCCTTAAAGAAATCACACATACACACACACAAACAACCACAAAGTCTGGAAAATTTTCAGTTTTTTCCTTAAGGTGCATCCAGTCTGTCAGTGTGTCCGTCTCTGTGGGTTTCCAATGTTCAGTTCACAAGAGACAAGAAGAGAGAAATCAAGATGACTGATGGAAATAAAGATAGAGGACTGCACTGGTTTGTTTGTATGTGTTAAAAAGTATGCACACATGTCCACACACATGTAAAATGTACTGTGTGTGTCCATTTGAAGTGAGGTGAAGGACTGGGGAGTGTGAGTGTGTGTGTGTGTGTGTGTGTGTGTGTCTCAGGAGATGGTGGAAAACTCCTTGAGCAGGACGTCCTGACTCAGTGTGTTCAAAGAGACGTTCTTCCTCACATTCAGACTGATGGAGCGCACCTGGAGACACACAGACAGAGACGTTTATAACAGGTCCAATGCTGTGAGGGCTGAGATTAAACCCCATTCCAGTCGCTACAGCCGCACCACATCCTACTCCGCCTCTGTTTGTGCGTTCATGCTGAGGGGTTTCCACGTTAAACACAGTCCTAAATCTATTCATGTATAGCTGCGGCACACACAAAAACTTTTAGATGTGTAGGGACATAGAATATGGATGAGAACCACTTCCCTCCTTTTAAAAAAGTAAGACACTACCCTCAGTTTTAACACAGTGTGCTGAGTCTGACTTTATGCAGAGCAACACAGTGGGTTGGATCCGGCTGGCAAATAATCTGAGATTTAATAGATCCAATAAAACTGTCAACACCCACAATGCACTGCTGTTTATCTTACCAGCTCCTTGAAGAAAGCAGCCTCTTTGGGCTGCTCTGAGTATCTCTCAAACTGGTCCAGACCATCCTGCAGTTTGAGGGTCAGTGTGTCATAGTTGGATCGTACCACCTCCAACACCTGAAGGGAGAGAGAAAATAACTACTGTAGTGTTGCATAATTTCCAATTCCTTAACACAGAGTAGTTCATGCATCTTACAGTGAACACTTAACTGGAACAGTCACCAAAACAGTCAAATATTAATTAGTGTTTAATACTTTATTATAACATTTTTATTCATGAGAGATCACATGGAGGGTTGCAATACTGTAGCATCGCATTAGCTCCTCTCCAAGTTATTTTGAATCACTCGCTCCTTACTGTCAGATCAACTGTTATCAGAGATATGACTGGTCATTTGGAAAAGAGGGTCATAATCTGCAACTTGATGCATTTCTCAACATTTTACTTGCTTTGTTTCTGGTTTGTTTTGTCCCAGATATACGGGCATTTTTGCATTGAGGGGACTTGCTTCATCATTTTAAGGTCAGGCTACAAATATCATCAAATAATGTATAATACGGCACAGTGAGTGAGTGCGTGTACTATGCTCGTAAGTGCACAGAACACACTTGCCTAAAGTAAAGTCCAGCTGAGATAAGAAGGTGGGCTGAAATCAGAAGTAATTATGCAGAGATTCTCCACACTTGCACCCCTACCATTCCTCCATTTAGCCGTGAAATAGCCCCTAACCAGAGTCTTTTCATTATTTTATTAATGCCGCTGCAACACTCCACACAGCATGAAACACTCTCAGTGAGGTGCATGAGCCGCATTTTGTCATGCCTCCCAGAGAAGCTCGACAAATGCACGCACCCTTAAATGCGTCCAGCTTTTTTCCACAAGTACATATCGATGTTAACTTACACACAGGTCTTATTACATTTATGCACACACAATGCATATACTCTCCTTTAGCCCTGGCAGTATATCTTTTTTTACAGCTGAATCATCGTTTTAAAATGTATTACCAGTGGGCTAAGAGAAAACATTCTTCTTTTTATTTTTCTCTGATAAATCTACAGCTTGGGGGAAAAAAAAGTGCTGTTGTTTTTATTCAACCTCTGATGGTACACTGATGAAAAATTCATACCCATATCTCCTCCCCCTCTCTCTCCCTCACAGCTCTCCATCACTCTCTCCTCCCTGTGGAAATGTGGAGGCAGGTTTGAATTGTAACCTCAACTAATATGTGTTAAAGTTTGCTCCTCACTAGAGGCAAATGGAAAGGATGGAAAAATGAAAAGAGGGGGAGGAAGTGCAAGCTGTGACAAACTGCTTAGAAGCAAAATATTAAAATAAAGGAAAAGTAAATGGAATTCAAGAAAAGCCTTTATCATATGTAGTTTTGGGAGGTTTTCTTTCTGCATCAGTAGGCAGATATGATCATGAGCACGCAGTTGTCATTGTGTTTATCTCTAAGTGTAAATACAAAAGCTCTCATGTGCTGAAGTGCGTTTTGACTGTAATGTTGTACACTATGTGTGAGAGACAGACAGACAGACTGCAACAGCTCGTTGTAATGCTGTGTGTTTCTGGAGGCCATCCATCTTCTGGTGTCACTGGTGGGAATAAAGACGCTCCAGGCGGATGGAATGCAGGTGGTTAATGTGTTTTGTGCATGTGCGTTGATTATTGTCTGTCAAAAGACGGAGGAATGGAGAGGCAAGGTCTCTATAACTTCATTTAAAAAATGAGGAGAGAGAGGAGAGAGGTCAGTCTGAAGAAGTAGTGACAATCTGAAGGTCCCTAAAATATATCCAAGTTCAATACATCATCTGTCTTGTTTTCTCTTTCCCTGTTCTGTCCTGTGATACAGGTTTGAGCCCAAAGCCACTGAAAAGCCCTGCTTACTTTACCGTTCATAAGTGGGATGCGAGAAGTTTTTTGGATGAATTTCCATGCGTCTTCTTATTTTGTGTGACCGTTTGCTGTGAGCACTGCTTTGTTCAGCCAGAGGGAATTTATAACTTGTCTTTTGTTCTTTCTGTTTTCTCCATTTTCTCAAAATACATCTTCATTTTGTGAATCCTAAAAGTTTCAAAACAGCTGTATATTATCATTTATAAACAATGCTAGGAGTACTTTTACTGACCACGTAACATCCACATTTTAGAATATACCTTATGGTCAATACAATCCAACAACAACAGTCCACTGTGAAATTGCTGCAGTTTAAAAATAAACTCTTCACATGATATGTGTCCTTTGCTTATTCAAGTGACTTGGATCAAGAGTAAAAATGAATTTAATCAGATATCTATATCTAAACCTACATGTTATAGCCACAGTGTGCTTAGCCTACAATAAAATGAAACCTGTGTAACAGCTGTGCTTTAAAGGCTTCCTATAATACTCATCAATGTGTCCGACTGTGTTCAGTATGTGTTCAGCAGGTTCGGACAGGATTTAGTCAGCCTCCCATTGAAGCACAGTGTGGATATCTTCATTTAAACTACTGGCTGCTGTTAATTAGTTCATTAGAAAACAGAGCATGTTTTGGTTGGTTTGGTCTGGGTGATGGTTCAACAACATTAAAACGTTAATAAGAACATTTTTCAGATGTCTGTATACCATATATAACGATAATGAATAAATTAAGATAATTCTACTGCTAGTGATTCCACTTAAAGTCACTCAAGGATAATATTGATTTATTGCTTTGCCTTACACGTGATTAACTAAAGACTGGAAGTAAATCTGACTTTATATACTGTCCCTGATACCAATCAACACAAAAACTTGTTAGGCACCACTACCGACGTTGCAGAATGACTCAGAAAATCAATAATTCATATATCTTAAGTATTCAAATTGGAGATGGTTAATCTATTTTTAATTTGACATTACAAGTACTTCCAGCTAAACTGTTATAAGCCAAACAACTTAGAAACAAGCAAATGCAGTTTTTTGTTCTTCATTTCATACCTGCTGTATAACAGACTGAAACGGTTTTAGAGGAGACAATAATGTGCTACCAGGAAAATGTATTCATAACACCAAGCCATTATTTACAAAGCAGAGCTCTTAGCCCAACTAATGCTGTTTTTGCTAAATATATTTTTAAACCTTTTGCCTCAAAATAAGAGAGCAACCTTTGTGTTATCACTACATTTTCTGACAATGATCAGATTACAGTAGCTCCATGATGACTGCAACTAATGTTTAAGAAATTGCTGGAACCAGCTGATTCTCAAAAAACAAAACCACTTTATGTAATGAGAATGGTGTTAATACCACAGGTGGAAAATCATATAAACCCACTGGCAGCTCATTGACACAGAAGCTAACTTCTACCTTCCCTCTTTGTTGTGAATAAATCTAGCAGATAAAAGCCAAGAGGTAATTGGGGAGTATAATGACCAAATCCATCACACTCTTATCAGCTTGTTTTAAAAAAGGACTCTTCCGGCCATTTTCCTATCCTCACCGACATAAAGGATAAAGTCTTAAATGGAGCTCACAACACTCCTATCAGTTCAGCTTCCTTCCAGTCTAGACTCAGGTTTTTCCACTAATAATGAAGGAATAACTCAGCATTTCAAAAGCTGTCCATTTGCTTAATGACTCAATTCACATTTTGTGTTTGAGGTGCAACTCTTATTGTGTGGATAAATTGTTGTTATTTATACAACAATGGCTGCAGACATCAGAGAATCTACAACATTTATTGTGCTTCAAACATATTCACAAAAGTCTATGATCAGAATAATTCATGCTTTCTTTCCTCTTAGGGTGAAAATTCTTTTAAAGCTACAGGAAGACGTGTGAATGTTTAGTAGAAATTTATAAACGTTGTTGCATTTCAGTGTCTCCAGAAGTGACAACAACAAAAAAGGTGTGTGTAACCATCTGTCATGGACAGTGTTAAAATATTTGTTGTGAACAGGGTCCTCCCACCTGCCTGAGCTGTGTGCAATGAATCAGCCGTGATGAGTTTTAAGCTCAGTGGTGTGTGTGATAACAACTGTTCTTCTGGTTGTCTCATCACAATAACCAATGTCTGAGTCATTCATCTCTGCCACAGAGCTGTAACTACTTCTTGATGAATAGGCATTCTTTCAAAATAAAACGCGGTGGGCCCCTTCTCAAACACTTCAAAGTACTGAGCGTTTTCCATTGTGTGCTAAAAAATTCATAAGATTTACTTCTGAAATGACAGGAGTGATGTTTCAGTAGAGCTGAGCTCAAATGGCCCTAAGATGTTGCTGAAGTTCGATTTTATTTTACGAGCAACTTTTAGTCCGCATGTGAGGGGAGGTAAAGTGTGTTGCGTTTACCTGTTCCTCTGACAGCTGGGAGATGTGGTTCACGGCAGCATACGACTCAATCTTGGGGTTAAAATGGTTGATGATGGCCCTTCAAGAAAAAACACAAGCACTTCTGAAAAAGTACACAATGGACATTTTCCACAAAAGTCAAGGATGTACACTACATTGCCAAAAGTATGTGGACACTCAACAGCAACATGTCATTCCAAAACCACTGGTAGGTTGCGTGGCAGTAAACGGACAATCCTTTGTGGCCTGTAACTTTTACAGCACAACTGTTGTCATTATCTTGTATTTATGTTTATTTCTCAGACAACGTCATGGTCATAAAATAATGATATGATCAGCACTGCAGCCAAGCAGCTGAGACATTACTGTCTGATTAGCAGACAGTATTAATGAGCCACAATCAAACAGTTCCAATCTAGTTCCAATGTGTAATGATAGACAGAAAATTCTGTAAATGAGAATTAGATGGCTTAGTGTGAATATAGTATTTATTCTATATTGTAGCACTAAGATCTCCCCAGCTGAAACTAATGGTTCAGGCCCAAAGCATGAAAAACAATCCCAGACCAAAGGTACTGTGTCTACATACTTTCAGCGTTCATTGCTCCCAGCCTTTCATACATTTTAATGCCTGCGTTGCTTTCTGGAAAACCCATTTGTGAGGTTTACCTCTTGTTCAGGTGCAATCTAATAATATCATAAAAAATAATAATATTAATGATGTGAAGGTCTGCAACAACCAATTTTGAAAAGATCTTTGACAAGCAAAGTTTTAAACAATACCAGTTAACACCAAAACTCATTTCTATTCATTCTTATTCAATTCTACCTCAGTGTCTCCTTCATATTGTGTGAGCACACCAGGGAATTTCAGATGTAAATTCACAGGCAATCTTTTCCAGCATTACCATTCATTTCTAAGAGATAACCTGCTTTCTAGCACAAATATAAGTTGATGCACAGCTGTGAGATGAAACGCTTTATTTTGCAGTGGGTTAGAGAGCATAATATATCAAATAAATTATGGTGACAAAAATGCAGAGAATTCTCCATAGTGGTAATTCTGCTGTCATTTCCGTGTGGAAAGCCAGCGTATGGAGGGTAGAACTGATAGGAATAAAATGGAATTGGTCCGTTCATTTGAGTTCATTTTAACACCATCTCTCTGGGTTCTTTATATTTCTCTGCCTCAGTTCATTTATTCATCTGTTCTTTCAAACATTATTCTTTCAGTCTCCCTTCTCCCTGCCTTCCCTTCAACCCTTGTGACGGGCTATTTAAGCAGCGAAGTCTATTCCTTCAGGAGACTGGTTGAGTTGCTGAATCCAAGGGGAGAATCCCCCCTGATCGTTTGTGTGCCCTCAGGGGGCCTCTGAGCCAGGGTGACCTCAGAGGATCATCTCCGCAGAGAAGATGGGGGAGGAAAGAGAGATTACATGGGAAATGTTGGAGGAGATACAAAGTATAGTGTGTGTTGAGCAGGGTTAGGGTGAAGGAGATAAAGGCTTAAAAATTATCGAGGCCTAGGGGACAAAAATAAAGTAACAGGCTGGGGATGGAGAACCCAAATTACAGTTCCAAAATTTTAACTTCATTCACTTTATTTTGACCTTCCTCCACCTCATTCTAGTTTGCAATTCTCTTCACTCCAATGTGACTTTTTTCCTCCCTTCTAGCATACAAGATTTGTTTGTTAAGGGTGTGTGTGTGTGTGTGTGTGTTTTTACCGAACATTGACAAGGGCATGCGTGACCTTGCTGGCCGCCTCCTTCCACTGGCCCGTGTTAGTTGATACTCTCAGAACTGGAAGGCAGAAAATGACAGAACCAAACAGAATCAGATGCAGCCTCTGTCTGGTTTTGTCCAACAAACAGTCCAGAATCCAGAAAGATATTCAATTTATCATGACTTAAAATGAGAGAACGCAGCAAATTCTCACAATAGAGAAGCTGTGGAGTGAGTTTGGTGTTTCTGCTTGATAAGTAATTACAATTATTAATCAAACCAAAACAGTTGATTTTGATGAATTCATTTGATAAAGTTTCTGTCACTGACTACAATTCATACAATGGTATTTACTGAGCTTATACTGGAGAGAGACCTGGAGAGTTAATTTCCTCTGTTCCCCAGGTGTTGCAAACTCAAAGCCTCCTCCATGTTCTACCTGTTACCACCTGCTGTTCTTGGTTCCTCTTCTCTAACTGAAGTACTGCTTTCATTTTCCTATAACTCATTACTAATTCACTAAACTGGAAGACTTTAATGCGAACGATCTAAAGAAAGTGTTGAGTTTCTTTGACAGTAGCTTAGCATTAGTGGGGAGAAATGGCAAAGTTAAAAGACTGAAACTAACTGGTGAATGACATGTATATTTCTGTCAAAAAAAGAAGAAACAGAGATCTAAGTAATGAGTGTGCAGCCTGTTTTAGTAGGAATTAGTGCTTTGGCAAAATACATTATGCTACACTACTGTAGCGGGTTGCCACTTTCCTTTTAGCCCTGTTTTTGGCCTCTACCAACCAATCCTGAGAAAAATGTCTGGTTCTACATCTGCTAAATACTCTACTATGTTCACCAGCTAGTCTCTGACTTGGTCTGTCTGCTGTTTGGTGCTGAGCAGTGAGTTTATTTGACTTTATTGGGCTTTTTCACTGAAAACAGTCACTTGCTACAACTGAAAACAATGCAAAGAGAATGGTGAGAGTGAACCAAAAAAATAAGGCTGAGGGTCAAAAGAGCTGAAAGACAATACAAAGCTCTGTAGTAATGAGGGGGGTTATAGAGTCTGTGACACTGTTGTGTTTGTCACTACAAGTGACCCCTTTGATATTTCACACAGTAATTTGATCCACTATTATGATAAATATATTGGTCATATCTGCCTTAAATAGCAGCTTTTATATATCATTTTACAGGAATATCTTCATCTTGTTAGGTCAAAAACTGCAGTGTCTACAAACATACCCATGCAGTAGAGGTTGTCGAAGACCTGGTGCATTCGTACAATTTCATAGTACAGCTCATCGTAGCTGTTGGAGGTGGGCAGGAACGTGTCGCCGTATGTAATGAACATGTTGAACAAGTTCACTACCTGAATACACACATTAAACACACATTAAGTCTGAATATAATCAACAATACATTCACTCACAAAGAGAGGGAGTTTATGTGTTGAGAGAAAAACAACACAAGAAAAACAAACTAAGAATAGGAGTTCTAAAGGGAAATTAAATTCATACTGCTGCAGTTTTTTCAAAGACAGACAGTTTGGCTTTTTCTTCTCTAAAAAACTAATAAAAGGCATTTAAACTCTAGTGTGTGATTTCAGATATATCGCATAGCTGGGCTACAAGCAGCATCACTGTTAGAACATCATCTTCTCACTACAAGACAATACACCTATCAATAAACAGTTTCTATTGTGTACTTTACTCTGTCAGGCTTCTGTCTGCGCGCTTTGTGAGTGGGTATGTGTGAGTGTGGTGTTACTCACCAGTAAGGCCAGATGAAAGATGTTGTGCTTGGCCAGCAGTGTGGTCTCATTTGACAGCAGGAACTTCAGCAGGTTGATGAGGGCTGTGTGGAAGGGGATATGCTCGCATTAATGAAATTATCTGGAGTGCTGATAGTCGTCTACCAGCGGAGGCATATGGAAGCAGTCTAGCTTTCCTCAGTGTGCATCTTTATTAAGGTAGATAATGGAACACAGGAGGGGGGAAACCTTGCCGCACCAAATCAAGTCCTTTCACACGTTTTTATTGAGGAAAACAAAACCCACAAGAAGAAACAAAATGTGTACACAAAAAAGCTTTTAACAAGCTCCAACACAAGCTGGCACAACAACACGCTGGAAGAAGATAAACACATCTATTGCTTTAATTTGACTCATTTTTTCTCCCCAGTCTTATTTCATGGTATGCTATTATCACCACCAGGAGGAGAGGGTCGGTGTTATTCAGGGAATTAAGCAGATTATTGGTCTGATTAGAGAAAGCTGTATTCTAATGAGACACAGTGCGATGGGGCCATTACAAGCTGAAATGTGATCCTACTGTGTGTTGACCAGGCTGAAAACAAGGCCACCAGGACGGATTGGGCTTTCTTTAGAGACTCATTATCCGATCTCAATGATGCAATACATTTCAAAAACAACAGGCCCAATGACTTAAAAAGGAAATTGGTTTTGTTTTGAAAAAGCTGTAACTATTTACTCAACTCTTAAGGTGAAGCCCTGCAAATCAAAAATTCCAAAGACATCCTGTCACGAAACTTTTAAACATGATTTATTTAACAGCATCTGTTTGCAAAGATTTCATATCTCAATAAGTGTGGGAATCTACATCAATCATTGCAGTTACTCATTACTCTGCTGGTGGCACTGCAGTTTATTAAAGATGACAATCAATTCTGACAAAACTGAGAGAAAGTGAGGTGTCTTTACCTGACCAAAGCTCCCTCCAGGTGTAGTGTAATCTGATTCTGCATTTCTTCTGGTAGCACAGGAGTTTGTGGATGATCTGCACACAGCGCCTGCACAAGAAATAAACACATAAAACTGTGGTTAACAAAACTGGACAGTATATGAGACTATAATAATAATAATAATGCGTGTGTGTTTAAGTGCATGTGCTCTCACAAGTATAAATCCATGGGGAAATCCTTCATCATATGAGTGACAATAAATTCCACCATCAAGTCTGAAGTAGTTCAGGAGAGACAGACAGGGAGAAAAACTACTGAGAACAATGTAAAAGTACAACTTGAAGTAATTTACATTATGTCCTCATTCTTCAGCTTTAAAATAAAAACATTTGGTTTGCTACCAAACCAGTTACCATGGGAAATGACCTAGATGTATGTAGATCAGAGGTTACAGCTAACTGGCCTTATCAAATGTCAAGCATCAGTCAGTGCCAGTGCACACTAAACCACAGTTATAAATATTCGTCATACCTAGAACAGCACACACCAGTGGCCGTGAAGGGATGTTCTTGTCCACTGCTTTTTTTCTGTGCCTCATGGGCTGCAAAAGATACAGGAGGAATGTGAGTATGAAGGTTCATCATTGACTTTGTAAATAGAATTAGCAAATGCAAGAAATCTGCAGCACAAGGTCCTCTTACTGGAAATTTTACAGAGCTTTCAGCTACACCTTGTAGCCTTCATCAGTGGAGTTTCCTCAGTTCTCATGAAAATAGCTCAGTTATAATCAATAATAATATAATCAAATCAATATTCTACACTAAGGTGTACAACATGTACATGAGAGGGACGTAGCAAGCAATGTCTGTTCATCATGTGACCAAAATTGTGGAACTTGTGCTAGGTATGTACAATATATGAGAACACACTCATGACACTGGACAGAGTGATGGACCAGTGTATCAGCATACTACCAATACTAGCTAATATCAGCTTTAATAGGAAATAATATACGGGACAATAACAGACTGATTTTTTTATAGATGCATGTCGTGTAACTCACCATTCTGTGCAGATTGACTCTGAAGTTCATATTGTCATCATGAAGAAAGGCATCAGCATACTGGTCCTAAAAATTTGAATAAGATCAACATTAGGATCAGAGACAATGTCAAAGACAGTCAGATTGTTAGAGGATGTGGAAGGATGAGCTGCTCATACCTCTGCTATACAGGTGAGGATGATTAGGCACAGTCTGGCACTGTTGAGTCGATGCTCATCTGGAAATACAAATATGAGAAAAATGAAATATGCCTGAAGAGGTGTCAAGGACAATGATATTGGAGCACCTCAGTACAGAGATGATTGAGATGTAACGGAGGAAAAACGGGAGGCAGAGTGTCAGAGTCAAAGAGAAGGAGGACATGAAGGTTTACCTTTAGTATCCTGCATTACAATGGAGGCATACTTGAGGAAGGTGATGAGAAGGTTGCTGGTCTGCAGGTTGGGATCCAGAGGCAGCTCTGGGTTGTTCATCACTACACAGCACATATACAAGTAAAACTTCAGTCATAATCACTACAGTTGAAATTCTTCCCAATATTTTGTTCAGTACAGTATATGAAATAAACAGAGAGAACATAATTATGATAAACCAAACTTTACACGAGACAAAACTGTGCAGCGAGTCACAAGTCAGTTATTCCATAAATATTGATGTCCCAAAAGCATGAGCCTAAAGTCTACTGTCTAAAAGAGAGTATGGCAAGTGCCGTTGTCCTTGTTTGGGCAGACAGAGTGCTCATTCAAGCAAATAACAGCAGTACAAAAAACGTCTTTGTCCCATTACTGTAGCTACTGTAGCTTACTGTGTTGTCTAGACATGCATTCACATCCATTTAAAAATCTCTGCACTCTGAAACATACAGTTTGTTTCATGGATAAATGATGAGCTGGTCATTTCTATCTCCCTCCACTCGCAACCCACCCAGACCCTCATTTGCTTCCTTCTTCCTCAGATCACTGCAGGCCCAATGGCAAAGAAGATTTCACACTGTCAAGGCACATATCATCACATGGAGCAAAACTGTGGAAGGAAAGGGTATATTCCTGACATGTGATTGCAGGCACATATGTGTGCAACGGTTTCTGGTCTCAGCAGGGGACCCTGTAAGTGCCGAAGCTCCTATGACAGGGCATAATGCACGCTGCATGTGAAACATTCATCTGTATTTGAAGCTGGAGGTTAATATTTTATATGGAAAAGGGCTCTTTGGTTTGAAGCAATGGATGGAGAGCTACCAGAGATAGAAACATGCACCTTTTAACAGTTACAGCATGTGTGCACGTTGAATGACCTGCTTTTGAATGTGCTAGCGACAACATAAGCCTGCTTCAAAACTTGAGGTGACAACCATGCATTCGTTTTCAAAGAGAGCTTAGTAAGTACTTGGGATAGTGTAATAATCTGCTTGTTAAATTGTTAGAAACCTACATTAGAATAGGGTTTGCTGTATATCCACAACTCATTTCTTTCAGATAAACCTCAAAAGGTGCATGTGTGCGACTGAGCATTTCTGCTCAAAGCTGCAGTGAGTGAGAGTTGCCATGTTTGGGGGAGAGTTATCAAAAATGTATGTAAAAACACTGTTGAGATTAAATAAGGGCAAAGAAGCAGAGACCCTTGCTACCAAAAGTTTTAGAAAGCCTCAATAGCTTTTCCTCTTTTTTCCACCTCCTCAGGTGTTTTAAAGGCATCTGTATTTTCAGGATAGTTCCATTTTGTTTATCAGTGAGGAAGTGGTATAAAGCATTTGTAAACACACAGAACAGGTTGAAAGCTCTTCTACCCTACAAGCTATGGTGTCATTTAAAAAAGACTACTGTGAATAGCAGGATCTAAGGTTTCAAACATTACTGAATTTGCAATTCCGAGTGAAAAGATTTTACACTGTTGACTCTAAATATGTTTGGACAAAACCCAACACCCAAACATATAGTTTTTACTACACTGTCTAAACCCCTTCGTTCACTATAACAGGCCAAATCAGGAGTTCCAATAACTGCTACCATCTGCAGTTTCATGTGATTGCTGCTTTCTGTCTTCACCCCTGTTCCTCCTTGCTGCACAAAATGTGGTTCCACACACTGTCATGAAGGCACTGAGAGGTATACTTCCCTTCAGAAACCTATGTGTAACATCACAGACGGAGTCTCTGTCCGTCTCAATAAAAATATGAAAATGTGTATGGCTTACTGTCTAGGGAGGGCGGCGTTGTGCCAAGTGGTGTCGTGGGGGTCGTCGGAGTAGGAGTGGTCGGTGTGACTGCGATGTCAATCTCAGGGTGGCTCTGTTGAAAGACAAACAACACATATGAAATGTCACTGATAGTTAATAACTGTCCCTTGTTGTCCTGTAATGTGTTGGGAAAAATGCTGGTTGGACTGAAGACACAAATGAGGACAAAGAGAAAGGAGTGTGAAGAAGAGTGTTTACTGTTAGCTGTGCAAAACATTAGAACAGTGCATTAATCATTGCTGCTCATTTATCTTAAGATATGTAGCCAGCTACAGCTCTGCAAAAAGCAGCAATTATTTAGTTGCCTCAGAGTGGGAGTTAGTCCTGAGACACTGTGCTGTCTCTACCATCCTAACAGCATTTATCTTGTCCTCTCATTTCAGTTAGTTAGTTAGTAGGGTAGTTCAGAATGTCACTCAATAAAGTCAAAGGAACAGACTGGACTGAATTATGATAGAAAAGTGATTTTCAGATCTGGCACATGTTTGAAGAAATACTGTTTATATCTACTAATATCTACTAATAAAATAGTTCATTAAAGAATCAGATCTCAAACCAGCTGATCTGAATAATATCAGGAAGAGGTAAAGTCTGTTCCTTCCTCTTTTCTAACCACAGATGATGTGACACTGTCCATCATTATTTGATGTCAAATCACACTGTACTGGCAGAGGATTAGAAGGCAAAGGAATAGAAAACCTTTTACCAATTTTTGCAAAGCCTCAGGATAAGAGGAGAAAAAACCTTTTTAGCCTTTATCCGACAGTGACAGAAGAGAGACAGGAAACAAGAGAGTAGGGGAGTGACATGCAGCAAAGGTCTACCCAGATCAGGAGTCGAACCGGGGACTCGCTGCTCAGAGCACCGAGGCCCATGTAGTATTGTAGTAAAGTATTGTATCTTACCTGTGCTAATACAGTGATGAAGTTGCGGTTGAGGTGCACAGCCTCATAGAGTGCCAACAGAATCGCCTCATTTGTCCTTGAGATGAAAGAGAGGCTGTGGTTAGAGTGAACTCTTTGATTTATGAAGTAAAATCTTGAAAATCTTCATATAACATTAGACTGAGCAGGAAAAAGCTTTAGGCTTTGATCCAGTCAAGCTCAAGGAGCACGCAGAGGGGCAGTCTGGTGTTTAAAGTTTATTAACAATTGCTTTATGCATCAGCAGGTCACTTTCCTTAATTTTCTGTGTCATTAACTACAGCATGAGGCATGTAACCTCTAATAAATCATTTGCAGAATTTCTTTACATTAAATGTTGATGTTGATAAATGTAGTGAAATTAACAATGGAAAACAACAGTAAAACTTGTTTGCAGATACACATAATTGGCTACACTTTTAGTGTTGTCTAATTTTTTCTTTCACGGTAAAATCTAAAGAACAGGAGCAGGGAAGCAATCAGCAGCAGAGTGACACACGGCCATGGTCAACATGACTAAATGTAACCCAATTACCCACATGCCTTGAGACAGTCAAATTTTAGTGTGTTGTAGCAGAATTCTTCAAAAACATTCAGGTTTAAAAATGTTGCACACAGTGGTATTAACTTCATTTAAACTTTGATTTCATGCTGGAACTTTACACAAAGACAAAACAGAGGCAAAGAAGAAAATACACCACAGTTGTGTAGTGTACAGAACAATGCAATTAATGCTGACTCATGGGTAAGACCTAAAATCACTTTGCACTTACTGTACAGAGAGTTTCTCATCAGCATCTGCTATAAACATGCTGCCCACCTGTGGACAAGAGACGGATGAGGTTATCAGTCAACTACAATGCCAATGCCTCATGGCTGCATGCCTCTATGAGCCAGTCAAGTTGCAGGAAATATGGTCACAATCTCCCCCTCTGTTCCTGAGTTATGGTGTTGAGTAATGGCCAAAAAAGAACATTATTATATCACAGTGAAGTTGACCTTTGACCTTTTCGGATATCAAATGTCATAATTTCATCATTTTATCCTATTGGACATTTATCATAATTAGCGTATGAATTCTTGAATTATAGTCAAAAATGTGTTTTGTGATGTCAGAATACCCTTTGACCACCAAAATCTAATGGACCTTGAGTCCAAGTGAACGTTTGTGCTAAATGTGAAGAAATGACCTCCTGAGATTCTTGAGATATCGCATTCACAAGTATGGGAAAAAAGCAAAAGCCCTGTATAAGGCATCATATCTAACTCCTTAAATACAAAAAGTCTCCTAATGGAAGAAATATGAAAAATATGAGTGAGAATAATATCTTACCATACTAGTTAGGGTAGAGAAGAACCCTCCCTGGTTCTCCTCCTCCTTGTCTTTGTACTGTCTACGGGGCAGAGAAGAAGACAAGAGGAAAAAACAAGATGGACAGTAAGTACGAAGTAATGAAAAAGTGAAGAGAATGAAAAATAAATTGAAGACAGGAAGGGCCACACAACAGCAGTGGCAGAGATGTACATTTTCAGTCAAACACAGCACTCGTAACCTAACACACATTTATTTACCCAACATCTCTGTCTCCTCCCTGCAATTTATTATCTACAGGGCACTAGGTTTATATACAAAAACAATGAGCTGTACGGACCTGCAATCCATCACTTTGATGTGTCTGTCTACACACACAGACAGACAAGACCTCCTTCACAAACAGCATTTTAATTTCCAAACCTTGCCTCATCCAAAAAACATTACCGACTGCCAAAGAACACTGTCAGATATAAATAACTAAAAGAATAAAGGGACTGTTTTTTCCAAGAGAATAGAAATAGAACATTTGTGGGAGGCATCAAACTAAACTGCTGACACCAACGGCCTCAGCACACCATGCAGTGGATCATTAAATACTATTCTGACACACGGACAGTCTTAGATCTCACCTGTTATATTCTGTCAGAGCCTGGTGGACGACCATGCCCATTCCCTGAGAAAGAAAACATCCAGTGTTTCAGTCAAACCTTAGTTTGCCTACATGTGCCTACATCAGACTGTCTACTCATTATTCCGCAAGTAAGAAGATACAGTAAGTGACAAAATACTTACATCTAGTGTTGGCTCATCATCCACAATTGAGAGCTTCACAATGTATGGATTCACAGACTAACAGAGAAAACAGAGAAATGTGTATCAGCAACATTTGACACAAATATTGCTGTTAATGTAACTCATCCTTGATTCTCTCAGGCCTCCAGAACAAGGGGCTCATTTACTAACATTTTATATACAAAGCGATTGATCAGTTAATTAAGAAAAATGATTAATGGATGGCTGGGCTCATTCTGATGTTGTGAACTGCAGGTCCAAACAGGTAAGCAGCATCTGGGTGATTCAGATAAACAAATCTATCTCTATTGGCTTGGTTTTAGCTGCATGAAAATGTTGCCATATCTAAAGTGCAGAATGTTGCATCAGATTTTAGCCATGTCTTAGAGATTTTTGAGTAGACATTTCACTTGAGCACACACACAGAGGACTTCTTGTGTTGTTGCCCACTGTGCTTACATACAGTACATAGGCGCATCCAAAAACTCACTCCTCGTCCTCATCATTTCCCCTCCCACACTGTCACTCTTGTCCTTCCAGAAAATGACTGGAGATGGAAGTGAACTGGAAACCGTTTAAGACAGCATGTTCGCTTCTGAATCATTGAAATGTAGGACAAGTGGCCCTTTGATACCTGATATAACCCAAGTCAAAACTTTTCTGCACATGCAGCACAAAATATAAATGGCATGTTCATATTCCACCTGCACAGCCATCCTGTTAATGTTATTCCCCAGATTACATTGGTTTTAATGACATGAGTATTAAAAAAAAAATTTATCGACAGGAAAATTAATGTCTTTCTCTCTTATTATTCCCTCATTTCCCTCAGGGCAGGGTGCAATCCTGAACTGAAAAGCCCTCCCAGAGATGACACATCAGTACAGTACATCTTGTACTAAAAAGAGACTTCAGGGGCTGCTTCTACTGTATCCTCTACTGATGAGACAGTACACACAAATATCAGTTTCCAAGTCAAAGCAAGAAAGAAAGGCAGTGGAGGTGAGGACGTCTGATCTTTGGAGCTAAATGCACAATCAGTGTGTGTTCAGTCACTCTTAAGCAGGGTTTATTTATCACTCCACCCCTCAGCTCAAAAGGCTTTCCAATATATCAAAAAAAACTATTACAGTAACCAGTCAGCGTATACACATAATACACACCTCATATTTCCTGTAGTTGACCAGGAGAGCCAGAAGGACCACGGCATCGTAACCATGCTGCCCTCTACTGGATACATCTGATAGAATCTGTGGAGGGGACACAGAGGGAGAGCAGAGATGACCACATTAGAAGTGGAAAAACATAATAAAACAAAAAATCCCAGAAGTACATTTGACAGAGTCTTTCACTAATCACTTACTTGTAGAATGGCTTCAAAGATGCTGTTGATCATCACATATTCCAGGATGGTGTTCTGACTAATATTGTCTGTTACCTGTGAACACATTTGAGGAGGGTTTTTAAAAGAACAACAAACATTCCCCAAAACCTTTCACCTTATAATTCATGTTGCTGTTGTGATGTGTCCTTGTCTCACCGTCACCAGACACAGCAGCAGTTTGAGACAAAGGCTCTTCAGACTTTCTGAGCCATCTCCACAAAGAAGGCTGTCCAGTCTCTCCATCAGGTCCTGCACACAAAAAATTGTGTTTATTATGAATCCCTTTCACTCCTTTCCTGCACTCTCAAGGTATTTTCCTCACATACCTTCATCCTTTGCTCAGCCTTGTCAAAGCCCATGAGCATGTTGATAATGTCAAAGCCAGACGCTGACTTGTTCTTCTGATGAACCCCTCGGAAAAGTGCGCACAAAGTCTGGGAAGACAAGGACAGAAGAGCACAAAAGTTTGCGAGTACAAGAGAATACAAGACAACCTAAGATCATTTGACTAGAGTTACAGTCTTATCATACCTAAGATACATCTGATATGATGGTAACACAGTTGAAAAAATAGGTGACCCCCTCCTGAGCTGTGTTTACCTGCAGGGCATTGACCACTTTGATCTGGTGCTCCTCTCCCAGAGCCTGAACACAGTGGTGGAACAAAGAGTTGATGTTGTCTTGAATGCGCTGAACCTCTTCTCCATCTACACTCTCCAACTTAGATTCCAGGTACTCTAGGTTCACCTGGAACATGAGGGAAGAACAAAAGTAAAAAAAAAGTAAAGAAAAAAACATGGTAGATGTTGAATATGTATAAGAGCAGAGGATAATTAGAGGACCAGAGTTGACAGTTTCACAATAGCCTTCTGTTAAAATCCCAGCGGTATCTGTCTGAACTTTACGTGATTTGTTTACATTAGTACTTCCTTTTGCATTTAAACGCAGGATGATGCCTCTATCTGATATTTTTTCCAGGTTCAACAACATCTCACTGCATTTTCTGCACTCACTACCATTAATGTATCTACTTACATATACATATGGTGATTTCACTTTTTTCACAGTCTTTTCTCTCATTTATGGCACTTCAATATTTTGACAGGCGTTATTCTTACTGGTATTTCCCATATGTCTCAGTTAGCATTACTGCTACCATCGCTGCAACTTCGCACACCCACACAACACCAGAGAAATTTCCTGTTATGTCGAGCACATTTCCACTCATGTATTTGTCTCTTTGCTGTACCTTCATAAGAAACAGCTCATCCCAGAAGCGAGGGTTGTTTTTGGCGGGGTTCTCTTTCTAAAACAGAGCAGACAGGATGTTGTCAACACTTGAACATACATTTATTTCTCTAAACTTTCATCACTGATATTCCTCCACTGTGATACTCACTGCAAAAATCTCATCATACATCAGCACCACCTTCTCTTTCAAGGGTTTTTTAGAGGATGATGTCCTCCTAAGCAGCCCTGCTTTCTTCTCCACCTGAGACATGACTAAGTCTGAAAACAAACACAAGTGAGAAAAGTATGGAAATAATGTAAAAATGTGGCATAAATCTCCAATGATAATGACATTCTATATTTTTTAATCAAGTCCTGTGAAAAGACCAAATCCAACGTGTTGGTCCATCTCAGGACTGTGACCTGCCCAGCTGTTTGTGCACTTCATTTCAAAGCACATTTATTCCTGAGTATGTAAATCTTTATAAACAAGTCAAGAATATATACTTTCAATTTTATAAAAGGGAGAAGAAATTCCTTAAACAGCTGTACACTGCAGTAGCACCATTTACTTCATCAGGAGTAATTAGTGTACTTGACAGGGACTATTCAGCCACAGATTTGGTGCACAAGTGAGTGGTTTACAGAAGCAGGATAGTGAATATGGAAATTACTCAAGGTAAATAACACTGTTCAAGTTCATAATTATGAAAGAATGTCAGTCAAGTGCAATGCTATGGCTCATTAGTGTTTTGATACTTTTTGGACAACAAATGTAACTCTATGACTCAGAGAAATAAGATACACAGACAATTCTTGTTAGTAAAATCAAGTCATTGCTGAAGTTGTTTTTTTTTTCTTCATTTATATTCACAAGTTTAGTTGACAATTTCTGTCAGAGTCATCTCAGCAGCAAAGCCATATTACCATATTGCTCAGTGACAGTATTCCAGATGTTTACTTTCACTGAATACATTAACTTAACCTGCACAATCTTTCAAGCCACCCTGCCAGTCTACTGCCCACTGTCTTTACTAACGGACAGACTACTCCTGTCATTACAGCTATTAAGTGAAAATCATGTTCCTTTACTGCATATCCTGATTGGCCAGTTCACCAACAACTGTCACCTGTTGAACTATCTGCATTAGGATCTATTTTACTGACTTATTTATCTCAGACTAACAGAAATGCATTTGGATGATGTACTTCATATGTTCCCACTCAGCAAATAGCTGTACCCACTGTTTACACTTGGCTGGCCAGGTGACACTGCCTAATTCAATCAGAGTGACATGATTAATAAATGAAGGCAAAAATTTAGGTTAGCTTAGCAGATAAACTTCCTATTGAATGATATGCGTAGCTCGTCAGCAAATTAGCTAAAGCGCTATTAGGTTTGCTAAGTAATTATCAGCTGACATTAGCTAAAACTGATGGCACATGATATAACCTACTGTACAAGCTGGGATGGGTCAGTTAGCCAGCTAGCACTAGCTAACTGACCCATCGTTGCCTCACTGTGTTTAAGTAGTAAACAACAACCACAGCAACGTGTTCACGTTAACAAGCAGATATTGTTGTTCAGTCGACAATCTATGAGAACTTAGTTTATTAGCAGTTAGGTCACTAAAGGTAAATCTATTAAAAATGTTCAGTCTGCGGAGCTAAAGCTAACGCTACCCAGCTAATGCCTGTCAGACAAAGATGTTAACACTGATTTAACGATAGCTGTCTGATGTCTGGGTGCAATTATTGACAATATTGCTGTGCAAAACTATTCATATACGTCCCAACTCAGTAAATAGAGTGTTTTTTCTTACCTCAATTTAAGTATTAAAATCTATGTCGTAAATGTGGCTCATGAATCCTTGTAACAGCACTAGCCTCTACTAGCATACTGCCGTCTGTAGCCTCCTGCTGGTCTTCGTGGTCCTAGCACCCCACAGATAACAACATCACTATTTCTGTGACATTAATTGTCACGTGTCTATTTGAAAAAAATAAATAATATACGTATAAACAAGACAGTTAGTAAAAAATAAGAAAATGTAATCCTCTCTATAATATTTATCATTTGAGCTACATTTTGTTTTTTTTTGTGTCTCACACATTACATGGTCCATTAAAATATAACAGACATACACTAGAGAAAAAAAAGACAGAGTAGTGGCTTCTAAATAAAGACTGGTACTGTAAGTCACAAATAGGTCACAGTCTGTGTTTCTGTTTTTTAAAGACAAAAACAGAAAAAAAAAAATCTAACACAACAAGGAAACTAATAAAACACTGGAAATAGGGATTTGCAACTTTTTGTAAAGCAGAGAGAGTAATAAGCAATACATGAGTGGCTACAACATGCATGAATGTCTCCTCACTGAATGAAGGGCAGTGTGGGCCATGATTGATGGAGTTCTGTCTATATCTTGTGGCTTTCAAATGCATCATACTTAATGAAAAAATTGAAAATGTAAACAAATTCATACTTTCTTTAGCAAGACTGACTTTTTCATGTTTTACACCACTGTATCCCCTCTAGTAGTCTGACCATCTGAGCAGGGTGTTTCATCTGCGAAGGTGTATGCCAATAATGCATCTGTATCTCTATGGAGATACAGACCTCCAAGTGAGTGAACTGTTTGTGTGTCATCAGTGAAGGTTTTGGCTTCAGTCTAGAATTACCTGTGGATGATTGACAGCAGCAGGCCTTAGAGAGTAAAGTAAGCCATTCCTATTAACACTGGTTGATTCCAGCAGAGGAGTTTAGGCTCAAAATACATTGTAGTAATAATAAATCATCTGTGTTATATTGAAGAGAGGGTGCATCTGCTCTTTTTACCGGTGCAATGTTTACCCCAATGTAGACAAAGTCACCAGGGTAGACCTGGATATACAAAATGTCAAGACATGAATTATGGTGGGGCTGCGTATGGAAGCTGATGAAGGACTGGTCCTTTGTCTCTGTAATCTGTGGCCTCTTGTTGATTTGAAGCACATGACAGTAGGAGATAACTGAGATTCCCTGTTAGAGCTGCACCTCCTCACAGATGCGCTCGTAGGTTAGTTAATTTTTTGCAATATCTTTAGTGAATTAAAATGACAGAACTTAATTTCATCTCAGATGTTCATTTTTGCACTAGTTAGTGTTTTAAGGGCGGTTCTGGCATTTATACATGGCAGAAATTAAGTTAAGCAAGATACAAAATGTGTAAGTGTTTTTTAACTATGGCAGAGTGCTCATTTATCAGCATCTGTGAATGAGAATAAGAGTCTAACTTCCTGTGGTAGACCCATTTCTCTGCACTTAAATAATATATTACCTGATGGCTTTAACACCAGTTTAATGTAACTGTTGATGCTTGCATGTTTTGACCTCAATGAGTTCCTTGGTAAATTAACTTTACCATCAAGAGTGCAATATTTCTGGTAAAGACTACATGGAGCACCTCAATTTCCGGAATAAATGAGACGAGCTCTGCTTTTACCGTTTCATTAGACAGGAAGGGAGATGAGGCAAGAGAGGGGAAGAAAATCAGAATGTAATGAGAGAGAAGTAGGAGAGAAGAAGAGCACTGTGTAAGGAGTGTGAGAGAACATTAACTGACACACACACACACAGAGGCAGGAAGACACAGTTTCACACTAACCTCTTATATGTACAAACACACATGTACACACAATTTAAACATTCACAAGCCAGGTTACTTTTCTGCGAGTGGAAAGTTTTCTTGGTGGTGGTGAATGGCTTGAAACCCGAACATGTTAATGTTTTATTTTGTGATGAAACAAGTCAGCCTTAAGGAGCGTTGAGGGTGAGAAAGTACGATGCTGCTATGGAGATGTCAAAATACTTGACCGTTCTGTCACACATCTACGATATGATGCCAGCGTTCCACTAGATTTCACACTGGTGTACTAAGTTTAACTCAACTTGTGACCAACACCAGACAGATATATCCCTGCAAGACAAGAATATAAGTACAGTAGCATCAAAGTGTTACTAACTGCTACTAACTTTAAGATATTTCTGTTGTTGCCATCTTTCACACAACAGTGAGCTGAGCAAGCTAACATTTTTGATAAAATTCCCAACCCTCTTGCAAGAGAGTGAATTATGTATCACACAAGCAAATGCATGTATATTTAAGTGAGAGTTATGACAAAGAGGAAGTAGCCCTGTAAACTGTAACTCTCCCTGATGTGCACAGCATTGCGATTTTTTTTTCCTTTAAAAAAATCATCAAAATTAAACACATCTTCTCCAACATATCACACTTTATTTCCCAAATCAGCAATTTTGCCTCCACTGCAGTGAAATATTTGGGAAAATATCAAACAACACTCAGTGCCTTCACCAATATCTATATATATATATATATATATATATATATATATATAGGATGAAACCTGTACTTCTCTATGGTAGTTTGCTACTTTCCAGTTACTGTCCACCACTGGATACAGGCATGGGAAATCATATTTAAAATGTCAAAGGCAACCAAGAAGTGGAATCAGTTTTGTTCTTAATTGATTTATATGGAGCTAACAGCTCATAAGGCCTCTGGTCTGACAAATAAGCAGTGTGAATCTGAGCTGGGGAGAGGATAATAGGAAGTTCTATCTAAGCAAATGTGGGCCCAAAAAGACAAGCCATGGTACAATGTGTAACATATCCTGTTTCTTTCTCTTTCAAGGACTCGCAAATATTGCTGAATCCCAAAAAACGGCCACAGTGAGGACAGACTGTCTGCTCTGTCATCGAGTTGAGAGTTTACATCAGCCTGTTACAGCTCTACTTCAGCCCTCAGAGACACTCAGTGTTTCAGGCAGCTGGAAGTCTCACTGACAGCCCTCACAGCTCCGCAGGTACAGTGTGACACAGTGAGTGGAATAAAAATGGCTGAAGAGAAAGTGTGATAGTTGGCAGTTGGAACGTACCACATGTGTGAGGCAGGGTGGTGTGGAAGGCAGTGGATGTATCGTGGTGTCACTCACCCTCTGTTTCTCATACTCCTGACCTGACTTCAGTAATAGATAAGATAAGATAAGATAAGATAAGATAAGATAAGACATTTATCACAACACACAGTCTAAGGAGAAATAAAAGACTAACAGTACATGTGAGAATCTGTTCCACAGGCAGGGCTTTGGAGCGCTGGTCTACAATCTGGGCCCTGGGGCTCCTGGTTTCCTGTTCTGCTGGGTGTTTTCATTGGAGCTGTCTCTTTCTCGAGGACTGATGTAGACCCAGATCAACAGGTGGAAGCAATTAACCACCTGGTAGGATAGAACACCAGCATGTCTCTGTGCCTTAAGGATGAGATTTGATTTGCAGCAGGATACCCAGCAGCACTGCCTCAAGCCTGTCTGATAGCTCAACTTCACTGACAGGTTACAACAGCCAGACTGCAGACGGATGTGACTGCTCAGAGGACGGGGCTTGTTTCAAGTTGAGAAGAGGAGTCGTGCTGCATATCAGTCATCTGTGGGTGATGACGCAGTTATGATGTTTATAACTTTACAAGAGGCAGTCACTGATTCTACACGTCAACATCAGTTCATTCATCCACACATTTGGCTTGGAGACTATAAATTTTGTAATGAAAAGCATTTTTACAAATGAGGGGAATGAAAGGAGAAAGACACTTGGAAGGCATTTTTCCGGTATAGGAGGTATAATGAAGAGATGATATTGCGTTGCATTGTGGAATTTGTGTTTTTGAAGCTTCTAGTAACTAATAGTGGGGCTATCTCAGACTGCTGCACCAGCTTTGTCCATTGTCTGTCCACTCTTTGTTTAATCTGTCTCTCACATGTCCACTAACTTTACTACTTTACTAAATAATATACAACATAGCCCTCCTAAAAAAAGAGTATTCATTCATGGACATGTGGTTAAGGTAAAATTATTCCATCTAAGTGAAGTAGTTACACTGTTACTAACACCTCCTGTATTTAAATGACTTCTTATTGCCATTAGAGAAGTAAGTCCCATTTCATACTTCTTCTCAACAGTGTTGTATTGTCTTAATTCCCACTGTTACCTACCGGGAATGCATTGTATTTCAGCTTCTTTCTGTGGTGAATGCACCAGTTATTTCCACTTCCACTTAAAGGATAGGTTTTCAATTTTCAAACCTGTCTTAGAATAATAGTCAGGTGCTCATGTTTACATTGAAACAGATTATGTTTGCAGTCAGTTCAGCTGAAGGTAATAAGTTGCAGTTGTCTGAGTTAAACAACTAAAGTGCATAATGAGTTGCAACCTTTTTAGTACAACATTCCCTCCACCTTCTCACAGTTTCTGAAGAAACAAAATCAGGCAATTTGGTATTTAAAAAGACAATAACTTTACATGATACCCACTTAACTTAGGCTGCCATTAAATACATCTTTAAATATATTTTTGCACAGAATCAGGTCTGTGGATTTTTGCTCCCCTTCACTTTAATTAGGGAGGGCTCTTTCAATAGCCAGCATGATCAGGAGGAACAATGTGGCATCTGACAATTGTTTTAAGACTGGAAAACAAAATGAATCTATCCACAAAGTCAACGATGCATCAGAACTACATAGCAAAATTACATTTCCTAATTTAAAACCCAGAAACACCAACAAACACTGACTTCATTTATCAGCTGTGTTGCAATAATAACAAAATCAACAACTACACAGACTCTTTTAAAGTGAAAATGTATCTTTTTATTGGTACCATACATTAATTATCAAGGGCAGAAACTAACCAAATCAAAAAATATATATCAAACAATGATTTTTCTACAGGGTTTGGAGAAGGTACAAGTCACCATTCAAACTCAATCAGAACTGTTGCTGGAATCAACTGTAACAAAATGGAAAAATGGAAATGTACAAAACAATAACACAGCTTCAGCTGTTTTTAGTCAGACTCAGAATTGCTACTGAATGTTTTGACTGAACTTAATGTTAAGCTGGTTTTAGAGGATGTGTGCATGATTTATGGTTTCACTCTGTTGATTATGTAAGAGACCACATAAATGAAGACCAATTTAGACAAAAAATAATTTTTAAAAATCTCAGTTTAAGCCAGTGAGGAAACATGAAATTCACTGGTTAACTAAAATTCAGTGAGCACATTCACTTGACATCAAGCTGAGAGGTGAAGTACACAAAATTAGGATGAATGGTAAGTGAAAAATCACCTCCTGTATAGATGAAAAACATGACAAACTTTCTGCCAAAATAAATTAGAAAAAAAAACAAACAAAAAAATTGACTGAAACACTAAAATCATCTCTCCATGGTGCCACTGTACCCCCGGGGGATTTTGTAATTTAATTTACACAAGTTTTAAAAAAGAGGGAGGAGGAAAGAGAGCAGGTGGGAAGATAGAGGGGGACGGGTTCATGAGTGTTTTTTCTCCTTTTTCCTATTTTTGTTTCTTTACATTAGATCGGGATGGCTTTAGGTAAATCTAAGTAAGAATACATTTTATTACAGTCAGACAGAACTTTGCTACTACCTTAAATATACAAGCACAAATACACAAAAATTCAAATCTCCAAAAAAGGAACAAAAAAAGACAAAATAAAAACATCCACACTAAATTATTTCTCTTTTATAAACATAAAAGATAAAAACAATATATTTTAGAGGGGGGAGGGATAAAAGTCCTGTGTTGCTCCTTGGTCTGTAGCTTTTCAGTATTGGTAGAAAATAAAAAAGTAACAATTGAAATGAAGGCGTTTAATACAAATTAAAAAACATTCTAGGGAAATATATACTGTATAAAAACTCTTAAAATGTGTAACTGTGTGTATGTGCATGTGTGTGTGTTGTAAATGCTCTCTGTTGGAAAGACTGCATTCGCTGTAGTCTAATCAGAGATGGCTCGGGCACTGCGGGACTCAAAATCCTTCAATCAATATGTTTATTTGGGTGTGTTTGTATGTCTGTGCATGTGTGTGTGTGATGTTTCTCTAGTGCCACATTTCAGCTCTCCTACTAGTGTGTGAATTTCAATGGTTTTATAGACTGATTCTAAATTCTGGTCCGTCTGCTTCAGCAAAGCCACAAATAAGCTCACGCTGCCTCTTTTCTCTCCTCATACATTTCACACGCTCACACTCACGCTCACATATACTCTATTAACAAACAGTACGAGTGGCGTGCGCATCGACAGAGAAGACCAGAATTGAGAGCCGTGTTCAGAGGACGGGTGGGCAAGTCGTCCCTAAGCAACTCGCCACCATCTCAAAGCCCCCGCTGCCACCGTCCCCTCCACCCCGCCCCTTCCTACATGTAAACTTCAGTGTGGATAGTTTCGTGTGCACAGTTCTCCCCTAGGTTAAAATCGCAGCTCCTGCTTGGTCACATCTACCCAGTCACTGTCCAAACTGAAAATTAGCAAGAGCAGATGGGACATTTTGTATGTGAGATGAGAGAGAGGGAGACAGAAGTGGGACATGGTGCCTAAATAATGACAACTTGTAAAACTTCCCACCGGCACGGTGAAACTGTCTGAAGAGGACAGACTGAGCTCCCTTGGGCTACCTGTGTGTGATGAATCTGAGCTCTACAGTGATGTCTCGATTGGTGAGCAGATGATGGGCTGTTGCTGTTGCGCTCGTGGCTGTTGGGGGATGGGGTGGGGGCTGAGGAGTGACAGACAGGGGGGGTGGGGGTTTGTGTTGAGGTTGCGGGGCTCTGGAGTTCTACTGCGATGCCTGTGAGGTGGGGTTGTCGCTCTTGCTCTCCTGGCTGGAGGGGGCCTTGTTGTTCCAGGGCGAGTTGGAGCCCAGCGCCGGAGAGTTGTTGAAGCTGTCTTCGTCGTCGATGCCGTTGGCCGCGTCGAACTGTGTGTTCTCCAGCCGTGTGATCAGACGCTCGTCTTCATCACCGAACTCCCCTCCCATCAGAGTGGGCTCTCCCACCACCATCACATCCTGCAGAGAAACAAAACAGCAGTGGAACAATTAATATATTTAGTGAGGAGGAATGGGTGTAACAGTATTGTGATTATACCATGCCTTTGTCTTCATTATGTAATGTCTACTGGAAAACTGACCGACTAACTGATCTACTAACTAATCTTCATTATCTGACTTTTGAAATTTGGCTGCACAAGTGATTATTAACTTATAGTTTATGATGTAATTAATATATGTGAAATTATTATTCATATTTGTAAAGATTTTCTTCAAATTAAAAAGGTCCAAGTGAGACTACTGGTTACAAGCACTGTATACACACAGTACTGACATATTATGTCTTCAAATTCAACAACTTCTCTGTTGAAGAACTGCACTGGAGTGCATCAGGTGTCAACTTCATTTGTTTTGTTGTAGCATTATTTTGTCTCACTGTGTCATGTGAACTCAATGAATAAGTGAGGCAGTATATCTATAAACAGAGGTGTAATAGCAGTGCACTGACACTAGATGGCAGTGATGTACTCACTGGAACTTGGCTGGACAGAGGGAAGCCGCTGCCAGGGCTCTTCTTTTTGTTGTTGTTGTTATTATTAGTTCCTCCTCCTCCACTGATGGTGCTGCCACCTGACATCTTGCGCTTCCGCCGCTTGTTAGGGGCCTGTCTTGATGGCTCAGCTACAGGGGAAAGAAAAAGAGTGAAGTTACAAATACATATATTGACAAATAACTGTGTTAAAGTCAGTCTGTGAGTAAGAGTGTGTTGTCCACCTACCTGGTGGTGCCACCATCCTCTGCCATTTCTGGAAGAGGCAGGTCTTGAGGCAGTCTCTGGGGCTGAGGCTGTATGTCTTGTGTCTGGACATCAGCTCCTGCATGGGCTCAAGAATCACACACAGCTGGAGGAAGGAACAGAGAGAGGCCACAGGTTAGAGATTACACACCGTTTAAGATCACTGGAGATGCTTCAATTGGTACAGTGCTATTATTATCAGCTGGTGTTTCGCACAAACGAAATAACTGGCGTACGAGAAAAGATAGATTAGAAAATCTGAACATAAAAAACATGATGCAAATAAACATGACTCATGGCTCAGCACAGCCACACAGTTTCTCATCTAACTTTTAACTTTAAAAACAGCAACAAAACTGTGGCAGGACTCAAGATGCAACAGTGTAAGACTGTTGGCTAAACTGGTTGTGCCACTGGATTTGCCAACAGCAACTGTGAACTGAAAGGTAGTTTTAATAGCTGTCACCAAGAGACGTAAAAATGGCCAACTGTCTGTGATCAGTCAGTCAGGGGACAAAGAGCAAACTAGACTTTTGAGAGTAAATAGACCAGCAGCTGCTGAATGCAATAGCAATTAGCAAGATATAGAAGCAAGAAAATTCAATAAATTACTTTTGAAATTTCTATTATAGTATTATAGAATATGTCAATATTCTGTAGTAGTGAGATACATGCATTTGCCAACACTCTACAGTACCACTACCAAACTCTCTTTATAGTATCTTTTAATGGCTCAACACATTTCAACACATTTTTTTTATTCAGTTCAAGCATCTTAAAGACAATCCATGAAAATATTTAGAAAGCTGACCAACATGCACAGACTTAAAACTTGCTTGAGGTAGAGATCAATCACAGAGAACAGCACATGTTATTCTCACCAGTCACAATCATGATGTGTGCTTTTCATTTGAAAGCCAAGGTTGCCCTTAAGACAGCCTCTACTCTCAACTAAAACACATTTTAATCTTAAATTAGAATTGACTTTGAAATTTTGAGTCAAATACAGCTATAGTTTGAAGGCCTTCAAGTAACTACACAATGAGATTTTTCTTTAAAGCTTTTACAAAATTATGACTGAATGATGATCTAGACCTAATGAAAAGAAAAACATTCAGGATACACATCATTCTAAAAGTAACATGTTCCATGTGTGCTTGACTTACTCGGAGGTAGTTAAGGGTGGAGTTCGACAGGCCACATCTTGTTATATTTTTGGACAGCTGGTCCAGCATCTGTGGGTCCTGGGCCTGGGACATCAATAGAGGACAGTTTTTAAAAATATTAGTTAAAATAAGCACACATACACACACACACACACACACACACACAACATAGATCACGTATGACTGTGTGTATTCACTCACATGCATGGCCAGTATACTGCGGGGGATGAGTTCACGGTGTTGTCTGATGCTGAAGTGCCACGTCTTTATCCTCATCATGTCATCAAACATGAACTCCAGGTACAAGCGGCCCTCTACACACACCTGCAGAAGTTCAGAGGACTGAGGTCAGTGTACAGCAGGTGAACCCTGAAATCTATGCAGGGGACAGGGCAAGCAGCACCTCTGCACATAGCTGTAGGGCCAAAGTTACAGCTGAGCATGCAGGCACTATAAGTATTGTGTCAGGATACACTTTAAACCAACCGTGTGCAGTTTTTCCACATTAGAGAAACTGATTACAGGACTCATGACAGACTGTCATTCCTAGTAACCATCCTTCTATTTCAAACACACATTTTGTTTCAAACAAAGATTTCATTGCTTTGTTCACGTGCAAAAGTGAACACTGTATTCCTCCAAGCTACTTGTAATACGAAGTCAAACTGTGTGTGTGTGTGTGTGTGTGGGGGGGGGGGGGTCTGTTATGTGCCCACTCCCTGTGCATACACAAACACACACCTGTGTGAACATGGGTTTTCCATTCTGGGTAACCATGGTGCACTGATCACAGTCAAGGGAGACAAAGTTATTGTGGAAAGACTCCTTGGGATGTTTCAGCACATAGTAGAGTTCAGTGGCACCGCCCTCAAATATACTCCGGAAGTACCGTGGAATCAACGTCCGGCCAATTGCTGGTAAAGAGGGAGAAAAGACACAGAGTATGAGAAAAGTAAGGTACAGCATTGGCACACTATACAGTCTATTATGGCCATTGGAGTAAAGTAGGACTAAACAATATATGATAGGAACAGAGAAACACTGTGCTCCTGTGGCTTTGTATCTTACTGTAACGTTTGGGTCCATCCTCCAGACAGAACGTAATGGTCAACATGGCATCATCTTCAAAGAACTCTGTAGTAAATGCATCCCACCACAGGTTATCACACTCCTACAGGGTGAAAAGGGAAAAAATAACCGGTTACCAACACTGTTTCTGGATTTTTGTTGTTGTGTGTGTATACAATGTGTGATCATATGTGCCTACAAACCTCTGTCCAGTTCTGTAGCCGTTTGTTAAGTTCAAATATTCTGTAGTCTGTCTGGTTGCCATATGGTGTGTGCCTCCTGCTTGACCACAGAGAGAGAGAGAGAGAGAGAGAGAGGAGAGAGAGAGAGAGAGAGAGGAAGAAAAAAAAACAGGACACAGGTTGAGAGCATGTAGTTTGTAGTATTATGAAAGACTTAAGTGAACCAAAGACAACATCCTGATCACTGTAAGGTTACAGCTCTCATGGTTTCCATACTTTTAGAGCAGTCTCACCACTTAGTTGTGCCTGGTAGACTAACAGACTAAATGCAAAAGCTCTACTGAAGTGAGATAAGAACATACTTCCCACAACCTTATCTATACTTGTGCGATTATAGCTGTTTTCACACCGGCTGCAGATAATGGGAAATAATGCAGTCTTACCCTATTCCTGGCTCCAGGTATGTAGGAGGATACATTGGGGTGGGACTGGAGAAACAAGAAACAAGAGAGATTATAAAATTCAGCCATAGTGCTAATATATCCTCCTCCTGGAGCTAGTCTGTCTTTACAGCCCTGGGATGCGAGCCAAACACGGCACAAATTAGATGATACAAGGAGACAGTAAATAACAACACTTCTCAAATACACATACATCAACTGTAGCTGATTCACTTACTGCAAAAAGACAAGCTGTGAAATACTGCATAGAGTTCTATACAGGCACAATCCCTAACCTAACCAAGCCACACAAGTCAAGTTAAATCAATTTTAGCATTTAACATTAGTCTCACGCAGCTGGTCTACAATTTTCATTTTAGTCACTGGAGCTCAACAGGCAGTATTAATGGTAATAGATGAAAATTACACAGGCTTTTCACAAACTGTCAGAAGACTGACAGGTGCCCTCCTTTTCTCAAATATAACCAATAAGCCCTCCTGTTAACAAGTTCACCTGACAGGAAAAACCCAATACTATCTCGACTGCACCTCAATTTTATCTAGATTTCTACCTTGTAAAACAGAGCAGCTGTTGTGAAAACAATCAACCCCTTAACTATCCACTGACATCTTGGCAAGTTTGACAAGAGAAACAGGCTTCAAACACCTAATGTACAGCTAAACATCTTGAGTATTTGTTCAGGAAGTTTGTGAACCTCCTGAACAAATGCAACCAGTCACTCTCTTCTCTGTGCTGTTCAAATGCACAATACAGTGCTGCTCATTGACTCAGTTCTCTAGACCACTTCCTACAGTTGTTGATTGTTCAACCCACCAGCTGCCAAGCTCAATTGATTATCGGTGGACATTTCCCAGACAAATATCTCATTGCAGAAACTGGACTCATGATATTCAGGGTGGCTTTACAAAGCTATATAAAGATGGTATGCAATAATACAAACACATGTCGAGGGCGTTTAAAGGCTAGAGCCGTGAACTCCTCACCCAGAGCAGACTCCTAAAGAGGACGCAGACATAAAACTCACCCCACGTCTCTGTCCAGCATGGTGCCGGGGTGGAAAGGGGGGAAAGTGCTACCGTTGGGGGGCTCCTTGGGGGAGTACAGCTTGAATGACTTGGAGGAACAGCCTGGAAGAGAGGTGAGAAAAAAATATTAGAACATAAATGTAATGTTTAATTTTTATATTACTGCTTCAGGGGTTACTTAAAAGGGTAGTGATTAGGGTTTCCAGATTATGGCAAAATAAAACTAGGTTTGGTTTGACTAAAGCAGACATAACATGATTACTGTGTCAAATGTGGGAAGAGCATCTGTATTTATTGATCCACACATTTAACTTTTCAACACATATGGAATATTAACTCAGTACTGAAGTACATTAATGAAAGTACACAGCAGATAATGCCTGAGGTTGTTACACCCTTTGGAACTACAGTGGCAGTAGTTTTTAATGTTAGTTATTCACTTTCGCTGTGACACTTACAAAACATGGGAGTATCATGTGAGTTTGGGGGCACATGCAGCCTAAACTGGCCAATATGGCCCACTTACAGTCAGCTGCACTCACTCACAGGTCATTCCCAATACACCAATCTTATTGCATGAAGACACAAAACAACATTGCGTCGAGGGGGAAGTCTCCTGTAAACAATGCGGTCCTGTTACACTCTGTACTACTGCCCTTCATCCACGCTTCATAAATAACTATCAAATACCAAACATCGAAGGACCAGTATTGACTCCATTAAAAAAACTGATGAATCTCTCTCATACACACACACTCAGCTCCAGCCCTTGTTGTACTCTAATTGCCCAGCTCTCTCATAAAGGCCATCCAGGCGTAGCGGCCTCTAGGTCACGACCCCTGCCGTCACCATGGTGAAGCCCCGCCTCATTTATGTCTCTCTGTCTTGTCTCTGCATATTAAACATATCACAGAGAGAGTGTGTGTGTCTGTGTGTGTGTGTGTGTGTGTGTGTGCATTTGGGAGAGAGCTATATCTAGACACAAACATAAGGAGAAATAAACATAAATTGTATTAAGGGGAGGTTTTTTTAAGCAGAGGAAACTGTGACTTGAAAACACAGCAGTGATGTATAATATATTTAAGGTATACAGTCAAACAGTATAAGAGTGAAACAGCCTCTCCTTTGTGAGAAACAAAGATGCAGGTATTTCACTGTTGAGACATGGACAGAGAGCCCAGCCCAACACTGACCTTTGAGGAAACAGCCGTTCATATCAAGTTAGTGTTCCTAAATCACTCATCTGTGTTCATACCCATTTAAAACCCATCATCTCTTCAATAACAGCAGTTACATCCCCACTGATTTCTATTCTAATTGGTTTCTACTTTGTGTATAAAAGAAGCTACACAACCTATTATAGCTCAAAAATACCTAGAGGTATTTCATTTAGAGGTATGATAAATAATATCTTAACAATAAAAGTTTACAATGAAGACCACAGATCATCAAAAAAAGATCTGCATCCTCTACATGGAAAAAAATATTTGAAACCCTGCCTTCACTTTGTGTTAAAAAAAAAAAAGTTGTTTACTGTGTGAGCTAGCAGCAACACTATGCTATGGGATAGATGCACCACCAGAGGAAAACAAATGGGGTTGATAAATAAATAAATAATCGATGGCTTATGTGTCCATTAGTTGTTGAGAGCTCCATTAGCTCCTCTCCTCTCCTGTTAGCGGTTAATGACAGGCAGTCACAATCACATCAGCTGGACTCCACTTCCTCCGCTGGGAATCATGTTCCCCTCTCTTTTATAAGCAGAGACAGTACGCTATATACATACACACATTATACACGCACATACCTTCCTGACTTGAGTAATGGACGACCAAGCTCCAGAGCAAATCTCATCTCAAATGTTGAGTGACGGGAAGGCGAAAAACACTCCTAACATTTGAATTTCACATGATGTCCAGACCCAAAAACCCATCCTGCATCAAGTCTGCTCTAAATAGGAATAACCTGTCGTGGTTTTGGACATCTGCCACTCCAGACCGCCACCATGATTGCTATGGGGGACAAGTAACTACCCTAACGGGATATAGGTGATTGCTAGGTTATACTAGAGCTGGATAGAAAACTTTTTTTTACAAAAAACGGCTTGAATCTGTGGGTTTGTTATGAAGCTGCACTTGAAATGCCCCTTAAAACCTCGATGTAGTTTGTAACTTCAACAGTCAAAGCACATTTAACGTGAACTCCCCTGGTTACAAAGGCAATTAGAAAGGCAGCAAGCGCATAATGCTAACACTTAGCTGTTAGCTAGGCTGAGACGTTAAACACAGGTGATTTCGGGACTCGAGTAGACTTTGCTACTTAATGCCCACCAGCATTCATTTTAGCAAGCAAGGCAGCCACGTAAACACAGACCAAACACGATAAATAACATCAATATCTCCAAACACCAAGACGCTGGCTGTGTAACGTTACAACACTGCCTTGTAGGCCTACGGGGCAAGCTAACGTTAGCAAGCCAGAACACAGTTAATAACCAGTTAGCTGCCGTTAGCCGTCCTGCTAACGCCTTAGCGTTAAATCCCTTTTCAACGAGAAAGCACCGAAATAAGACGAGAAATTACAACCGCGACAGTTCGCTGATCACATTTAACCGACCCAGCAGTTAGACATTACAGTCAAGGTGCGTGTGTGGGAAAAGCAACCCTTTACCTGCAAAGAAGTCCAATCAGAAATTTGATGTTTACAGATCCGTGATGATAGACCGTGTGTACGCTCCGTGCGTAAAAACGGATAGGCCCGCTGGACGGCGGTTGGCTGGACGCAACGTACCTACACAATACGTCCCTCTGAATAGGATCAATAAAAATCTCCTCAAACCCCGAGACTGAGACGGAATAAGGCCTAAATGACGGGAGTCGGTCGGTTATGTTTTGTCCCGCATGAGGCCTTGTCAGTGGGCTGAAGCCTGCTGTGGGTTTACATACGGACCCCGATGAGCCCTTTGTTCACGGGAGGACATGAACAATAGCTGTAGGCCCTCCTCCTCCTCCTCTCCCTCCGCAATGCATTTGCTCCTCTCTCCTTTGCCCAGCACCGCCAGTCGCCCTCTCCCCCCTCTACTCCTCCTCCCCCACTAATGCACAACTGCACATAAAGGTTGTCTGGTAAGCATTTTTTTCTTTCCTTCCTCCTCCCCGCATCCCATCATTTTCCTTGTAACTGACACAGATGAGAATTGGCCTAACGCAGCCGACTGGAAATGTGTGTGGAAACAACGATCATGCTGACTGCAAAGTGGTTTTCATGTTTGCCTAATTAGAGCACATCAGCTTGCTGCTAACGACAGAACTCAATGACAGCCAAAGACCCCGGTCATATGCATCATATACAGTGGGTTTGTGCAGGAGCCCGATCAGACAAAAGCAGATTAAGATCTTAGAAATTAACTTCCATGTAAAAACAGCAGACTGGGGCTGTTTACATTTAACTGTCTTTGAGTTTGTACACTGAACTGTCTCCAAGGTATGCCAGTAAATCCATTACCACTGGGAATCTCTGCCTCTATCCCTCTTTCCCTCTCTACACACACACACATGCATGCACACAAACACACAGGAAGCACTAAGCCAAAAGGAGAATCCCATAGGCCTCTAAATCTGCTTAAATCGCCTCAAATTATAATCAGATATTCAGATCACAGCCAGCAAGGACTCACCCATATGGCCACAGTTGGGATATAAAAAGAACAAGTAGTATTAGGTCAGGAGTTTTTACATATATTAATGCAAGTTTATGTTGTAATATTTCCTAATTTGTTCCTAGAGAAAAGAAATGACTGCACTTTTTTTTGACAGGCGATCCCATACTTAGGTTGAAAAATCCTCTCCAACACTGAAAGTACCTCCCCCTGCCTCTGGAGTCACCAGCGCAAACATGGCTCTGATTTATACACTATCCATGTATACAGGGAGTGAAAACACTATGTTTCATAAATGATTTATTCACTAATTAAGCTGCTCTTGTGAGCCGCTCTGTGGAAACAGTTAACAGGCTTTCACAGAGACTGTTGTATAACCCAACACTGGTGCAGATAGGTAATGTTATTACAACGTAATTCAACATTATTTTTGGATTATTTTGAGGAAGCTCATTTTAAAAGTACTGTGGCCCAGAGCTTATACACAAGGGTGAATATTTGTGTATAAGCAAGTCTTACTCTGACTTGACTTGTAGTCCACAGTGATGGGAGGAGAATCATGATCTGAGACAACTTGAAACAAAATTTATTTTAGAGTTGAGGAGTGGTCCGATTAATATTGTAGGATCTTTACAGCTGTTCTATAAAAAGGCAGAATTCATCCTCTGTGATTGTTCACATGCTTCATATCAACAGGTTTTACCATCTGGTACCCTCCTCAGACTCCCACTGGCTAAAACTAATAGACTAATACCCTCTGTCCTCTAACTCATAAACTCTAGGAGGGAAAGTGATTTGCATATGTCTTAACTAAGTGGTTCTGAGGATTTTACTGTGTATTTATGTACGTTATATTATCGTGTTAGTGTTATATTTATGTGCTCTGTGTTATATGTGTACTAAATGTTTGCATCCTACTGCTGAATAACCAATTGTCCCACTGGGGACAAATAAAGCTATTGACTGATTGATTGATAGTTTGTAGAATTTTTGGCCCAGGGTACATTTGAAGCATCTTGTTGTTTCAGCTGAGGAATCTGGATACTGATATTGATATATTGACATTTTTATATACTTTATTGCGAAAGTGCACAAGTTATGTTTCTGATTTCTTACATTGAGTTATTTCTCCATTTTGTAATATTTATATATAATATATTATGCTTTAAAAAGCAAAGAAAACCATATGAAAAGAAAAAAGGATGATTCTAATAATGCAACATTATTACCAAAGTGAAGACAATAATAATAATAATAAAGAGAATATTTCAGGTGTATTAATAATTACATTAATAGAATGATCAACTTATTGATCGGATTATGTCATCCCTATATCCACCAATGTCTAATGACATACCATGCTACCCTGTTTATTCATGGGCCTCATAATCAAACCATCATCTCCAATATTCTGACATTTTTTTTGAGACGGTGAAGCCAGTTTTAAAAACCTCTCCCTGTACATTGATTTTTCCAGCTGTGTCTTCTGTACTTTTCTGCTATCTCATAACAGAAGGAGTCACTTTGTTCTGACCTATTTTCTTTCTGCCTACATGCACTCTCTCATCATAACTGATTACATGCGCAAAATATGCCGTATGGATGTATGAAATCTGGAGTGCGGTGAAGTGTAGTGTCTCCCAGGGCCAGACATGTAGAGAGGATAAGCTTCTCTAAGGCCCGTCTCTCACCCGACTGGCAACAAAGATGCTCGGGCTGAGTTTATGTATATTGGTTTGACCATGGTAAGCATGTGGCATGAGCACTTCACAGCTCACGAGGCTCCTGTCAGTCTTTTGGCACCATCTTTGTGTGTCTAGTACCAGGGGGAGGTGTAGTCAGTAGTAGCTTAGAGTGTCTGTTGTGGGTGACTTATGTGGATTTGCCTATCTTACATTCGCTGGCCCCTGTAACCATGGCAACACGAGCAGTCAATGCTGTCACAACCGGAGAGAGGCAAAGAATCATCCATGGAAATGGACACACAAGGGTTAATCCTGTGTGTGTGTGTTTGTGTGTGCCTCCAAAGCCTGCCCATTGAAATGGTACATGATGGGGTTAATCCCTAGTGCACGTGCATGTGTGTGTATGTGGTGGGGTGATGGAGAGGCGGTGGGGGTGGGAGGTGTGTCAGGATAAGGCTTGAAGGGCTTACACACACCGTCTCTTTTGCTTTCAGGCATAGGGCAGGCCTTATCTTCAACCAGCACCCCAACCAGTGAGTCGCGCACGCACACACACACACGCACACACACACACACACACACACAGGAGTGCTGCCTAACCTTCACTTCACCAGCTTGCCTCATTTCCCCACTTGCAGTCACACATTCACACCTAAAGCCATGAATCCATGTATAATACGTGATTAAAGCTAGAGCGTGCAGTGGCTGAATAAACTCCCTAAAGTGCACACTGTGATGTTTTCACTGAGCTTACACTTAAACCTACAAGTGCAACTTGTTTAATTCACCTTTGTCAAAGTCAGTAACAGAAGGCAGGGACCAAGCCTGTGCAGCATTTCTCAGTACATCAACCAACCAAGAGATAAAAAAAAAACAAAAAAACAAAACCATATTTTCTTTTTTCAGCTGTTTTGCTGTGTTTGACCTCTGGGATTTTGTTGATGAATCAGCTATGAGAAAGACAAAAAGGAAAAGGTCAGCAAGACAAACTTACCTTCTTCAGTTTCTAGCTGTTCTGACATTGCCATTTTGTCACCTACAAGTGCACTTTCACAGCTATACACTGATCTAACTCACAGGCTGGGTCTCTGTTTTCATGCCTCTCCCTCTCTCTGATATCTCCCATGTCCAGACTGTCAAGCTCAGGGGCATGAGGAGGGGGAGAGAGATGCCTACAGTGTGTGTGTGTGTGTGTGTGCATGCGCTTTGAGTGGGCGTGCATGTGCTGTGCGAGTGCCAGCGGGTGTTTATGTCTGTCTGTGTGTTAGTGTGTGTGCGTTCTCATGCACATATGTGCAAATGTGTGCAGCATGCAACTCCCACTCACAAGTCAACAGGAAACTGAACAGCACACACATCTGCCAGAGTTCTGATAACAACCGTCCCAGTCACCCTCCCCTCAACACAGTCCTCAACACTGATCTGAGAACAGTCACATGTTGGTATGACTGCAGAAGAAGCCCTGACCAAACTGATCCCAGCCTAAACATGAGGGCGACATCAGTTAAATGTTGTTTTTTCCGTTTTTTTACCCCTAACAGGAATAAAAACAAAACCACTCCTGTTTCCATAGATTGGATTCACATATCTTTCCCCAAGTGTAATGCCAAAGCTACTGTTTCATAGCTTGTACCACATAGTATTAAAGTCAGACATACTGTAAACACATCAATATGACAGCTCGGCCCATTCCTTGATATGGAAGCTAGCTACATGTCTCTGGGGCCCTGTTGAGTGATCACTGTCTGCCAGATTTTATACATTTGGCAGCTCAGGCTTCTTTACTCTGTTATTGGATCAGATGGAGGGACAGAGATCTATCTTTCTGATTCAGCTCTGATAAAAGATCCAAGAGACAAGCTGCCACTTTTTAGAGGAATGAGCTGAAAGAGAGGACTGGTCGGCTTTAGTTCAAAGAGACTGTGAGTCAGAGTCACAGACACTCATTTGCAGTGGTGCTTGTTCTTTACTCAAGTACTTCCATTTGATTATATTTTATGCTTCCTCTTTAATACATTTCACAGACAATATTTTACTTTTATACTCCGTCATATTTACCTGGCAGCTATAAGTAATTCACTGATGCAGATTTACAAAACATTGCCTTGAATATTACTGAAATATGATGCAACATGCAACAATGTATAAAGTAGGTTAATTCTAAATTATCTTCACCTAGGGCCAGAGACAATATAAAAATGCTACTTACACATAAATTAATGTTAGGGTATGGCATGACATGATGACACATAGTACCCTACAGAACCAGTAGTAACTACATGTTTAGTCAAACTGGTCAGGACCAGGTAAGAGTTTGTTATCCCACATTAATAAGGAAGTGATGGAGAATAAAAACAGCTAAAGTAGACCTGCTAAAAGATAATTAGCCTAGCTTAGCAGAGTACCACTAACTTCCATCATAACTTTTACCAGTTTTTGGTCTCATCTTTCTTCGTCTTTTGGTCAGCGAGTCTGTTTTTTGATTGTAAAGTAATCCATTTAAAATTAAGGTATTTTGTTACTCAGTTTGCTCAGTCAACCTGGAAACCGCCTGTCTTGTAATATCACTTTTTCTGTATGTTTTGCTCTCTGCCTGTTAGGGATGTTGCCTTATTGTTTATATCACAGCATGGTTGCTGTTAATATGTCTTGCTATGTTAGTAGCTTGTTTGGTCACAGGTGCAAAACAATGACCAGGACTTTAGACTTTTTTTATTACACAGTGACCTGTCAGTGAGGTATATGGACATAGTTTGATATGAATTACACGCAAATATTTACATTATTGTTTGAACAAAGTTAGTGAGATTGGTTAACTCTTTTATGGTCTTTGTGTTGAATATTTTTTCAGATAACTAAACCACTGTTTAATCAATCTGTCTTATCTTCAAAACCAAGACAAATTAATATATTATGATACTTGTCACCTTGATCTCCTGTCAGACATAAAGAACTCAGTGTTGGAGCATACACATGTGTTATATACTTCTTGTATGAATTTGGCAGATTGTCTCCACCTCATCTAAATGTTGACAGATTTGCTCTGCACATAGGGCTGAGAAAAAAAAATAATAATAATAATAATAATAATAACAGCCTGTAGGTACTAAACTAGTGGGTTATCATGGGCCATAGCCATATCTATATCCCCAAGTCTGAGGTTAATCTGAAATGAAATGTATTCTGTACTGATATCTCCACAATCACACCACATTCATGCAACATTCATAAATAATTGTATTAATAGTTGTTCACATTAGAAATCAGTTTTGTCTGATATTTACTACTGTAAAGTCTTGCAGTAGTAAGTAGATACTTTTTATACCTTGTTTACTACCTTAATTGAAGGACTTTTATTTTGTAAACATTGTTTTATTGCTATGGATCTGTAGTTTACTTCAACACTGTTTAACTGTCATGCAGAAAATTGTTATTGATACACCTCCTTTGCAAGAGTAAATAAAAGCACATCAACTTTACATAAAAGAACACTAATCAAAGCTGTTCTGTAAATTTGCATTACAAGTTAAATTGTATGCAAATGGTGCTGCTGTTACTCTTCAGAAAGACATAATTCTCCATTTGATTTACAGTCAGGACTTTTACCATGCATCATTATGGCAGGAACAAAAATTGGAAGTGACCTACAATCAGAGGTTTTCCTGTGATAGCAGCGCCCTCCTGTGGGCGCTGTGAGCCAGTGTGTTTGTTTTCATCCTGCCCTACAGTATTTTCTCACTCACTGGGTGAATTCCCTACTCAGGATTTTCTCTGGCAGGCGTACACAGACACACTGCAACAGGGGAACTTCAGCGGCTAGTGCGTCACATGTTGGAACAGGCCAATGGGTGAAGGGATTAAATTAGAAAAAGGCTGTGTTGTGTGCCAGTTTGTCATTAATATATATTGTGTGTGAGTTTCATACAAAAGTGTTTCTCAAAAATGCACTTGTACATGTTCCAACAACTCTTAATGATCAGCATAATTATCCATCATCTGCAGTTTTTTCCCCACACACTGGCATTTTGCAGGTGGTTTAGCCTTTAAGAGAGAGAGAGC